>NW_027555958.1:32957154-33152154 GCF_003287225.1 Phascolarctos cinereus
TTACAAAACCCGGGCACCTGAACTGCAAGCCAGCAGGCACCAGGCAGGAGAACATGCTGCCACGAGCAGCATCCCCACAATCGCCGAACATTTGACAAAATCGCCTGACTCTGCCATCTGTTGACATGCAGATTCTGGATTATTGCCATAGAGAGATGAAGCTCTAATCTCATCCATCTAGCCTGGGAGAGCATCCTTAATTACTCCGACTCTCTCAAAGGCTTCCCAGAAAAAAGTATTTGTCCAAGTAAAAACAATGTCCCTGGCAAAGAATGGCTGATTCTCCCAGCATTCAGAGTGACCTGAGTGAGGCAAATGAATGATCTTGTGCTATCACTCTTGCTCTGAGAAGGAAACCAAAGTAGACATTTAGTGGGCTCATTCCTATTCCTGCCACAGATATTGTTAACTCGGACTACAACTATTTTAGGTATTCCATGAATCTTACTTATCTCTACATTTGGCATAAAGAGCCCTGAAAGAGTCAAAAGAATTGAGTTCTTCACTTTTATCCAGCTGTGGCACTTTGAGGCTGGATTTGTGATTTCATCAGCATTGGAAACTCTCAGATGAGGAAATTTCCTCTACCTAGGCAGGCTGGCACTTTCTCTGGGACTTCTATCAGTTGCCCAGAGCCTTGAGAGGTTAAGTGTATGTCAAAGGCAGGATTTTGACTCAGTTCTTTCTGGGCTTCAAGGTCAGGTTTCTAACCATTAAATCATTCTGCTTTGATGTTGACATTTGAGATGTAAAGACAAAATCAAAAACAATCTTTCCTTTCAAAGCCTATATTGTATAGTGGGGTTGTAATATGTAAACAAGTAAGCATATACATGATAACTTGAGTGGAGGGGGCTGGAGAGACAGAGAAACACGGAGGGACAGACAGAAAGAGAGACAGAGAGATAGACAGAGAGACAGAGATCCAGACAGGCTTCAAGAAGGAGATGGAACCTTAGCTGAGCTTTGAAGGAAGGTAAGGATTCTAAGGAGTAGAAGTAAGGCAGGGCAGTCCCGGCATAGGAATAGCTTATACAAAGGCTTGGAGGTGGGAGAGGAATGTCATATTTAGAGAGTCACAAGTGGGCAAATTTGGCTGAAATCTAGAGTAAGGGAAATTGGGCAGCTAGGTGGCGCAGTAGGTAGAGTGCTGGGCTTAGAGGCAGAAACAGAGAATAATGTGCAGTAAGTCTAAGGCAGTCTTGAGGCTGACTGTGAAGGGTTTTATTTTATTTTATTTGAGTGAGGCAATAGGGGTTAAGTGACTTGCCCAAGGTCACACAGCTAGTACATGCCAAGTGTTTGGTCTGAGGCCGGATTTGAACTCAGGTCCTCCTGACTTCAGGGCCAGTGCTCTATCCATTGCGCCACCTAGCTGCCCCTGTGAAGGGTTTTAAATGCCAAGCTAAGTAGTATGTTTTTTATCCTGGAGGCAAGAGGGAGCCAACAAAGGTTCCTGAGGGAGAGGGTGACATGGTCATACCCATGCTTTAGGAAGATTCTTTCAGCCTCTGTGTGAAGATGGATTAGAGCAGGAAAAGATTTGAAGATGGGAATCCTAGTAAGAGATCTTTCAATAGTCCCAGCAGGTTGTTTAACCTCCTTGGGCCTCAGTTTCTTCATCTCTAAAATGGAGGGGTTAATCCAGATGATCAATCACTAAGGTCACTTCCAGCTCTAGTAACACATGATCCTTAGACCAATCACTTCACCCTCGATCTCAGTTTCCTCATCTATAAAATGAAAAGATTGGACTACATGATGTCTGAGGTCCCTCCTATCTCTGCCATTCTGCATGATTGCATCTGAAATAGGATTGTGCTGTTATTTAACCATATTTATCTCCTCAGGAGGAACTTTCATAGGCTATATTTCAACACATAGGTGGGCAGTGTTTGTCAACATATTGATTTAAATTTCATGAAACCAGTTCTTAAATTGTAGGTGTTATTTATGCAGATAGGACTAAGTATAAATCTAATTCATTACTCCATAAGAACAGATGGTAGGAGAAAATGTTCTTCAAGTTACTTATTCAATTTGATGATACAGCTCCCTGCATGTTGCTGGCACTAGTATCAAAACTCCCGAGATCTGGTCTCTAGCTAAGAATAAAAGTTCTAAGTTCTCACCTACAACCAATGTGCAAGGTTAGCTCTGACTTGACGGCAGAGGGAGGTATGCCTCACAAAAGGCAATGTGGTAGAGTAGAGAAAGCATGGTCTATAGGGTCAGAGAGTCGGGGTGGTTTGTAACTGCCTCTTTCATTTGCTCTTTGTCACCTTGGATAAGTCACTTGATCTATGGGCTTCAGCCAACCCATCTTTAAAATGAGAGGGCTGGACTTTGATGGCCTTTAGGGTCCCTGCCAGGCCAAGGATCCCATGATCTAGTTCCATGGGAACTGTTGCTGTTGAAGCTTCCAAATAGCTTGGTTTGTCCAACAGAAAGGAATCCAGGGTTAAAGTACAAAAGTGACCCATGTGGGTCACCTTTGGGGATGGGCTGAATGCAGCTAGGTCCAAAATAGTTCAAATGATGAATCCTGTGGTCACATTATTTGGACTCACATCACATATTTCCATTGGAGTTATTTTACATAATCATAACTTTAGGTAGTGTGAATTCTAATACATACAGCTATTTTAGGGGATTCATTACTTACACTGATTAGGACCTAGCTGTATTAGAAGATGCTATCCAAAGGGAAGGCTGGTGGTACGTTAAGAGTCTTAGATTTTTGCTTGGTTTTTTTTTTCAGAGTTGAAATGAATTTTAGTGATACAGTCCAAGAAGAAACTGAGTCTCAGGACAGGGACATGATCTGATTATCCAGTCTTATTCTCATTCAATGCTATCAAATTAATTTTTCTAAAATGCCATGCACTGCACAATTCTGCTGCTCAGAGGTCATAGAATCAAATCTAGAGCTGGAAGGGACTCAGTGATTGTCTAGTCCAACACTGTCATTTTATAGATAGGTAAACGGAGGCTCCAAGAGGTTAGGAGATCTGTCTGTGGTTACATAAGGAATGATTTTCAAGGTGAGATTCAAACATAGGCTTCTGATTCCTGAGTCCAAAATCAATTTTCTTTCCACTATACCATGCTGTCTCCATCATCTATGGGTTAAAGACCACACTTCTCAGACTCGTGTTCAAAGCCCTCCAGAATTTGTCTCTTACCTAGTTAGATATCCTCACGTCTCTCTAAAACAGATGCAAGAAAAAACTTCTCTTCTAAGTGGACCAATTTCTTCACTGTTCCATGAAAACTCCACGTTTCATCTCACATGCATCTGTTGGCTCCTTCGGGTCCCCCCCCGTCTGAAAAGCCCTTCCCCCTCCCTCCATTCCTGCTATCCAGATCTTGGTCATCCTGGCTCACACCTCATCTCTTCCATGATTCTCTTCCTGACGGGGAGCAGGTGAGGGGTCTTGCATCTGCAAATCGAGTTAGTGTAGTTTGGAGGGTTAAACAACAAACTGCAAGTCAGGCTTGATAGCCAAGCTCTAGTTATGGGCCTAGTGTAGGTCGCACAGTGGGTGCAGTCCTGGGCCTGGAGTTAGGAAGACCTGAGATCAAATCAGGTCTCAGATACTATGTGACCTTGGGCAAGTCATTTAACCTCTGTTTGGCTCAGTTTCTTAATCAGGAAAATGGGGATAAGTACTATATAAAAGTTAAATCATTTTTGTTATCATTATTATATACACATAATTATTATATACACAGAGATACTGGAATGGTTTGCCATTTCCTTCTCTAGCTCATTTTACGGATAAGGAAACTGAGGCAAGCGGGGTGAAATGACTTGCCCAGGGTCCTACAGCCAGGAAGTGTCTGAGGTCACACTCGAACTCAGGTCCTCCTGACTCCAGGCCCAGGGCTCTGTGCACTATGGCGCCACCTACCTGCCCTGCTATGCTCTCTACCTTTTCAACCATCCCCAGAGCCCTGGTCACATCTCCCCTTGCCTCTCTTGAATTGTCCCAGTCTGTGCATGTGTCATGTTCCTGTTACCTCCTATCTCCCCAAATAGGATGTAAGTTCCTTAAGGACAAGGACAGTTTCATTTAGGGCCTAGCAGAGTGTCATGCACAAGTGAGGCATGTGATGAATGTTTATTGAACTGAATTGCTATCATGCTGTTTTATGCATATAAATCTTGTCTCTCTGACAAGATATGCTCCTTGAGGGTATGGAAAACATTTTATATTCATCTGTATTCTAGAGAAAAAGTAGATATAGCAGAACAGGGAGTCATAAAACATGGGTTCAAGTCCTGACTCTAATATTTAACTATGTGACCTCTGTGAAGTCATCTAACCTCTGTGAACCTCAGTTTTTCTATCTGTAAAATGGGAATAATAATACTTGTGATATTGAATGATGAATTTAGAGTCCGAGGATCTTGTGACCCTGGGCAAGTCCCTTAAACTCTATGGGGCTCAGTTTCTTCATCTGTAAAATGAGGGGTTTGGACTGGATGGCTTCAAAGTATCCCTCAAACCTTAAATCTATGATCCTGAAACCTCAAAAGATTATTGTAAAGAACAAAGTAATTGAGATAATGAATAGAAAGTGCTCTATGGCCATAAAGTGCTATATAAACATAAGCTGCTGTGCTCTTCAGTGCTGGGCACATAGGCTGGATCAGGCAAAGAACCCCCCATTTTATAGATGAGAAACAGAATTAACTCCCAAGCTTACACAGAAAGCAGGGAGTGAGAACAGGACTCCAAATCCAAATATCTTTCCATCATTCTATGCCATCAAAATCATTCTTATCAAATCAATAAAGAATCATTTCTTTCAGGCTCTCGGCTATTAGGAATATGCTAATCAGCATGTTTGACTTAGATAATCCCCACCTTCCCAGTTTTTGTTTTTTGTTTTTATTTTGGCAGAAGGCGATCAACCATCCTAGAAAACATACCAAAACTCACCTATTGAAGGGAGTGTCAGGAATTCGGGTTTTCATCTCCTTCGTGACATTTTTCATTGCTTTCAGATAACTAGATTCTGGTAATTCTTTTTGATATTTGGGGTTATGTCTCATCAGGTATTCCCCCAGATAATTAATCGGATTAAAATTGGTCCTCCTATTCAATCCCAAAAGCTTCCTCTTTTCCACTTCCATTAACATTTTTTCAACCCCTGGCATCAGTGTAGGCAACAGCTTTTCAAGTAAATAGGTTTGAGTATCCAATGTCCTTTTGTCATCATTTAACCATTCATTGGCCAAGTCATCCAAAGGGAACTTTTTATCCATCTTTTTGTCTAGTTCCTTTTGCAGGAGAAACTTATTGATTACATTATTCTGCATGGCTATGGATCTTTTCTCAATTTTTTCAAAGAAATTGTCCCTCCATGGAAACATGCTTTCTATCACGTCTGCAGGTTCCTCTGTGTTCAAAGCCACACTCTCTGATGTCCCCAATTCAGGAGCATCTGCTCTCACTAACACGGATACACTTTCTGAAACAGACTGAGGCATCTCTTTCACATCATCTTCTTGTACTTTTTCTTCTGGGAAGACAACAACAAGCAGGAAGTCAGGGATAGAAATGAAATCATGCAATTGTAAAAGATTGCTCAAGAAAAAGGTTTTCCCACCCAGATAAAAGATGACCGTTTAAAAGGATTTCCTCCTACCCTCATATCTCCAGCCACTTTCATTTTCCATGTAGATAAAACATGGTTCTATTAACTACTGGAAGTTTTCCTCGAGCTTTTCTTCAGTCCATTAAACTCCTCGAGGGCGAGGACTATCTTTTGCCTCTTTTTTTTGTATCCCCAGTTCTTAGTGTGCTAAGCTATGTGCCTGGCACGTACTAGACATTTAATAAGTGTTTACTGATCAGTTGAATTCCAGTTCTTTAGTTAGCTCAAGTTCTTCTTTAGTGTCTATGTTTTCCTGCTTTCCTAGAAAATTTTCCTTTTCCAGATTTAGACTCAAAATATTAGAGCTACAAGGAAATATGGAAGCCATCAAGTCTAACACCCTCATTTTACAGCTGAGGAAACTGAGGCCCAGGGAGGTTAGGTGACTTGTCCAAGATCACCCAGGTAGTGGCAGAGGCTGTGTATGTCCTGATGCTCATGTTTGTATAAGCACGTTTAGTGCAATGTGTCTGTAGAAAGCCTCTAGATGGAATCCCTCATTTGACATAGGAGGGAACTGAGATGAGGCCCAGAGAAGTCTTGACAAAAGCCACAACTAGTATCTGGTCCAGTTGGACCAGGCCCCCAGTGATTTGACTCCCACTACATTGACATCACCCCATTGGTGACTTTTTTTTTTGCAAGGCAATGGGGTGAAGTGACTTGCCCAAGGTCACACAGCTAGTAAGTGTCAAGTATCTGAGGCCAGATTTGAATTCAGGTCTTCCTGAATCCAGGGCGGGTGCTCTATCCGCTGTACCACCTAGCTGCCCCTGATGACTTTTTAAAAAATATGTATTTTAGCCTTAAAAAAACAAGTAAATAAAATGAGGGAAAAGATTATACATAATATCATAAATTCAAAATTATCTGCAATTGAATAAAAAAGGGAAATATGCAACATTTAACAAAATAATAACAATAACATCTTCTTTGAGCTGATCCTCCTCTAATCCCTTTCCTATCTATACATTTATTTTATTTCATTGCTTTTAAATAGAGGTTTAAGTGTGGAATAGTACCTTTACTGCTCACCTATAGGGAGGCTTCCCCAGCCCTTCTTAATGCCAGTGCCTTCCCTGTATTAATTATCTTCTATTTATTCTGCATATAGCTTGATACATACACACACACACACACATCTGTCTGTATGCTGTCTCTTCCCTCTCCTGTTAGATTGTAAGCTCCTTGAGGGCAGGGCCTTTCTTATGCTTCTTTTTGTATCTCCAATGATTAGCATGGAGTCTGGAACACAGTAGGTGCTTAATAAATGTTTACTGATTGATCTTGTGTGATTCTTGACAATGTCCTCACCATAGGAGGTCCTGCCCAATATGACTTTTCAGTATATGAAAATAGATGAAGGATGTGTGAATCTGACACCTTGGGGAATCCCTTTCACCAAAGCATCTGCCAGATGTTTTCAGTAGATGCCTTCTAAATAGCTGGCTGAGGCTTCTGGAGGTTACAAAACTTGCTTGGGGTCCTAGAGTTAGTAGGTGTTACAGACAGATTTGAACTCACCTATCCAAATCCAAGTCCAGCATTCTAATCCTGACACCCCACTTTGCCTACACACACCAATGCAGTGGAATATGATTCAGCCATAAAATGGCAAAGCTTAGAGGATAGAGAGAAATATGGAAAGAAAAATGGCTCAGAAAAACAGCAGCATGGGATAGTGGAAATCACCTAAAGTGCTGGCATCAAAGGACCTGGGTTCAAATTCTGCTTCTGATCCATACTATCTGTGTGATATTGGACAAATCAATCTTTCTGGGCCTCTATTGCTCTGCAGGACTAGTTGGTATCCAAGGTTTCTTACTGCTCTACCTCTATGATCCTATGTAAAAACTTTTTTTTTTTGGTGAGGCAACCAGGGTTAAGTGACTTGCCCAGGGTCACACAGTTAGTGAGTGTTATGTGTCTGAAGCTGAATTTGAACTCAGGTCCTCTTGACTCCAGGGCTGGTGCTCTATCCACTGTGCCACCTAGCTGCCCCATGTAAAAACTTTTTAGGAGGTGAGGCGGAAATATGGATTGGCGATTTAATTGGTCTGGGGAACTCTCAGTAAGGAAACTCCTAACAATACAGATTGGAATCTGTTCTGCAGTTCATAGTTTAAGAGAGCTGGTTGGGGCACTGAAAAATTCAGAGCCTCGCTCAGGATAAACCTAAGTCTTCCTTGGTGGGTGGGGGGACCATTATAGTCTTACTTGGGTTCCCTCAGACCCCCACACTAACCTCTACCTCCTGAGATTAGGCCATTCTGGATCTCTGAGGCTCAGAGTTTGAACCCTTCGTGGCATCTCAGGTCAGAGTGCTCGGGACCTGGGAGCCTGTGGGACAGGGGGCTTCTGGTCTGAGTGCTACTGTATCCAAAGTGTCACATCAAAGGTCCCTCCCCATCTGTTCTCAGCCACCCTGGGGCTTCTCAAAGGAGCCCTCCATTCTCACTGCCACCACATACAAACCCTTGCAGATGACAAGTATCTCTGGCCTGGCTCTGATCACATGAAACAGTTCATTTATTTGCCCCTATCAATGTTGGCCCTGCCAGCCGGGCTCTTTCTTGTTACCCATGGACTTCTGGTTGATTCCCCTTGTAGTTCTGGGGTATAGGAAATCATTTAATTCTCAGTGGATTTCTTGATCATTATTCGATTGGGTACAATATTTAGTTTTTGCTAGCGTAGGTAGGTGGGAGCTAGGGTGCTTGCTTCCATTTGGGAAACCATTTGGGCCAAAATTCTACCTCTTCTCCCATTTTACAGGTGAGGAAACTGAGACCCTGAGAGCTGAAATGACTGTCAAAGGCTTTATAAGCAGTGTAGTCAGAACAGGACTTGGGAATCCAGACTCCTTTTCAATAGCATCTTCAGCAATATAGTCCTAGAAGAGCACTATACTTGGAGTCAGAAAGACCCGAGTTCAACTCTCATCTTAGACACCACCATGAAATTCTGAGCAAGTCACTTAACCTCAGCCCAAATTTATCTGTAAAATAGAATTCAGAGGCAGAAAAGATACTTAAAGAGTCTCCTAACCCTCTAGTTTTACAGGTGAAGAAAATGAGACCCTGAGAAGGAAGGTCTTTAAGCCTCTAAGTTATAGAGAAGATGCTGACCTGAACTGGTAGAAGGAGTTTTCAATAGTAATAAAATTAAAAGTTCAATTCCTGTTATTATTATTATTATTATTATTGGAATCACTAGGGTTTATCCATTTTAGTAATTTATTTATATCACCAGATACTTCTCCCCAAAATTATACAGTTCCCAACTCTACCCAGCAGTATAACTAAGTACCTTTTCCCCATCCTTGCCAACACTGAATTTTATTATTTTAACTGTCTTTGACAATTTTATGGCTATAATATTGTTTCTCAAAGTTTTTTCTTTTGTATTTCTCTCATTAGAGACTTTGATCAGTTCTTGCCACAGATTATGAAGTTTGCATTTTTCCCCTTGAGAATGATTAATTCATAATCCTTTGACCATTACCCACTGAGGGGGATGGGTATATCTTGTGCAAATTTGTAGCATTCCCTACAGGTCCCAGGGGACTAGATTACCTATGTCTGGATGTGGAGAAGCACAAGACTCCATTCCAGAATATCTGATGATTGTGGGCTAGGGACTGAGTACCCACCCACTCATATTCCTTCAAATTGTCGCTGTCGAAGCCCTACTCAGGGTGACATCCCATCTTCTCCTCTCCTCCATCTGTTCCTCTACTAAGGCTGCTCGGCACAATGGTGGCACAATTCGTAATTGGGTTAGATGCCAACACCAACAGTGCCACAAATGTACGGAATTGTAAGTGGGTTAGAATCCCTTATCAACCACAGTTATAAATCAATGTGCTATATACCCAATAGCCTTCATAGCCACCTAAAATAATAACAATAAGGTTTCCATGGCCTTAAAATGACGAGAGTATGGTACATTGGTGGGGGGAGAGACAACAACAAAGAATTCTAAAGCCTTTCCCCACAATCATTATTGCCATCTGGCCATGTGAAGGAGCTTTGGATAAGACGTACACTCCAGTCACTTTCTACCCTATTCCTCGATGTAACTGTTCACAATTCATTTCTAAAGGCTTATGCAACTAATTCTTTTTTTCCCAAAAGGAAAAGAATGACGATCCAGAGAATCCAGAAGTCATCTATATTTGGCTTTGCAATGCACGATATGATTTTGTGGGTGGTGACTTTCGTTCCTAATTATAGTTTTCCCAGGCTAATCTTTGAATTAATTGGCAACCCTGGAGCAAATAAATATACTGGATGCCAGTGGTAAGAATGCTGATGGGGAACTCGTCCAGCATAACAACAGTATTTATTTGCCACAAATAATCTTATTATCTCTTAATGCAGGCCAAGATTGTTGTTGTTCAATTGTTTCAGTCAGGTCTGCCTCTCTGTGACCCCGTTGGGGGTTTTCTTGGCAGACAGACTAGAGTAGTTTGCTATTTCCTCCTCCAGTTCATTTTACAGATGAGAAAACTGAGACAAACAGGGTTAAGTGACTTGCCCAGAGCCACACAGCTAGTAAGTATCTGAGGCTAGAATTAAACTCAGGAAGATGAATCTTCCTGACTTCAGGCCCAGCATTCTATCCACTGCATTACCTACCTGTCCCAAGATTACATTAGTTTTTTTTTTTTAGTGTCAAATCACACTGCTTTTAGTCCATTAGGAACCCCAGACCTTTTTCAAAACAACTAGTGTTCATTCATGACTCTTCCCAACTGATGGACATTCCCTTAGTTTCCAGTTCTTTGTTATAACAAAAAGAACTGCTACAAATATTTGTGTGAACAAGAATCATTTTCTTCATCCTTTTAGCTCTCTGGGATTGCAAATTCTTTCAGTGCCTTGGGATATAATTTATCCCAAGTAATATTGTTCTCCCTAATCCCATCCAAGGAAGACAGAACTAGGAATGGGAGCGGTCATGGGCTATGCTTAAGAGTTTTTCTTGTTTGGCTTTTTTTGGGGGGGGGCAATTTGGGTTAAGTGACTTGCCCAAGGTCACACAGCTAGTAAGTGTCAAGTGTTGGGTCTGAGGCTGGATTTGAACTCAGGTCCTCCTGATTTCAGGGCTGGTGCTCTATCCACTGTGACACCTAGCTGCCCCAAGAGTTTTTCCACAGTAAATAAACCTTTATTAAATGCCTATGGTGTGCCAAGCATTATACTAAGCACGTGGAACACAAAGAGAGGGAAAGGACCAGTCCCTGCCCTCAAGAAGCTCGCAATCTAAAAAGGGAGAAAACATGCAACCAATTATGTTCAAGGAAGCCATGTACAGGATAAACTGGAGATAATCTTACAGGAAAGGCACTAGAATTAAGTGGGATCTGGAAAGGCTTCCTTAGAAGGAAGAAAGGATTTTAGCTGGGATTTGAAGGAAGCTGGGAAAGCCAGGAGGCAGAGATGTGGATGGAGAGAATTCTAGGCATGGTGGACCATGAGTGAAAATGCCCAAGATTGGGGCAACACTTGACACTTACTAGCTGTGTGACCCTGAGCAAGTCACTTAACCCCAATTGCCTTAAAAAAAAGAAAATGTCCAAGATCAGGAGATGGAGGGTCACGTGCAAGGAACAGCAAGGAAGCTAGTGTGACTGGATCATAATCTACATGGTGGGGGGGAGGTGCTGGGAGGGTGATGTGTAAAGTAGAAGAATGGAAAGGGGGAGGCAGTTAGGAGGGGCTTGGAATGCCAAACAGAGGATTTTATATTTGATCCTGGATTAGATAGGGAGCCAGTGGAGATGACTGAATAGGAAAGTGACGTGGTCAAATCTGAGCTTTTAGGAAGATCATTTTGACAGCATAGATCAGGTCATTAAATTCAGCAGAGAGGATGAGATCACTAAGTGAAGTAGTATAAAGGGAGATGGGAAGAGGACCCAGGACAGAGCCTTGTGGGACACCTACAGTTAGTGAGCATGATATGGATGAGGATCCAGCAAAGAAGATGGAGAAGGAACAGTCAGGAGGAGGAGGAGGAGGAGAACCAGGAGACAGAAGGGGGTGTACTGAAGACCTGGAGGGAAGAAAGGTTCAGGCAGGAAGAGGTGATCAGCAGTGTCAAAGGCTGCAGAGAGGTCAAGGAGAATGAGGATTGAGAAAAGGCCATTGGATTTGGCAGCTAAAAGATCATTGGTAGCTTTAGAGAGAGCAGTTTTGGTAGAGTGATAAGGTCGTTCTTTCCATGGTACAAGATCCCAGGTGGGCCCAGAAGTTTGGGACATTATCAGAGTGTAGATTTGGAATTAGAAGAGATTGTAATGAATACAATGAAGGGAATCAATGTCCAGAGAGATGTGAACTGAGCTGGGAGACTGGTTCAATAAACAGGGGTTGTTCAAAGAGGGAATAAAGTGATGAGATCTGGTGATCAGGATGAGAGGTACCCAGTCAGGACATCCAGGTTCTGAATCTTACAGAATTCAGCACACTTCCCATACAATTTCATATGGATTCTGCATAAGATGATGCTCTGTTTCTCCTGGTAGACCCTGGCTTCTAGCTTCCTCTAAATTAGTTGCAGCTAAATAGGAAGAAAAAAATGGGTAGTAAGTAGCTAGAGAGCCAGATTTGGGTTTTGATATCCATTGCATAATTCTTGGCTCATTTCTGACACTATTCTTATTCATGTCACTCTTGTATTTGTCCTTATTTGCAGATTTCCTCCCCAACACACAAACACACACACACACACACACACACACTCCATCATTTATATATGTCTCTGAAAATTTGAGCTGATCAGAGAGCTTCCTGCGTATCTTTAAATGCAACCACATTTTCTTCGAATGATCTCGAGATCATTCATACCTGTCTATTTCTACTCTTGATATTTCTACTCCACTTGATATTTTTGTTTAAAGCTTCATACTATGGGATTATATATGCATTATACAAAGATATATTTGTATGTATACTATATATGTGCCTAGAACTTATGCATGCATATATATGCTTTTTCAATCACTGAACTTTTGATAAAGTATCTCATTACTATTCTTACGGAAAAGATAAATGTGGACTAGAAGATAATCTAATCAGTTGGATTCAGAAGTGATTGGATGGCAGCCATACTTATAGAGTTAAACTATGATAAATGGTTCAATGCCAATATGGCTGGCATCTACAATGGAGTACCCCAGGGATCTGTTCTTGGCCCTCTGCTATTGACCGTTCTTATTAATGCCTTGGAAAAAGATATAAATGGTATGTTAATCAAATTTTCAGATGGCATCAAGCCAGCCAGAACAGCCAACACACTGGATGACTAAGTCCGGAGCCAACTGGGTACTGATAGGCTAGAGCAGAGATGTCAAACACTGGGCCGGCAGGTCACATGACCTCCACAACACTCAGCGCAGTACTGAACCACATTAAAATCTAATTGGGAAATATTTAACAAGATAAATAAAATAAAACATAGATAATATTAATTTGTGGTTTTCTAAGTCAACATGCAGCTTGTGGGTTTCTCTACACACAGTTTGGTGGCCTTTGTTTCTATTTCAATTAGATACCATTGGGCTAGAACATTGATCGAAGTCTAATTAAATGAAAATCAGTAGGAATTAATGTAAAGTCTTATGCTTGGCTACAAAAAAAAATCAACTTTACAAATATAAGATTGGGAGAGGCATGATTTGACATTAGTGGTTCTGAAAAAGATCTTGAGATTTTAAGGGACTAAAAGCCTGATGTGAGTCAGCAGTGTGATTTGGCAACCAAAAAAGCTAATTCAATCTTGGGCTGCATTAAGACTCACCATCCCGTGCCCTCCTCCCACCTTAGCTGGCATATTATGTTCAGCCCTAAGCACCGCAGTAGAAGGGCATTGATAAGCTGGAGGTTGGTCAGAGAAGGGCATTTAAGACCAAGAAAGGCTGTGGTGACTTGTGAGTCATACCCTTCACGGCTTATGAGGATCAGTAGAAAGAACTAGGCATGTTTAACCTGAAGAAAAGGAGACTCTGGAGGAATGTGCAAGCTTTCTTCAAACATTTAAAGGGCTATCAGGTCAAGGAAAGATTAGGCTTGTGCTGCTTGGCCCTGGAAGGCAAACCAGAAGCAACAGGTGGGAGTTGCCAAGAACCAAATTTAGGCTTGATATCAGGAAAAACTTCCCAACAATTAGAGCTTCCAGTAAATGGAATGTGTTGCCTCAAGAGACAATGAGTTCTGAGTCTTTGGAAGGCTCCAAGCAGAAGCTGGACAGCAACTTCTTGGCTATGTAATAGTGGGAATCCATTACTTGTATGGATTTACTAAGATGGCCAATGAAGCCCCTTCCAACTCTCAAATCCTGCCATTCCGTACTGATGTCAGATGACTGTGAAGCATGGAACATTGTAATGTCTGAAGAATCAAAATTGGTACAGGAGGCCATGTGGCCTAAGGCACAATGCATACTGGATTTGGAGCCAGACAAGGTTTCAAAGCTGGCTCTGCTACTCATACCCTGAATAGTGATCTTGGGCAAATCACTAAATTTCTGGGCTTCGGTTTCCCCGTCTGTAAAATGTATGTGTGTGTGTGTGGGGGTTGAACTATATGACTTCTAAAGTGCCTTCTAGTTCTAAATCTATCATCCTATGTCATGCACACATGGATTACCAACGTGCAAAGAAAAATCATTTTAAACTATTCAAGCTACATTGAGCATAATTTCATCTTCAATGATTCAGAAGGTGCTTAACAACCTTGCATGACCTCGGGTTATCATTATAAAAATCAATTATCTTTGAACTAAAAACGTTCAGAAGTGTTGGGTAATGGAGAATACCAATTAATAAGATATTGCAGTTTATTACTGGCTCACAAACATGCAGACAAAAAATGGCTTTGGAGGTGTGTTTATGTTTTCAAGATAATCGTTTCCTCAATAATGAACAAAACTTGCCTGACTTGGAATTTAAACAGAGGTTTCATTTCATGCTTGTTTGTCTCTTTAACAGAGCCTCCACTGACCAGTTGGTTGGCTTTCATGTGCTAAGAAAGGGTATTTGGGTGTGGTGGAACCATAATAGATTCAGGACTTCCTGCCCTCAAAATCTTATGGTTCTGGGATTTGGGGGCTGAGTGAGATGAGAAATCTAGCATCTGGGAACAGGCTTTTGTGTACAGACTCACTCTGGGAACCTACCTTTTAAATGATGATAAGAACACATCAAGGGTCTATATTTAAAAGCTTGTAAGGCTATTGGGTTCAAAGATCAAGAGGCCCTGAACCCTTTTACTGTCCTTTCTGATTGCTGCCACCTGGCACCTGGATCTGAGAGCCAAAAGGCCTAGGTAGACACCCTTAAAAAGCCAATATTTTGTATGCAGGATGACCCAAATTGCTAGGGGGCAAAATTTTATGAGTCTCTTTCCAAGGCAAGCTCTCCTGGTCAGATACAAGAAAGTGGGGGAAAGGTGGTTGCTTTATCCTCTCCAACACCATTAAGTTTATATTGGGGTTTATTTAACAGTTCCAATACCACCCTCTACAAGTGGCCCTTCCTAGCCCCTCAAGTTGCCAGGATCTTCTCTGAGACTACCTTCCATCCCCTTTGTATTTATCTAGTGTTTTATATAACTTGTTTTCCCCTTTAGAATGTGACCTCCTGGAAGGCAGAGACTGCTTTTGTTTTTTGTTTTTTGGGTGTTTTTTGCCCACTTAACAGTATTTTATTTTTTCCAATTACATGTAAAGATAGTTTTCAAGATTCACTTTTATAAGATTTTGAGTTCCAAATTTTTTTTCTCTCCCTCCTCTGCCCCCTTCCCAAGACAGCATGCAATCTGATATAGGCTGCACATGTACAATCATATTAGACATATTTTCACATTAGTCATGTTGTAAAAGAAGAATCAACCTAAAAGGGGGCAATCATGAGAAAGAAAAAACAAAAGCAAAAAGAGAGAACAGTATGCTTCAATCTGCATTCAGACTCCATAGCTCTCTCTCTAGATGTGGACTGCATTTTCCCATCATGAGTCTTTTAGAATTGTCGTAGAGCACTGCATTGCTCAGAAGAGCTAAGTCTAACAAAGTCGGTCGACAAACAATGTTGCTGTTATTGTTTACAAGGCTCTCCTGGTTCCACTCACTTCACTTAGCATCAGTTCATCTAAGTCTTTCCAGGTTTTTCTGAAATATGCTTGCTCATCACTTCTTTTTTTTTTTTTGGCTAGGCAATGGGGTTAAGTGACTTGCCTAGGGTCACACAGCTAGTTAAGTGTTATGTGTCTGAGGCCAGATTTCAACTCAGGTCCTCCTGAATTCAGGGCCGGTGCTCTATCCACTGCGCCACCTAGCTGCCCCCTCATCACTTTTTATAGCATAATAGTATTCCATTCCATTCATGTACCACAAGTTGTTCAGCCATTCCCCAACTGATGGGCACCCCCTCAATTTCCTATTCTTTGCCACCACATAAAGAGCTACTATAAATATTTTTGTACAAATAGGTCTTTTCCTCCCACCCCCTTTTAAAATCTCTTTGGAATATGGACCTAGTAGCAATATTACTGCATCAAAGGGCATGCACAGCTTTATAGTCCTTTGGGCATAGTTCCAAATTGCTCTCCAGAAATGTTGGATCAGCTTACAACTCTACCAACAATGCATTAGTGTTCCAATTTTCCCACATCTTCTCTAACTTTTATCATTGCTCTTTTTTTGCCATATTGGCCAATCTGACAGGTATGAGGTGGCACCTCAAAGCTGTTTTAGTTTGCATTTCTCTAATCAATAGTGATTTAGAGCATTTTTTCATATGGCTGTAGATAGCTTTAATTTCTTCATCTGATAACTAAGGCAGGGACTATTTTGGCCTTTCTCTATGTCTATAGCTCTTAGACCAGACCCCTGCACTAGGTAGCCCAATGAATAGAATGTTGGACTTAGGAGTCAGGAAGAAATGAGTTTGAATCCTGTCCCAGACACTTATTTGCTGGGTAATCCTAAGCAGCTAGGTAGTGCCTAAGGGCAGCTAGGTGGGACAGGAATCAGGAAGACACATCTTCATGAGTTCAGATCCCACCTAGCTGTGTGACCCCGGGCAAGTCACTTAACCCTGTCTGCCTCAGTGTCCTGTCTGCCAAATGAAGGAAATGGCAAACCACTCCAGTGTCTTTGCCAAGAAAGCCCCAAAATGAGGGTCGCAAAGAGTCAAACATGACTATAAAAAGACTGAATGACAAGGACAGTCCTAAGCAAGTCACTTAACCTCTGTCTGCTTTAATTTCCTTGTCTGTAAAATGCACCTACCTTCCAGGGTTGTTGGGAGCAACAAATTAAATAATAAACGCAAAGCGCTTTGTAAACCTTGAGGTACCAGGTAAACACTAGCGATAATTAGTGTTGGTATGTCATGAGTACCTAATAAATGCTTGTTGACTCTCTTGTTATTAACAGGCTACAAGCTTTCCTTAGGGGGTTTCCCTTCCTTGTGAACACAAGGTACCTCCTTCTCACCCACACTCACTGTAGCTATGCTTCTGTGTAGACAATGGACAAAGAATGAATTATATTCAAGTCTCCGGGTCTAAAGAACACCTCTTCCTTGCTTCTCCCTCTGCCTTCCCTCCCCAGCCTCCCTCCCCCCAGGGCAGATCTTTCTCTTCCTGCTTTCAGGGCAGAGCTGCAGATGAGCAGCAGTTTAATATATAACCATCTGTCCTAGGTTCATTAGAAAACTCACCCGTGAATTAGCGTGTGTGCTCAGTCTGGCATCCAGGCGGCCACTTTTCCTCCAATGTGTTTGACTGTTACAGGTTGCTAAGCAATAATCCCGAGGCTTGCTTCAGCCCTTCCTCCCAACTCCCCACCCCCTATTACCTCTGCCGCTTCTTCCAGAAGGGGAGATCTAGTGTTTGTAAATAATAATGGCCAACATTTAAATAGAGCTTTAGGGTGTGCAAAAAGCACTTTACAAATATGTTAATCTTCACAACAACCTCGGAAGGCAGGCACTAGTACTATCCCCATTTTACAGATGAGGAAACTGAGGCTGAAACCGATTAAGCCCACGGTGCAACCTCTGAGACAGCATTTGAACTGAAAGCTTCCTGCCTCTACCTCCAGCCCTCTGTCCAGGGTACCATCTTGTTACCTAGATTAAGACCTGGCTTGTTGAACCCAGGTCTTTTTCTAGTCCCTATGCCTCTCTCCAGGCCAGTTCTGGGGTTGTATATTGACTTTTGGAATGTTTCCAGGAGAATGAATGAGAGCTCAGGAGAGAGCCTTCGTCCACCCAGAGGCCCTGGACAGACCAGCCTCTGTCTGGTACTTGGTTCTCCACCCCTGGTCATGGCTGTGCTGGTGATAGTCCCAGCCCCACCCCCGCAGAAAGGGCGTTAAATACAAATGAGCTCCAATAGGCCTCAGCAGGCACTCCTTGCCTCAGGAATCATGTAACTTTGGGGAGGCCAGCTGCTAGTTAGACTGTCTGAAATCAACACAGAAGAGTTAAAGAGCTGGCAGATGCACCTTCTGAAAACAAACCCTGGGGAAGTCAGCTGGCTCACTTTGTCAAGAGGATTTCTCAACGTTAAGACACGATGTGGAAATGCAGAGGAAAGAGAAAGAGGAAGTCTCAAGCAGCCTGGCATGGAACTTCCAGGGAGCCCCCCAGAGATCTGAGCTTGGCTTTCTGCTGGTTAACATTGCTATTAGTGACTTGGATAAAGGACCAGAGGGCATACGTGTCCCACCTGTAAACAACACAAGGTTGGGAGGATAGCTAACGTATGGGATGATGTAGTTGCTGGGAGTCCAAAAAGATCCTGACATGGTAGAGAACTAGGCTGAATCTAGTAAGACAAAAGTCGAAAAGGATAAACGTAAAGTCTTACATTTGGGTTAAAAAGTCAATCTTGCAAATATAGAGTGGGAGGGAGGTGGTTAGCCGGTAGTTTGTCTGAAAAGGATCTGGAGGTTTCAGTGGACCGCAAGCCCGATAGGAGTCATACGTGTAATATGGAAGCCAAGAAAGCTAGTGCATTTTGCAGTTTCATGTAAATCTTTTTCTGTTCTTTATATATGAAAATGTTCGCATCTGTTGATGTTTGCCAAGTTTATAATAATAAAAAAGTTTGTAAAAATAAAAAATTATAATAATAAAAAAGAAAACAGAATTTAATAAAATTGGGACAAAGGAAAAAGAGCTAATGGGATCTCGGGCTTTATTAAGAGAAGTATATCTTCCAGGAATAAGGAGGGAATTGTACTACACTGCCCTGTGCCCTTGTCAAACCACCTCTGAAGCACGGGATTAAGATCTAGGTACCACAGCTTAAGAAGGGTGCTACTGAGCTGGACAGGGTAGAGAAAGGCCTTGAGTTCATGTCAGGTGAGAACTGATTGAAAGAACTAGAGATGTTGGGGCAGCTAGGTGGTGCAGTGGATAGAGCGCCTGCCCTGAAGTCAGGAGGACCCAAGTTCGAATCCGGCCTCAGACCAAACACTTGACACCAGCTGTGTGACCCTGGGCAAGTCACTTAACCCCAATTGCCTAAAAAAGAGAGAGAGAGAGAGAGAGAACTAGAGATGTTTAATCTGGAGAAGAGAAGATCAAGCGGGTCTGTGACAGCTATTTTTAAGTATCTGAAGGAATGTCATGGGAAGAGGAATAGGATTTGTTCTGTGTGGCCCCAGGAGACAGAACCAAGGGGGAGAAGATGCATAAGGTAAATTCAGGCTCCATATCAGGAACACCTTCCTGACAGAGGTGCCCAAAGATGGCCTGGACCCTCTGTGAGGTGGTCTAACTCCTGCTCTTTTTTTTTTTAGTCAATCAGGGTTAAGTGACTTGCCCAGGTCACACAGCTAGTAAGTGTCAAATATCTGAGACTGGATTTGAACTCCGGCCCTCCTGACTCCAAGGCCGGTGCTCTATCCAATGTGCCACCTAGCTGCCCCCTAACTCCTGCTCTTACTGACTCAGATCTCTCCCTGCTCCAATCCATCCTCCACACAGCTGCCCAATCAAAATTCCCATAGCAGAAGTCTAACCCTGTTCTTTTATTCAGGAAACTTTGTTCAGTTGTTTTCATTCGTGTCTGAATCTTCATGACCTCATTTGGGGTTTTCTTGGCAAAGAGATTGGAATAATTTGCCATTTTTCTTCTCTAGCTCATTTGACAGATGAGGAAACTGAGGCAAATGGGTTAAGTGACCTGCCCAAGGTCCCACAACTAGTATGTGTTTGAGGGAGGATTTGAATTCAGGTCCTCTGAACTCCACACCCAGCACTCTATCCACTGGGCCACCTAGCTGCCCCAGTAAAATCTAATGTCTCCCAATTACCTCTAGGATCAAATATGAACTCCTCGGTCTGGCATTCAAAGCTCTCTACAGCTTGGCCCCTTCCTACGGTTCCCATCTTCTTACACATTACCTCCTTCTGCACACTCTGCCATCTAGTCATACTGGCCTGTTTACTGTTCCCACCTCCACGCCTTTGCATTAACTATCTTCGTGCTCCTCATACCTATCTCTTGGAATCCACCCCTGGTTTCTCTGAAGACCCGGCTCAAGCACCATCTTCTGCAGGAAGCCTTTCCTGGTCCCCCCAAGCTGCTTAGTGTCTGTTCCTCAAGTCACCTTTCATCTATTCTGTGTGTATCATGTGTATCAGGTACATTTACGTGTTTACATCTTGCCGTCCCTTAGAAAGTAAACTCCTTGAGGGCAGGGACTGTTTTGCATCTGTCTTTGTATCTCTCAGCAGGGTCTGATGCCCAGTAGGAGTGTAATAAATGCTCATTGATTGGCTATCTGATTGATTGGTAGGTTTACACTCTTTGAAGGTCTTCAAGCAGAGATTGGATAACCACTTTT
The DNA here is from genome assembly GCF_003287225.1 of Phascolarctos cinereus. NCBI lineage: Eukaryota > Metazoa > Chordata > Mammalia > Diprotodontia > Phascolarctidae > Phascolarctos > Phascolarctos cinereus. The sequence goes on from NW_027555958.1 coordinate 32,977,690, forward strand.
CTGTTATGTTATAGGGAAGAGGTGTTTACTGAGGACACTTCTAACACTAAAATTCCGTGATTCTATAAAATTCAATAACTATGAAAATGAATATCCTTCCTCTTCTTCCCAAAAAGCTACCCAAACTTCTGCAATTTTTTTTTTGCTTGTGGCTGTGTATGGGAAATATTCTAAGTGTCAAAATTGATAGGTTCCTGGGAAATATTCTCCAAATGCTTACAGACCTAAGAATGACAGTAGGTATTGACAAAGCTGTGAAGAATTCATTTGACACTTTGGAGAGTCTCAATCAATCAACAAACATTTATCAAACTCCTCTACAGCAGCAGGCATGGTGTTAGGCTGCTGGGCACTGGAGATCCAAAGTTATAGTGAAACCATCCGAGAGAGACCACATATACTCATAGACATATACACAAAACAGATATAAGGTAATTGGGTGGGGGGAAAGGAAAGGCAGCAGGAGTGGCTTCGTGGAGGAGGTGGTGTTTAAGCTGAGTTGTGAAGGAGACAAGGGATTCTAAGGAGTGAAGGGGAAAAGGGAGGACATTCCAGACAGGGGAGACAGCCCCTGCAAAGGCAAGGAGACGCATGGGGGAGCACCACGTCTGAGGAACAGGCAGCAGGCCAGTTTGGCCAGGTTAAGTGTCCAGTCCAAGAAGACTGCTCTGGAAACGGAGCCGACCTGGGAAAGGCTTTAAACCAAGCGGAGGAATTTCATCGTTCCCGTGATAGGGAGCCACTGCAGTTCACTGAACACCCAAGTATCCTGGATGTCTTTTAATGTATGCTTGTGGATACCTGAGAAGGTGCTAGGGTTCATTTTTCAGCTGAGAGTTACAGTAATCAAAAAAACAAGCCTCTCTGGACACATAGAAATGGCAATAGCTCCTTCCCTGCCACCACTTCTCCAAATACAAAAAGGACACTTAGAATAGAGGGCTGGGAGCATCAGCTTTAACAGTTATCGAACAGATGTTGATTTGTAAAATACCCTCAGGCAACCATGAATTAGATGATCCACCCAGCAACTGCAGAGTTGGCCAATTGTCAGAACTGACAATATATCAGTGAAACTTCCTTCTTCCCCCAATAAAAAACCACCAGCAACCCAGGAATTTCACATGTTAATAAGGCTTATTCACAAATGTAATCACAGAAAGTGTCAATGCATGAGCACAAATGCCTTATCTATCTGGAGCAGTGATGCTTTTCAGAAGGGCAGAGGATAAAGAAGGCCTAGACCAGGGGTGGGGAATCTACAGCCTTGAGGCTGCATGTGTCCCTCTAGGTCCTCAAGTGCAGCCCCTTGACTGAATCTGAATTTGTTCTGTAAAGTTTGGATTCAGTTTGAAGTGTGAAGACTTAGATGGACACATGAGGCCTTGAGGTCTCAGGTTCCCCAACCCTGGCCTAGACAGAGATGGAAGCTTTACATCTAAAGCCAGACTTCTTCACCTTTTTGGGGTCACAGACTCCTCAGGATTTGTCTGGAGAAGTCCAGGGACCACTTCTCCAACTCATGTTTTTAAATATAAAACAAAGGAAAGCGATTTTATTGAAATACAGTTATCTAAATAGTAAAAAAAAAAATCCAAGTTCACTGACCCCAGGTTAAGAGCTCCTGACCTAGACAATCCATATTTGAATTCAGGCTGATTAAAATAGATGATTTAGTGCTTTGTTAAAACTCAAAAGAATTCTATAAATTTGAGCAGTAATAGTCTTCCCAAGTGAAATAGTCAGGTTCAGAGTGAAAAAATAGATTTGTAAAGCTGAGCCCTTCAATGACAGGTGAGAAAGGACTTAGATAAAGTGATGCCTGTCCAATAGAACTGTCCAATCAGCATATTGAAGCCCTGGGTAGAAAATTGTTGGAAACTTCTGATACAGACATAGATATAGACATGGATAAAGAGACAGAGACAGAGAAAGACAGAGATAGAAAGACAGAATGAGAGAAAGAGCTAGAGAGAGAGGGAGAGATGGAACTTAGCGATAGAGATGAGGAATAGGAACTAGATCTGTGATTTCATTTGTATGGAGACCTTCCAGGTGAGGAAACTGCCTCCATCAATGCAAGTTGGCACTTTCTCTACAATTTAAAGTCTTAGATGCCTGGGGCACTAAGGGGCTTGCCTTAGGGTTACAGAGATAGGATATGTCAGAGGAAGGACATGACCAAGGTCTTCTGAGTTTCAAGATCAGCTCTCTAGCCACTATACCAAGATTCCAACTCTGTATATATTTGGTAGTACATGTATATATCTGTATGTGTGTAATAACAGTGCACATTCATATAATTCTTACTATGAGCAGATATTCTGCTAAGCACATTATAAATATTATCTCATTTGATCCTCATAAAAACCTTGGGATGTAGGTATTAGTATCATCACCCCCATTTTACAGATGAAGAAACTGAGACAGAAGTGAAGTGACAGTGACATATGGCTGAAGCTAGATTTGAACTCAGGTCTTGATTCCAAGCCTGTTGCTCTATTCACTGCACCACCTAGCTGCCTCTACACACGCACATATGTAGATACATGTGTGTACATTTATTTATGTATCTTACAGTATTTTTAAAAATATTAAATAATAACATTGACTTGATTTAAACATAAGAGCATTATTTAAAAGACAGAAGTACTTTATTGAGAAAAGTAACCTAAAATGAAAATGCAACTTTTAAAAACTGGACATGTACAAAGGATGTGCTTTTATTGCCTCTGCAAATGATTCCACCAAAGTAGCCAAGGCCTGAGGAAGAGGGCCTCTGCGTGTGGAAAAGGCCTCCTCTGGATCATCCCTGTAAGTTTCCAAACTGTGTGCATCATCAGGCTTTCCCGTCCAGGGAGGAAAGCAGGGCTGGGACAGACTGGAATGGAAATGGGCTAGGAAGACCCGAGACTGTATGGGGGGCTAACAGTGGGAGGGAGGGGCTCTAAGAGCTGTGCGGGGGCAGACCAGAGGACAAGAGGAAGTATGGGAACAACCACCGGCTGATGAACAAGCCCTTGTACTTTGGTACAGCTGTCATAGCTTTGTGTATGTCTTGTGCCCTCCATCCATCATTTCTTAGGTAATGAGCTCCAGGATGGCAGAGATCATTTCTTATTTAATCTTCAAATATTCCTCAGTGTCCTGCATGTTCTGTCCATAGGAAGCGTTTGAAGAAATGTTCATTGAAGCTGAACCAACAACATACAAAATGTGACAGACTTCTACCATGTGAAAGGCTACCGAAAATTAGAAGATGAAGGTGTATCTAATAAATTGTATTATGCTAATACTTAAAAAAAGGCAGTAGGTTGGTGCATTAGATAGAATGCCAGGCCTGGAGTCAGGAAGACTGATCTTCCTGAATTCAAGACAGACACTTACTGTGTGACCCTAGGCAAGTCACCTAACCCTGCTTGCCTTGGTTTCCTCATCTGTAAAATGAGTTAGAGAAGGAAATGGCAAACCACTCCAGTATCTGGACCCTATGGGGTCATGAGAAGTTGGACACAACTGAAAATGACTAAACAATAAATACATAAAGAACAAATTATTTTTGGAACTCATTTACTAGAGGGCATTAAAATAAGACCTATGTTTTCATAAATTGAGTGGCAATGGTTGTATACTAGACAGAGGGCTGGCCCTAAAGTCAGGAAGACATGGACTCAAGTTCTGAATCTGGCTCTGGGCAAGTCACTGAGCCTCGTTATGTGCCCCAAGCACTCTTCTAGTATTGTAGGTTATAAGTAAGTTGTTGATCTCCATCTGCAGCGAGAATTTCTACACTGGGAATTCCCTACACAGGTTCAGAACCCCCTCCAAAAAAAGTTTTCGTAAAGTGATACACCAAAGTTCTATACGGATTCAAGGGAAAAGAAAGGGTCAGCGGGGCATAGTAGAGTAAGAGCCGGTCTCAAAAACACTAAGCCCTGGGTTCAAGTTCAAATACTGCCCTCTTGACCTTGGACAAACGTTTCATCTCTCAGCATTCCAAGAAGCTCTACAGGGCTATAAATAGCAGGGAAGATGCCCCTTCCATTGGTGGAGGCAGTCCTCTTACCTGTACCAACAAAATCACAAGTGCAGTCCTCATCCTGACGGAACTAAATGGTGACTTCATGGAAAGAGATTTGAATTCTATTCTATACACGGCAGAAGCTGGTATGTTGCCTACCTTCAGTCACAGGTGTGTCATTTCCATTGACCTCTGGCATTTCTGAATGTGGAGTATGGATGCTTTTGTTGCTTGCACTCATATTCTGTAGCTGGTTTTTATTTTTTTAAAGAAGAAAAAGATTATGTCAAAATGGGCTGCTTATTTTCAATGCTATTACTAAACCCACCCAATTAAAGAATGAAAATAAATGCCTTCCTAAGGTTATTGAATATCTATCTCTCTTTGAATTTCCCAGGACTGAATATTGTGGTTTAGAAGCAAAGCAATCATCATAGACTGCTTTGCCAATTGGTTCCATTTAAGGTTCTCACAGAGGTAAACTCCATTGTTTGAGGATGGCATTAGTAGTCTGTGCCGCTGACAAGGCTGTATACAAGGGGGCACCTGTCCAGATGTGAGCTAACATTTAAAGTACACAGTGTTTACCACATATATGATTTGATGCTTTTTTAAAAATCTGGGTCTCTCTTTCTCACCCAGGCTGCAAGTGCAGGGGCCACTTACAAACCTAATCCCACTGCCGATCACCACAGAAGCTTTGACCTGCTTTCTTTCCAACTTGAGCTATTTGGCCTTTCTTAGGCACCCTGGTGGTCCCCCACTCCCAGGGACTCACCCAATTGGTGGCAGACAGTGTGAATGTCAAATCAGCTTTAGTACTCCTGTAACCCAGAACTTCCAAACTCAATGAATCCATCAGTCCCAGACTTCCCAGGGGCAGGGGCTCCACGGATTCACCACCAAGTCTGGTGATTGGAACTTCCCCTATAACCTTTAATTGATGCTCTCTAGACTTTGAAAGCATGCCTGGCTTTTGTTCCTGTGAAAATCACCTTCAGCATATGTATTGGCCTTCCCTCCCTGCAGAAGCTTCCTCTCTGAAACCCACTTTCCTGATTGGTGATCCCTGGCCCAAATCACCATTTCCTGAGGCACACAGGCCATGTTCATTTCTCTTCTGGCTTTACTTTCTCACTCTCTGGACTATTGCACCTTCTCACCAGAAGCTTTGCCTTTGTTCAAGTACCTTCTCCTGTGCCCCCACTTTCTGGATCTCTTTTATGTGCCCCCAGAATGGATGCTCCTCCAGGGTAGGGGCTGTCTTGCTTGCTTGTTTCTTTTTCTACTTCCAGCACTTTTTTAGCATTTAATGTTTTATCATCTTCTTTCTTTCCTTTTTTTCTTCTTCCTTCCTTTCTTTCTACCTCCCTTTCTCCCCTTTTTCTTCCTTCTTTCCTTTCTTCTTTTTTGTTTCTCTCTCTCTCCCTCTCTCTGTCTCTGACTCTCTCTCTCTCTCTCTCTCTCTCTCTCTCTCTCTCTCTCTCTCTCTCTCTCCTTCTGTCTCTGTCTCTCTGTCTCTCTCCCTCTCTCTGTCTCTGACTCTCTCTCTCCTTCTGTCTCTGTCTCTCTGTCTCTCTCTGTCTCTCTCTGTCTCTGTCTCTGTCTCTGTCTCTGTCTCTGTCTCTGTCTCTCTCTCTCTCTCTTCTCTCTCTCTCTCTCTCTTTCTTCCTCCCTCCTTCCATTATTGGAAAGGAAACTTTTTAATATGAATTGAGGAAATGAAATACTACTTCTACTGGCTGATGGAAAATCCCTTCACATACTAATTTGAACTTTCAAAAATTACAAGCCACTTGGACAATTTCACAATCTACCATGCATCAACTTAAATACAAAACTACAGATTGAATTTCAACTGCATGTTCTATTCTATAATTTTTTTCCAGCCTATTTAAATACTAGTCAGTGGCTAAAAATGATTACATATGCAAATCACAACTTTCCCGTGGCAATAAGGGTTACCTAGGAACTGGGAGCTGCTCCAGGGAACAACAGGCAGTTGGTCTGGCTTTGGCTGGCAACCTGATTATTTGCAATAGACTAAGTGACTGCTGTTTGATTTAACAGAGAGGCAGCTCCTTACAACAGATTAAAATGAGGTGGGATCAGTTTGGGGAAAAAAAACCACACTCTTTCCCTTTTTTTCAACTACCCCCACCCTTATGCTTCCTTTTTCTTTCCTTGCAAGAAGATAAATTACTTAATTCATCTATCTACTGGGAGCCACTAATTAGTACACCGCTTAGTGTCTGGTACATAGCGTGTGTTTCATAAATGCTTACTGATTAACTCACTACACTCCCCAGCTTAATCTTACCAGACTATTCATTTTAGCGCTGACCTTAACCTGCTCTGCTCTTGGAGCTTGGAAAATGTCATGCACCAATTCTGGGTCTTCATTTTTTTTTTTGAACATCCCTGAACTGGGGGAAGTAATAGCAATTGTCTTCCAAATGGGACATTGAAATTAAACCAATGTTGTGTTTTTATCTTGGGGTCTCCTCCAGTGCCAACTTTAAATGTTTATTGAACTGAACAAAATTGTTCTAGTAGGAAAATGTCTGTTGACATTTTTAACATGTGAAGATGAGAAAATGATGTAAAGTTGACCAAGGTTCCTGCCTGTCTATGGGAAACCTATTTTTAAAAGGAGCAAATTGCTAGATGGCAGCAACTCAGAAAAGTCAAGCTCAGGTCCTCAACATTGACTGAAGTCAGGAAGTTTGAAGCAAAACCATCCAGATGGGAAAGGAAGCAAATGAGGGACAGACTAGTACATTGCAGTATCCCAGTGGGAGGACTTTGAACTTCACATCCTCTCACACATTTCAGAAAATGATTTAGGCCATAAACCTGAGAAAACGAGCCAGACGACACTGTTTCAGTGGAGACAGATTCAAAAGTGGAGCCTCTCTTTTTGATGCTTGCCTTACTCATCTTGCCTTCACAGATGAGGCAACCAGTTGGACTCTAGGGTGGGAGAAAAGCATCATTTAAGCTTACAATTTAAAGTAGAAAAGTTCAGTTTTTAGGTGAGAGGAAAATATTTAAATAAACATCCCACCCCAATACTCTGAAACATCAGGTTCTCTACTCCCTCACTACTTTCCTCCTTGGAGACAATCCAGGTATGGCAGCAGCAGGTTCTCAGCTAGGATACTTTTCATACTATTGTTAGTTTTTTTGTTACTCACAAGAAGCTAGATCCGTGTTTCAGAAGACAAACACTACATTACAAAGAACATGCCTGAATATTAAATACATATTTGTATTTTAAAAGCAGTGGACTAGATAATCATGAAGAGAAACAGAGATTCAATATTAAGATCATAGTACTAAGGGCTGAAAGGGGCCATAGAGCCGATCCAGTCTTTTGCAGATTTGTAAACAGAGACCCAGAAGCTGACAAAAGGCAAGAATTGAACTCTCCTTTTCTGACCTACTCAACTGGTTCCTTTGATAAGTTTTACTACATACAATCCTTTTTATCTGTTCTACTATGGGACTGGAAATGTCCATTTTATCAGTGGTTTAAGGTTAGAATTTTCTAAAAGGATTAATATTGCTAGCCAGTCAGATGAGTAATTCACGGCCTGAAGATTTTGTTGGAGATGTCTTGGTACAGAGCATACCTGAATTATTTGATTTGTTTTTCTACACTGAGGCAAACCATTGCCAGACTTCTTTTTCTAGACACAGCCTGAGGTCATTATCATCACTGTCATCCTCAAAAAAAAAAAACACATATTGGGCAAAGCACTGTGTACACTGTAAACTACATAGACCTAGTTTCAGTCTTCCAGAGGCTTTGTATCTACTGTTTCTTGGTTTCAAGTTATTTAGGTACAAACTCCTACTTTATTCCTATTTCTTTGTATCAACAGAAAGAGACGTGCTAATTTGAGTAAGCAGAAGGAGGTGCCTTTGGAGATATTTTATTCCACAATTTAAAAAAAATAATTCTATCTCCAAACTCTTTTCTCCTGACTTTCCATTTACAAATGTTCTTCCCTATGTTTGAAGCTTTATAATTCCTTCCACTGTTTCAAAGACCTCTTAAGAATGCCCTCTTTTCCATGAACTCTCCCAGACACCAAACACGCAAACAAAAAAGCCTGCGTTGAACATTTCATCACTATCACATATAATATTGATTACATGCCTTTCTGCTCATGGTACTATTTGGGAGGCCTTACAAATGGATTCAAATAGAGATGTTGTCTGTTCTCTAGGGATTTACAATCTATTATTCATGAAACTGGCTCTGGGTGTTGTTACATCATCTCTCGGTTGTGTGAATTCTCTGTTTGTCAGTAGTCACTTCTGGGGTTGCTCTGTACTGGTGCTGTCTGTTTGGAAGTGTGAGTTCTTAGAGGGCAGGGATTGTATTTAACACACTTGTACAAGTAAGTATCCAATATATGCTTATGGATGCTGAAAAACTACTAGTTAAAAATCATGACACGCTACATCTAGATACAGACTCCCACGGGGCACTGACCATGTGTTATTGATGATGTTTTCCACGTCCGTGGAAAGAGATTAATGTAATCTTAAATGGACCCACAAAGCGAGTGAGAATGGCTGTTTGAAGATGAGGCCTTGACAAGTCTCCCTCTTAAACATATGTCCTCTAGCTATGCCATTGCCCACACTCTGATTTTAATATCTTCATAGAGAGGTAGCAAATTATTATTTAAATCCAAGAAAAATTATATGTATGCAACCTATTGTGCTCTGATGATTCTTTCTTTTCACAGTTTCTTGGTTAACCCACATTTAATTGGATTAATATATTTGTTTTCAGTTGATACATTGCTAGAGGCAGCTAGCTGGTATGCTGCTCAGAGCCCTAGGCCTAAAGTCAGGAAGACCTGGGAAACATTAGCAGCATGACACAGGGCAAGTCACTCAACCTCAATCTGTCTCAGTTTCCTCAACTATAAAATGAGGATAATAATAAAAAATAGCCTCCACCTCCCAGGGTTGTTGTAAGGATGAAATGATATGTAATGGGTGCTTAATAAATGGTTGGTTTTTTTCTTTGTAACTGTAGCTAGATCTTTTCAGGAATATATTTGATTTCCCTGAACTGAATGATAAAGGTAGAGATTATGATTCCTTTTTCAGAGCCTAAATGTGGTACTCTCTAGACTGTAGACTCTCAATAAAAGTTCATCAATTGCTCTGAAAAGGGGAACCCACACCACACCTACTGGACAAGAATTGTTGACGAAGGAATACCCTTCCTGGCTTGTAAAACCATTCATTTATTCATTCATTCACTTAACCTGTTTGCCTCAGTTTCCTCAACTGTAAAATTGGAATAATAATAGCCCCTGCCTCCTAGGGTTGTTGTGAGGATGAAATAATAATATTTGTAAAGGGCTTTGGCACATAATAGGTGCTTAATAAATGTTTGTTTTCTTCCTTTGTACTTGGACCTAGATCTTTTCAAGAGTGTATGTGATTTCCCTGAACTGAATGATTCCTTTTTGAACCCTCAGAGAACTCAAGAGTTGTGAGAATTAAATGAGATAATATTTGTAAAACCCTCAACACAATCCCTGGCACATAATAGGTGCTTTGGTTGTTCAATCATTCAGTGTCTGATTCTTTATGATCCCAAGGACCTAGCACATTAATATTGCCCATGGGGCTTTCTTATCAAAGATACTGGAGGGGGTTGCCATTTCCTTCTCCAATAAATAGGGCTGCTAGGTGGCACAGTGGATAGAGTGCTAGGCCTGGAGTCAGGAAGATCTGAGTTCAAATCTGGCCTCAGACACTAGCTGTGAGTGGGCAAGTCACTTCACTCTGTTTGCCTCAGTTTCCTCATCCATAAAATGAGCTAGAGAAGGAAATGGCAAACCACTGCAGTGTCTTGGAGTCAGACATAACTGAAAATGACCGAACAGCAATCTGTGGTAAACAGGTGCTTAATAATGCTTCTTCTTCTCATTCATTCACCAAGAATTTATTAAACATTTACAACATAAACGTTCAATTACTTACTATTCTAAGTGCTGGATAAAAGGAGGGCAGAAAGAGTCCCTGTCTTCATGGAGACAGCATTCAAGTGGAGAAGATGGCATGTAAATAATTAGGTACATGAGCGATGTGTAGAGTGGATGAAAGGTAGCTTGGGGCTGCGACCAGTTTGGGAATCAGGAATGGCCTCTTACAGAAGATGTCTGAGCTGAATCTTGAAGGAAGTCAGGGATTCGGAGGGGGGAGGGAGAGCGTTCCAAACATGAGGGACAGCCGGTAGAAAGGCAGGGAGACCAGAGAAGAAGTGTCACGTGTGAAGAACAGCAAGGTCCATGCTTTCAAGTAAAGGGAAGGGAATAAAATGTAAGACTGGAAACACAGGATGGGAACAGGTTGTAAAGGGCTTTAAAAATCAAACAGAGAAATTTCTCTTTGATCCTGGAAGTAATAGGTTGCCAATGGACTTTACTAAGTGGGTGGATGACATGGTCAGCCCTACCTTTAGGGAAACTACTTTGGCAATAGAACAACGGAGTTAAACTAAAAAAAAAAAAAAAGGATCCCCTGGTAGAATAATATTGTCTTTCATACTCAAAGAGGACCAAAATGACATCACTATATCGAGGTCAAGGTATAGTGCAGGGTTGGGGAATCTGTGGACTCAAGGCCACAGGTAGCCCTCAAGGTCCCCTTAATAAAAGGATTTGTTCTATAAAACTTGGACTCAGTCAAAAGGACTTAGAAGGCCACATGTGGCCCCAAGGTCACAGGTTCTCCACCCCTGGTATAGTGAGTCCAAATGTGGCTGATCAGAGCAATAAGAGCTTGGAAGGTTCTACCACAGGTCAGGCACAAATAATCCATATGAAAGTTTGCAGTGGAGATGTCTCTAAATTTGTGCACCTCACGTTTCTTCTGAGCTACTGCAATTCTGCTTTGCTTATAGAGCACAGCACCTTCTTTGATGTGGGCAAGCCATGCTGGGCAGTCCTGTGCCAGTGTCTCCCATGTCTCACAATCAATTCCAAAATTCTTCAGAGAGGCCTTGAGAGTATCTTTGTATTGTTTGCTTTTTCTGACCTCCATGTCAGCATTTGCCTTTTGCAAATTCTCCATAAAATAGTCTTTTAGGCAAACTTACTGCTTGACATTCAAGCATGGCCAGCCCATTGGAGTAGTAGACTCCATAGTAGAGTTTGAATGTTTGGCGATTCAGCTTGAGAGAGGACCTCAGGGTCTGCTACCTTATCTTGCCAAATAATCTTCAGAATCCTCTTAAGACAATTCAAATGGAAGTGGTTCAGTCTTCTGGCTAGGCACTGATATTGCTGTCCAGGTTTCACAGGCATACAACAATGAAGTCAGTGCAATGGCTCACTAGATCTTCTGTTTGGTAGGCAGCCTAATATCTCTTCACTCCCAATATTTCCTTCGGACACTCTCAGACACTGAGCTAGTCCTGGCAATGTGTGTATCAACCTCATCATCTATGTGGACAGCCTTAGAAAGTATACTGCCAAAGAAAGTTAACTTATCCATAGTATTCAAAATTTCCCCATTTGCTGTAACCAATGATTCCATACATGGCTGGTGGAGAACCTCTGTTTTCTTGGTGTATTTGTGGAAAATCACAAATTGGCATTATGCTATATTGTATTTTTATTTTGTTAAATATTTCCCAATTACATTTTAATCTAGTTCAGGCTGTACTCTGGAGTTTTCTGGATGCAGGTAGAGAGTTCAAGACCTCTGGGTGAAGAATGGATTGTAGTGGGAAGAGATTTGAGGCAGGGAGACTAATTAGGAGTTTAAGTAAGAAGTAATGAGTACTTAAAGGGTGTGAAGAAAATAAAGGGGAAGTTATTCAATCATTTCCAGTCATGTCTGGCGCTTCATGACTCTGTTTGGAGTTTTCTTGGCAAAGATACTGGTTTGCCATTTCTTTCTCCAGCTCATTTTACAGGTGAGGAAACTGAGGCAAACAGAGTTAAGTGATTTGACCAGGGTCACGCAACTAGTAAGTATCTGAGGCCAGATTTGAATTCAAGAAGACGAGTCTTCCTGATTCCAGGCCTGGCACTCTATCCACTGTTCCACCTAGCTTCCTTTTATTAAAGAGATATTGTAAAAGTAGAAATGACAAGATTTCATAACTGATTGGATATGTGGCATGAGTGAGAGGGAGGAGTTGACTGATTGACTGGAAGGATGTTGGTGCCCTCAACAGTGATAGAGAAGTCTGCAAGAATGGAAGGGTGCAGGGGAAAAGAAAAGTTCTCTTGGGCACATGTTTCATTTGAGATGCCTATAGGACATCCATTTTGAACTATCTACTAAGCAGATGGTGGTGCAGGATCGAAGTTCAGGGGAGAGGTTAGGGTTGGATAAATAGATCTGGGGATCATCTGCATTTGCATAATTGAACCCCTGGGAGATGATGAGATCACTGAGATAATCTAGCCTAGAGAAGAGAGAAGGCCCAGACACAGCATTGGGGTAGCCCCACAGATACAGGGTGTGACACAGATGGAGATCAAAGGAGACTGAGAAGGAAGAGTTAGAGGAAGCTGGGAAGAGAACCAAGAAAGAACCGTGTCTCCAAGACAATACCTGGAAGGAAGTGATTAACATTAGCAGGGAGAGGTCAAGCAAGATGAGGACTGAGAAAAGGCCATTAGAGCTGGTCATTAAGAGATGACTGGTAGCTTTGGAGGAAGCATAAGCGGGTCAGTGATGAGATCAAAAGCCAGATTACAAAAGATTGAGAAGAGATTGAGAAGTGAGGAAAGGGGAAGAAGGATTTGAGCCCACATCCTCCGACGCCACAATCTCAGCATTTTTCTATTCCTTCAAAGTTTATCTCAGGTGCTGAGTCTCCCACTGAACCTTACCTGATTTTTCCTACCTGGAAATTAGAATTCTCTCCCTCCTCAGATTTTCTTAGAGGACTTTGACTAAATCTCTCTTTTGCTTCCCCCTCCCCTTGACTTGTACATATCTGTGTAGGTTTGAGGCCTCTCCTTAACCCTAAAATCACCAAGTCACCTAGCTTTCCTGGGCCTCAGTTTCTTCACTTGTAAAATGAGGGGGTTGGATGAGATGGCTTTGGACATCTCTCCCAGATATAAATCTATGCTCCTATGATGCACAGACAAAGAAGGAATGAATTTCAAGTATGGGGGATTGTGCAAATTCATGGAAGAAGAAGAAAGCAGGCAGAACTGGAGAAATAGTAGTCCAGTTTGTCGAGAACACAAGGTGAAGAGTAAGGTGAAATAAGGTCGGGAAGGTTTGGCCAAATTAAGGCATTCGTATTTTATCCAAGCAGCAATAGTGTGCCACTGAAAGTTTTTGAGGAGGACAGTAACATGGACAGATATTTACCTTATTTGGCATTATTTTGGCAGCTGTGTGAAGACACTGGAGACAGGGAGACCAATGGGAAATTTATCACAGTAAATCTATTTCATAAGAGCTTGAATCTTGAGTGAAGATAAGGGATCGGATGTTAAGAGATGCTATTGAGGCGGAAATCTACAGTACTTGGAATATGATTAGATACAAGGAAGGGAAATGGAAGAGTCCAGGTTTCAAATTTGAGTGACTAGGAGGTTGGTGGTATCCTCACGAGAAATAAGGAAATTGGCAAGAGGGGCAGATTTGGGGGAGAAGATAAATTTCATTTTAGATATGTTGACCTGAGATATGGGTGGAAGATCTGAGGGGTGTATGTGTGTGTGGCAGGGGTTTGGAGACATCCAGTAAGCATTGGGGGTTGTAGAACTGGAATTTAGGGAAAAGATGAGCATTGACTATATAGATTTTCATTTCCCACTAGCTATTCTGCTTGGTTTCTGTTCTTCAAACATCCTACTTCCCCCCAGGACAAGTCATCACCAGAAATCTCAAGATTACTTCAGTTTTGGTATTCATAAACTCAATATCCAGTACCCTTACCCACAGGATACTCTCTGGCAACCCCTTACCCTTTTTCATTTTCCTTTCATGTATGGTCTTCCCCCACTAGATTTTAAGCTTGTTGGTGGGGGGGCATGGACTGCTTTTCTTTTTCTTATCTGTAACCCCAGTGTTTAGCACACTGCCTGGCATACCCTGGGTGCTTAATACATGTTGATTGATTGATTAGGAGTCATCATTAGATGACTCTAATTATAGAGGTGACAATTGAATCCACAGGAGTCAAAGAGATTGCCAACAAAGAATATATAGAGAGGAGGGAAGAGGGTACCAGACTCCTGAGGGACACCTAGGCATATATATATATATATATATATATATACACACACACACACACATATATAAACACTATTAGAAGCAGCTTGGATTGGGCGGGGGGGGGGAAAGAAGACCAGTTGTCAGGTGTAACTGGTTGCGTTGGTCAGGATTATTGTTATGGCATGTGCCTTTCTTGCTGTGATTGCTCATTCCTCAAGTGCATCTTTGATTCATCAATAACCAAGCTCTGCTCCAAACCTGCTGCTCAATGATAGAGGATTCTCTCTCTCTCTCTCTCTGTGTCATTCTTGCGTCCCTAGTACAGTGCCTAGCATATAGCAGGTGCTTCATAAATCCCTAGTGATCAACTGATTCAAGGAAAATGTTCAAGCTAGTGCTACTGCTACCCCTTTGGTATATTAATCTGATAATTATTATAGAACTAACTACTCCCCTATAACATTATTTCACTTAGCAGTTGTTTTTTCTGAAACCAGTTGACAATTTTCTGCTCTTAATTTAAATTCCCTATTAAAAGGAACTCTATCCTCTTATAAATGATTACATTGGCTTTCTGGTATAACTCTTATGTGAGTTTGGGTAGTATGAGACAATTCTGCCTATAGCCTGAACACTCCAGATGAACTAAATATTGGTGTCCAAGATTTTTCAAACCTGGGAGGCCTGATCATGAGGAACAGATTAGTAACTAATCTCAAGGGTTTTGTGACTATTTACCTATTTCCCTTACATGAGAAAGACCATGGACTATTCATGTGCATACCATCTTGGTTTGGCTTGGTTTTTATTGTGCAGTATTTAGCCTAATACTTAGCCCAAAGTGATCACTTGATAAATGACTTGGGTGCTCTGTATTGTTCTCTGCACATACTATGGACTCAATAATGTGGCTAACTGATTGCTTGGAGTAAATATTGTAAATTTCACAGAATCCTAGAATTCACAGAGGGTCGGTAGGAACCTTGGTTGACTATCTAGATCCCACATGTATAGAGGAATCCCTTCTATGACAAGTGGTATTCTAATCCCCACATGAAGAATTTCAGTGATGGGGAAGACCATCTGTTGAAGTAGGACATTCTACTTTGGGTCAGTTCTAATTATTAGCAAGTTTCTCCTTAGTCTAATTTAAAGTTGATTTTTTGTAATCCCCCGCCCCCCCTACATTTTTCTGCCCTCTGGGGAATAGCAATTCAAGTCTTATATATCTTCTATATGACAGTCTTTCAAATACCTGAAGACCCATCATATCTTCCTTCCCCCCATCCCAGTCTTCTTTTTTCTAGGCTACCTATTCCCAGATCCTTCCACTAGTCCTCCCATGTCATAGTCTTGTGGGAAGTCAATATAGTGTCATAGTGTTGTGGGAAGCCTGGCCACCCTCTGAGTATGATTCCTTACCAAAATGTGGTACCCAGAATTGAATCTCTACCCAGATGTGTACGACCAGGATGATTCAGTAGGACTATTACCTCCCCGACTCTGGCCCCTATGCTTTGATGTAGCTTTGTTAACTGTCACATCCCCCAGATCTTTTTTTTTTTCTCCTGAGAACTCTTGGTTAGCTGTGCTCTTCTCACCTGGTATTTTTGCAGTTGACTTTTTGAACCCATGTGTAGAACTTAACATTTGTTCTTATTAAATCCCATCTTATTAGAGTTGTCGGATTCATACTCTAGCCTAGTGAGCTTTTTAAAGTGGTCACCTCAACACAATACCTCCCAAGTTTTGTTTCATCGACACATAGGCTATTTATGCATTTATCTAAATCACAGCTAAAAATGTTAAATTCCAAAGGAATCAGTCTCTCATCAATCGAAAGTATCTATTAACTAACTATATACATCTCCAACCTCTAATCTAAAACTAGATATTTATCCCTAGACTTATTACCTAGAGGAACAAATAAATTACCCTAAAAGCTGTTATTTTTTTCATTAGGATCATTCCCTTTACAAACCACATCCATTTCCTTTCTAAGTTCACGTGGCTTCCTGCTGTGTACTTTTCTTGGCTAATTCTCCCTCAAGTATAAGGTCCCCTCCCCAGCCTCTAAGGCATTTGTTCAAGGTTCTCACCCATAAGCTTTGTCTTCACTTGCCCTGCCTGCTAGGTAGCTCTCTGAAAAACATTGCTGGATCACTTATCTGAGAACCGTACCTTACACTTTGAATTCCTTGTTCTCAGGCTCCATTGTCCACCACCAGGGGGCAAAACCCTTCAGAACAATCTTGGCTTCTCGACAATAATTCTCTACTGCAGAGGGACCTTGTGTGTCTCATTCTTGATGTAGCCTCCCCACTAATTATTTCAACCACAGGGCACCAGAGACATTACAAAGGCCCAGCACAGAGGGTTCTCTTAGCACTTAGGCAGTCAGCAGCCTGACAGCCTATCAATTTAAAAGGAGGCATTTGATTCAAGCATGTTGAGTGACAAATAAGAAGTGGGTTTTGATGACTCCCTAGGTCTCCATAGGATTTCTCTAGCTTTGATACTTATAGAGATGTTTGCCATAATATCCCCTCACACAGTAAGCATATCAACTCACAGGTTTAAGGACTGGAAGAGATCTTAGTGATGAGTCTCATGGAACTCAACCTTTTTGACTGGTGAAGCCTGTTTATGGACTCCTTAAAGTTCTTAACTGCACAAAAGACCTAGGATTACAAAGCAAACCAATCCTATTGAAATAGTTATCCAAATATTTTAAAAACAAGTTCACCCCAGGTTAAGAACTCTTGAAATAGTCAAACTCGCTCATTTTACAGGTGAGGAAATTGAGTAGAAAGGTTGAATAACTTCCTCAAGGCAACAAAGGGAATAAATTGTCGAGCTGGGATTTGAACCTATGTTCTCTGATTCCAGATCTCAAGCTTCTTCAACAATTTTGAACTCTCTCTTCCATCTCTGATCTCTATTGGCAGGTTTATCTTTCAGTGCCAGTTTCTGTATTTTTGTTTTGTTTTGTTCCGAATCATGGTTGTCTTTTTTTTTTTAAGTGTATAGGTCTCTTGGAAAATGAATAAATTCTTAAAAGAAATGTTGACTTCCACATTTCTCTTTTCAGAAGTAATGAAAACTAGAGAGGGAGGAGGGAGAGGGAACTACAAGGGGGAAGATTCTGTTGTCTCTAAGAATTTCTGGACACCAGAAAGGAATGGGGGGTGGGGCAGAACCAGCAATCGGTGCCCTTAAACTGCCTCTAACCACACCCTTCTCTTTCTCCTGGGTTCACTCAGCCTCTGAATCAGGGAGGAGGTAGGGGAGAATGGAAATAGGGGAACCTGAAAGTAGTAATGAGGCAATCCATTTTATAACATTTAAATCCATTGCAGCTTTTCTGGAATTAAAAAAGAAAAAGAGCCTAAGCTTCTAGGGAAAGGAAGACTTGGGAGCATAGAAAGAACAGATTGCCATCCAGGTCACAGAGATTTCTCCTGGACTCCTGGGGAAATCAATCAACAAAAATGTATTAAGCACTTACTATGTTCAAAAGACACCGCGTTGGGCACTGGGAATACAGACACACACACACAATAAAATGATCCCTGCCGTCAGTGAGCTTACAGTCTACTGGAGGAATACAATATATTCCCTTCACAGATGAAAAGTTACTAAACGATGGAGGGTGTGTGCTAACAGTTTGGGGAATCAAGAAAAACTTTTTGAAAATGGCCCTTGAACTGTGGTTTGAAGTGAACTAGGGTCAAAAGAGGAGGTGAGGATCATTGAAAACCTTTACACACGCAGACAGATGGTCTGTTATGTATGGAGAAAAGCATATAGGCCAATATGACTAGAACTTAGAGTTCATAAGGAGGAATAATCTATCAACAGTAGGGAAAGATAGACTACAGCCACATTATTCAGGGCTTTAAACGCCAGAGAAGCATCGTAAAGGCAATGGGGAGCCACTGAACATTTCCCAGCAGGTTAGTGACAGCTCAGTGACCCCTGCCGCTAAGAAGGGAGAGCATGAGCACAGGGAGACCACTGAGGAGGCCACGCTAAAAGTCCGGGGTTGAAGTGATGAGAGCCGGGACTAAAGCGGTTGTAGTCTGAGAGAAGGGGATGATGTTTGGGAGAAATACTCAGACTGTGAACTAGACAAGAGTTGGCAGTGAACCGGATGGGGAGGCTCGAGAAGGGAAGGTGAAGAGGGAAGACCATATGGCACTATTAAGATAGGACAGCCTTGTTAGACTGTCTTAGACTTAGAGGCCGGAGGGGCAATCTAGGTCAGCCCCCCTCGTTTTACATTTTACAGATGAGGAAACAGGCCCAGAGAGGGAGAGTGACTTGCCCAAAGTCCCATCCACAAGAAGTGACAGAGGCAGGATCTGAACACAGCTCCTCCAACTGCGAAGCCAGGCGAATTTCCTCGGTGGAGAGTTCGAGTCTCCCGCTTTCTTCTGGGCACTTATAGGTTCACTGCTTTAGAGCTAGAAGGAACACTTCAGGGGTCATCTAATCCACCCCTTCATTTTACAGATGAGGAAACTGAGGCCCAGGTGGGTGGAGTCCCTTAGGCTAAGGCCATCTAGTCCACCCCTCCTTCGTTTTACAGATGAGGAAACTGAGGCCCAGGCGGGTGGAGTCCCTTAGGTTAAGGGACGGGGCCCAGAGAGGGGACGTGACTTGGACGCGGTGCCACGGCGGCAGCGGTGGAGGGCAAATTTGAACCCAGGTCCTCTGGCTCCAGGGCCGGCGGTCTCTTTCCCCAGCCCAGCCCTCCTCCTAGCGCCCTCTCGTTGGGAGGAAAGCCAGAGTGGGGTGGAGGCCGGGGCGGGGGCACGCACGTTCGCTAGTTGCCGGCCTCGCTGCCTCGCTGCCTCGCTTGCTCGCTGCCTCGCTTGCTCGCTCGCCCGCCCGCCCGGCAGCTCACGGGTTAAGGCGGCGGCGCGCACGAGCCGCGGGAGAGGCGGTTGCTGACAGGTGGCGCCTGCGCACTGGGCGCGCTCATTGTGCCCGGCCGCTGCCGAACCGCCCGCCCGCCCGCCGGCCCGCCCGCGCGTCAGTGTGCGAGAGTCCAGCGCAGGGCGCGGAGCCGCGGGCCTCGGCCTCGTCCTGCTCCTCCCCCGGCCCTCCGTCCCGCCCCGGCCCCGGGACCCCCGCCGGCCGCCGGCCCTCCCCTGCCACCAGGAAGAGAATGCCCCGCGCCCAGCAGCCCAGCAGCGCCTAGATGGCTTTGGTCACGGTCCAGCGCTCGCCCACCCCCAGCACCACCTCCAGCCCCTGCGCCTCGGTGAGTCCCGGCGGCCGCTCCTGTCACTGCGGCTCCGCCGCCGCCGCCGCTGCCGCCGAGCCCCAGCGGGTCCCGCCGAGCGCTACTGCGCACGCGCCACGCGGCTTCCCAGGCCCTGGCACGGAGCTGCCCCTGCCGGGGGGGGGGGGGGGGAGGGCGGCAGCTGCGGCCGCCGGGCTCCGTGCGCCCCCCCCAGCCCGCTGCCGCCGCCTAGCCTTCCTCGGGCCGTGAGCCCGGTCCTAGCGCCCCCTCCCCGCAGAGCGAGCGCTGCCGCGGGGACCCCCGCCCGCCCGGGCTGCCGCCGGACCGGCTCTCCGGGGCCCGCTGGGACCACCCTCCCCCCGCCCACGGCTTCCTGGAGGGCCGGGGCAGAGGCATTCCCCCGGAGATGCCATCCTCTCCTCATTGCTCATCATCAGTCTCCTTCCCGGGTGGTGCGGGTGTGCTTGGGATGGCTAATGCACGTCCAGCATCTTCGTGGGTGGAACTAGCCAATAGCCTCTTCGCATGGTGTGACTTCCTTTTTTTTTAAAATTACCTTTTTTTCTCTGCTCCTTCATCTCTCAGGGTGTTGCTTCAGATAAAATTCATTTTGAGAACAGCAAGTGATTTTGGTGATTTTGTATTAAGGGCGGGGGGGGGGTGGAGCAGCTGGGCAGGTCCTATGAACCACTGATATTGGGAGCTGAAAAATTCAGTCTGTTTAATCAAAAAATGAATAAGAAGCAAAGAGGAATTTCCCCCTGAATTTTATTCAGCACTATAATAATTTGAATTGATTTTTTCCAGTTATCAAGCTTACTCTAATCATTCTTAAAGGGTGGTGAATTAAGTGTTCCCAAATTGGACAACGACGGTCAATAAGAATAGTTCCATCTTTCAGTATCTAAACATGCCGGTAACATTTGTAGTTAAAGGACCACTATACCAGTAGAGGAATGAGCTTGGCTATCATAAAGACATCCACTTTGTTTAATTTCAGGAGAGTTTCCTGGCTGTGTATAGTTTATTGCATATCATTCTATGACATGAGTCATTTTTGTGGCATGGACGGTGGCCACACTGACTACAGTGTCCTCATCTAAATATGACTGTTTTCTTCAGTGATTGGATTATTTTTTCTATTTCCTGATGACAGAGCTAGGACCAGAAGGGTGATAGTTACAGGCATAATCTTCTTGCCAGAGCTGTCCAGCTGTAGAACTATGTTAAAATAGGGAGCTCTCCATAGCTGTGAATATTCAACGAGAGACTGGACAGTCACCTGTCAAAGATGGTATAGAAGAGATTCTTGCTCTAGAAGGGAGTTTGGACCTGAGGACTTCTAAAGTGC
Organism: Phascolarctos cinereus; assembly: GCF_003287225.1. Lineage (NCBI taxonomy): Eukaryota > Metazoa > Chordata > Mammalia > Diprotodontia > Phascolarctidae > Phascolarctos > Phascolarctos cinereus. The sequence continues at coordinate 32,998,543 of NW_027555958.1, forward strand.
CTTCTGAGGTTTTGTAACTCAATTATTAGCCTGCATTTCTGCCTCTGCAGGCAAGAAACATAGGAATGAGAATTTAATGATTTTTATTCTTGCCTGTGGTTCTTGAAGAAGTAGGGGGTCCCTCCCCAGGTTGTGTATAACAAGATTCTTATCATATTACACTATTGAACTTTGGGAAGAGCAGCTGTTTCCACAGTAGACTTTGGCCATGTATTTTGCAAAAGCTTATGTCACGAAGGAGGAGTGCAGAGGCGCTGTTGTACAGTGGAAAGAAGGCTGATCTCGGAGTCGTTGAGACCTGGGTTCAAATCCCTGACTAGCTTCGGCACCACAGACAAGTCATTTAACCTTTACAGATTAGTTGCCTAATCTGTAAAGTGCCTGCCATACTTAACCTCATAGGTTTGCATAAGACTCAAATGAGACAGTATATGTAAAGAATGCTGTGGACCTTGGAGCACTTTAGAAATGTCACTTATTATTATTATTATTATTGCCCTGCAAATAATCTAGTAGCCACAAACCCTAAAAACTTAAAAAGAAACCCAGTAGCTAACTTAAATTGATAGTATCAGGTGATGAGTTAGGAAAAATTGTAGTTTTTACTTGGGCTCTGTAGAGTTGCAGTCAGGAAGGCTATATTTACTTTATAATGATACATATTTGTAAAGGAGTGTAGCAAGTTACATCCATCCTCTTTAATTGAATGGGTATGCACAAAATGCTTCATGTATGGTAAGTCCATGTCTGCTGGAAGGACTTAATTGTCTGTTCCATACCACCAAGTCCATCTAATCCAATGGCCAGAATGACTAGATGTGCTGGGCTAGTCTGGTTTTTTTTAGGTCCGGGGCTCTGTTCCTGTCTGCAAAATAGGCTTAGGAAGGTATGAGGTTGATGAACACTTTTTTTCCACCATGTAGATTTTTGGTTTTAATTACCTGAAGGGCAGATTTATTGGCCTGTTTTATCTTGTGAGCCTGCTGTTACCTGTGCCTTTAAATTGTCTTCAAATTGCACTTCTCTTATTAAGTCTCTTATTAAGCTTCCTTTTGCCACAATATTAACTTATCCTGTAGATATTTAGATTGAAATCTTTCTGCTGCATGGAACAGTTGGTTTGAAAGTTCTTTGAAAAGTCTAAGAATCGTAAGAGAGGTAAAAGGAATAAAGCGATGTGTTTTGATCCTGAAAGTTTAAATCATTTTATTGATCAGGTGAATTCTTATGTCTGTACTGTGGAAACTTTACAAGCAACTGTGCCCTACTCTTTTTTTTAGCATTCAATAAGCATTTATTGAACTTAATAGATGGCAGACACTGTACTAGATACCGTTGCTGTTTGGCTGTGTCCAACTCTTCGAGACCCTGTGGACGACAGCATGCTAACACCGTCCATGGGGTTTTCTTGGCAAAGATACTGAAGTGGTTTGCCATTTCCTTCTTCAGTGGACTAAGGCAAATAGAGGTTAAGTGACTTGCCCACGGTCACACAGCTAGGGAGTGTCTGAGGCTGGATTTGAATTCAAGTGTTTCTGGTGCCAAGGCCAGTGCTCTATCCACCAAGCCACCTAGCTGCCTCCACTAGATACTGTACCAAGATGTGTAAAACATAAGGCTTGTTGATTTAGAGCCTAAAGAGGGAGGAGGGACTCAGATAGCATCTCATCACACTTCCTCATTTTACAGGTGAAGAGGGTTAGGCTCAGAGAGCTTAAATAACTTGCCCAAGGGGTCATGCAAGTGGTTCAGTGGCAAAGTCAAGATTTGAGCCCGAAGTCCTTTGATTCCAAATCTAGTACAGGCACGTCACGGGACGTTTTTGGTTTCCCAATGCATATAAAAGTTTTGTTTATGTTATACTGTAGTCTATTAAGTATACCATAGTATTATGTCTAAAAAACCATGTACATACCCTAATTAAAATTACTTTATTTCAAAATTGCTAATCATATCTGAGCCATCAGTGAAAGTCATAATCTTTTTGCTGGTGGAGGGGCTTGCCTTGATGTTGATGGCTGCTGACTGATCCGGATGGGGGGGTGGCTGAAGGTTGGGATGGCTGTGGCAATTTCTTAAAATAAGACAACAGTGAAGTTTGTTGCATCAATTGACTCTTCCTTTCACTTGAACACTTAGAAGCCATTGTCGGGTAATTAATTGGCCTAATTTTAATATCGTGTTTCAGGGAATAGGGAGACCGGAAAAGAGGCAGTCAGAACACATACGTTTATTGATTAAGTTGGACGTCTTATGTGGGTGTGTCCCAAAACAATTATAACAGCAGTGTCAAAGATTGCTGATCACAAATCACTATAACAGATGTGATAATAGTGAAAAAGTTTGAAATATTTCGACAATTACCAGAATGTTACACAAAGAGACAATATGAGCACATGCTGTTGGAAAAATGGCGCAGATAGACTTGCTCGAGGCAGGGTTGCCACAAACTCTTCAGTTTGTATAAATTGCAGTATACCTGCATTCTTTTGAGCTTCAGGATCTTACAGTCTAGTAGGAGAGATGAGACCTTCTACAGAAATAACTATAAATAACTTATTTGTGCCCCTTGAGTGACATAGACCCATGGTTTCTAGTCTGTGCGCAGAGGACTTCTTGGTAGAACTGAATTACTGCAAGTGGTTTGCCAATCCACCTGCTTTTTGTAGATTGAATAATAACTTATTTCACAGTATTATTATTTTTCAAATCTATTTAGATGCTACTATGATTAATAAAATGCAAATTTATTTAAAAGTATTACCGTATTCATAAAGCTTTTTGTCATTGTGTATTTTTTCAGTCAATGAATACTAGTAATAGATTTACTATTATGTGCAGAGTCTGAGAAATTCTTTGACCTCTAGACGGGGTTTTCATATGCAAAAAATTGTCAGCTCCAGGCATGGATTACTAGTGTTGTAGAAGTTCAGAGTAAGAGGGGGATCAGAACAGTTTTCACACTCTGGTATTTGACTTAGCCCTTGAAAGACAATTCCACTTTGGAGACAGGCAGGAGGGAGGTATCCTGCAAGCAGTGCAGCCGGGCTTTGTAGGGAAACGGGAGAGAAGTCTGGAAGGGCAAGTAGGGAAACACAGTGCCTGGGTGAGGAGTTTGAATTTTATTCTGTGCCCTTGGGGAGCCGCTGACGTTTGTGGAGTGGGGAATTGGCATGATCTTGGAGGCAGTACAGACTTGAGGCTGGGTCACCACCAAGTGCGTGGTAAGAAGGGTCTGCATGCTGATGGCTGATGTGGAGATAGGAAGGAAGGCACTGATCAGTTACGTGCTTGAGGTGGGATCTGCTGGGCTTGGCACCTGATGGTGTGTGAGGGCAGAGGGAGGCAGGAGTGTCACTGACGGCCCGAAGGGTTAACATCTTGCCGTGCAGTAATCTTACTTAATATCTGGATCCTTTTATTTCCTAAATAACAGTAAAAGCATCTTAATACTCCCATCCTAATTTTGTAAATGGTGCATATTTTTGGTATGGTCATCTCATACCCTAATAGCAACAGTACCTTACATATATTTAATGCAGTATGGCTTTTCTGTTTACTTTTCTTGTATAGACAGTTATAACAAGCTTGGTTTCCCAGCAAAGCGCACCATAAACTGCAAATCAGATGGGGGGTGGGGAGGGTGCAACTGTTGGAGTTGAGGCAGAGTGTGACTTGGGGAGAGGAAGGGAAAGGAAGGGAGAGCTGCTAGAGATAGGCCGTAACAGGAAGTAATAGGATAGCTGATGTTTTGACAGGGAAGGAAGAGAGAAAAATCCATAAACGACAAACATAAGAGCTATAAAAGCACAACAGTCTGAGGCAATTTACCACAGCCCCTCCCTCCCACACCTCCATTTCCCTTGAGGGCATCATTCTATTATGCAACATTAGCTATTTCTAATGATGAGCTTGAGTTGTAAAGAAAACTGAATTATGTTCAGTATATTCTGCTTATACTTTTTTAAGATGGTAGGGAAATAGTATTTACTTAGAAAACTTTCTATCAAAATGTTTTATATCATAAAAAATAATTTTGATGCCATAGACAAGAATTACGTGGCATAAGAAGGCTAGGTTTGTGATGTGGCCCATATCAGTGACATCATGGATCTAATGAAGGATTAAAATGTTGAGGTTTGGTTGCTTAAAAGGGGTAAATTTCAGTTATATGGAAAATTCACTTCAATGGAGTGTTGAAGGACAGATAAGTGAGCTTTACTCATGTTGTAGTTATTCTGAATTAGCCATATCCTTCTCCCTGGGCAGAGATATTGGAAGTAAGAGAAGCATGCAGCTAGTCTGTGTGAAAAAGAAGTATTTTTAAAAGTTTATGTTGATTCATTATTTTTTGAAAACTATATTTTGAAATTTCTCATTAAAGAGAAATGTAGCTTGGGTAAGAAATCATAAAAAATATACCAAGTTCCTCCTCTTTCTTGATCTCTTCACTATTTTGTTTGTGTCATCCCAAAGTCAGGTACTCAACTTCATAGCCACCATGTGAAGTAAATAGTATATTTATTATTTTTCCAATTTATAGATGAGTAAATTGGGGCTGTGAAGTTAAATAATTTGCCTAAATTGTACAGTTAGTGAATAGAGCCAAGACTTCTGACACTAAGCTCATTTTGTTGTTGTTGTTTTGTTTTGCTTTTTCTGAATGTGCCATCACACTGCCTTCAAACCAAGGATTCTTCACCTTTTTGTGTCATGGATTCCCTTGGCAGTCTGAGGAAGTCTGCAGGCCCCTTCTCAGGGCAATGGTTTATCGCCTACATTAATAATGGAAGGAAATTCTGGATTTCCCTCAGAGGCTGATGAAAATAAAGACGAATTTCTCCCTCCTCCTTTACCCTGCTCCAAGTTCACCTACCCCTTGAAATCTGACCGTGGACTCTGGCTAAGAAACCCTGCTTTAGATCATGATTTCCAAAAACAAAGGAATGGTAAGGTTCAGCGTAGGGGCAGTTAGATGGCACGGCACATAGAGTGTCAGGTCTGGAGTCAGTAAGGCCTGAGTCCAAATTCGGCCCCAGTTACTTAACTTGCTGTGTGTGACCTTGGGCAAGTCACTTAACCCTGGTTGCCTTAGTTTCCTCATCTGTAAAAAGATGGAGAAGGAAATAGCAAACCACTCCGGTGTCTTGGTCAGGAAAACTTCAAAAGGGGCCACAAAGAGTGAAGGCTGACTAAGCAGCTGCGTCAAGGGTAAGCCTGCTGAGAGCTGTTTTCCGCCCGTTCCTGCAGCACAGCAGAAAAGCGGAGGGACTCGGGCGTAGTCCACTCCTTAAAATGTGCGAGGCGGCCAACCTGATCCTCCGCTGTCCACAGAAGACGGTGCAGCTTATACTGCAGTGCAGTGGGCTGTTGTAGGTGGAGCCGACCCAGGAGACGGTTCAGATATTTAGGGATTTAGAGTCAAGATAGACCTTAAAACAGCCAATCCAACCCTCTCATTTCACCGATGAGAAGCTGAGGCCTGGAAAGTTTGAATGACTTTCTCAGGATCAGTCATCCAAGTTGTAAGAGCTGCCATTCAAACTCCTGACCTCCAATATAGCCTTATTTCCACTGTGCCGCACTGCCTTTAAATAATTTTAATGTATTATGCATAATATGTGATTTATATATTTTGTGTTAGTTTATTTTTGCATTTATATACTATCTTTCCTTCATGGAGAGGATGATATATATATATATTTCTGCATGTACTTTAATGATCATTTATAGTGTATTTTATAATCTTGATACAGAAAGAGAGATAGACCGTGTCTTAATCAATCTGCAAGCATTTATTAAGTGCTTACTGTGTACCAAGTTCTGCACTACATGCTGGGGATATAGAAAAAAAAAGCCCCCAAACAGCCACAGTCCTCAGGGTGTCTATAGTGAGGGAGGCAACGTGCAAATAAATGAGTACGTAAAAGATAACAACGAGGTCTTGCCCCCATAGACCTTTTCTTGTTGCTGTCCTGGGTCCTCTCTTTCAACCTTGAACACACAGTTCAAGTAGGTAAAAAGAATCCTTTTAGCATTAGTGTACCCTTGAGTGGAACCCCCTTTTGGTTCTCCAATAAATGTTTATTAGATCTAATGACTTCTGGAGGTACAAAGCCGTGGCTGTGTTATTAGAGTCGTGGGGTTTTAGAATTTCAGAGCTGCGGGGGACCTGAGAGATCATCTATTTAATCTAATGTTTTCTATCCCGTTCCATCCAAACCCGTTGTTTCATGAGAAGTTTTGAGGCTAGTGATATTTTCCATTCTTAAATGCTAAGTCATTTACACGTGTTTAAAATAAGTGGAAAAATACTTGGTATGAAAATAAGCTTAATCTATTCTATTTTATCACCGAATTTCTCTGACCCTTCTTTTCCTCCTGGGAGTATTCTATAGTCTCCAGGTCCCCAGCACCAGAAATGTATGGATTCCATCAATATTTCATGTCCCAAAATGTTCTGTGGCCTCATTAATTTGGAAAAACCAATTTACCCTACTCTCCTTGTTTTTAGATTAAGAAATCGGGACTTGGAGTGACTTGCCCAGAGTTAACTAGTTAATGACATAGCCAGGCCCAGAGTCCTGATTTCCTTCTGCTTTGGTTCTGTGTTGGTATTATCAAAGGGCAGAACAGCACAGGGTCATTATGATTTTGGTCATCAGCTCCCAGCCAGTTGTTTATAAGTCCAGATCATTTGGTTCTGTATATTGCTTTATGCTGCAGTCTTCAATTAGAAAAATTACCTCCTGTGCACCCTGTGTTTTTGAGCTTTAAAGGTGACTTCAGTTGGGTATTTGAGTTCCTGACTCAGACGGCAGTCAGACCAAAGTTATGTATTCTGGTGTGTGATATATAGTTCAGATATGATTGCAAGAAGAATCTCCGTATCATAGGAGATTTCCAGGGCCCAGAGCTCTCTCGAAAAAGAAAGCCTCACAACGACAAAACAATTTAAACAGTTTCGTGAAGTTCATTTCTAACTGGATGTAAGCTCTGTGTTGTTATGTACTTACTGATGGATTGGTCAGTTAAGGGAGGCACTGTGATACAATGGAAAGAACGTTGGCCCTGGAGTTATTGGGTTCAAATACCGTCTCTGAGACTGCCCATGTTGCCTTGGGGGTGTCCCCTACTCTCCCCCTGTCTTCCTTTCCTCCTACATAAAATGAGGGCATTAGGCTGGATGTGTAAGTCCTCTCAGAGCCTTTCCAGCCCTGGTTCTAGGCTTCTCTGTGCCCCGGTTTGTCACCCTTATTCACGAGATTGCTCACGTGTGTTCTGTCTGGCTAACAGGATGATCAGCTTCTTTAGGACGGGAACCTACTAATAGTGACGTGATAATGACATGATAACCAGTTAGAGTGGATTTGAATATTCTTAAAGGCATCAAGTTAGCTTCTGAGGAGGCTGTGAAAAGAAGGGGAGGAGAAGCTCTGTGCCCTTGAGGAAGCTCCTGATCTCAGGGCACCAGATGGTCAGACCCATGCTGCTCTCTGCTGTCCCTTCGTCTGTGTCTGACTCCTGTGATTCCGTGCTTCTCTTCCTGCGTGGGTTTGGCTGGCCCGGCCTTCGGACTGCTCCGGTGCCAGTTTCAACCTTATAATGTACTCTACTGCTTGGGGATTGGCTGACAAAACTGGATTTTATTGTAAGATTTAGATCCCACCAGGCTGAGTTCCTGGAAGGCAAAGAGTGGCTTTTGCCTCTTTCTGTAGCACCAGGGCTCAGCACAGTGCCTGGCGCAAAGTAGTCCTTAATGAATGTTGATTGACTGACTGGTTGTGGACTGAGTTTCAAGCCACAACCTAAATATTGATAAGGCCCTTTACCTTATAGGGCAGCTAAGTGGTACAGTGAATAAAACTCTGGGCCTGGAGTGAGGGACACCCGAGTTCAAATCCAGCCTCAGACTCTTTAGCTTCACCTCTGTCTGCCTTAGTTTCCTCATCAGTTAAAAATAAAAAAAGAATAATACCTCACAGGGTTGTTGTGTGGCTCAGGGGAGATAATATCTGTAAGGGGCTCAGCACAGTGCCTGGCACGTAGTAGGGGCTATAAATGATAGCTGTTACCTGCCTTGAGATGTGCTTGAGAAGGAGAGGTTTGGGTTTTCCTACCTTCTCTCCCTCTGGCTTCTTCCCTCCACACTGGAGATGACTCTCACAGCCGCAGACATTCCTGCCCTTGTACCTCAGGTGGTTCCAGCCGCACACTCAGTCAGTGGGTAATTTTTTTGTTTCATTCTGGGCCTGTGATTTCATCAGTGTGCAGGACTCTTGGGGTGGACATTCCCTACACTGCTGCAGGTTAGCAACTCTTCTGGAATTGGCAGACTGAGAGTTGCCTAGGGTCCCCAGGAAGACATAAAGGGGCTTGCCTGAGGTCACATGGCTAGGTGGTGTGTGAGGTAAGACTTGAACCCAGGTCTTCCTGACTGCAGGGCTGCCTGCTCTTCCAACACTACAGTGTGCTGCCCCTGTAGGCCGCCGCCCTTGTTCGGAGAGCTCTATCTTTTTTATTTTTTAACCAACAGACCTGGCTGTGCAGAGGCAGGCGTGGCCATCTGCCACCTAGCTCTCTGCTTCTCTCCTGATAAGACATTTGGCTAAATGCTGCTTGTCCAGAGAAAGTGTCTGGTGAGGCACTCTTGGCTCCTAAAGCTGATGAAGATCCCCAAGGTTCTGCAGCCTTCCCAGAGGAGTGACATCTTGCACTTACTGGACTGAGGAGGCCTTCCTTGAAAACAGATGAGGAGGCGGGGTAAAGCATGTTCCTGACCAGATTTTATGACATCTTAAAATATATTTTCTTGTGAATTTTCAAATTTGGGCTCTAGTTGTTATCTAACTCCATCCTTAATATAGAACACATATTCTTCTAGCTTTCTTATTTCTCAGAAAATTTGGCCAAAGCCATTTCCTGAAAATTTGGGATGTATAGACCAGAAAACTGAAGCCATCAGTACCTCAAAATGTGGACTGAGGAGCCTCCGTTTACTCTGGGCCTGGTTCTCCATTCCATTCTTAGCCCTTCCAGTTCTCTTGTGTGGCTCTCACTTGAGTCACAACAATCTCAGAAATTCTGCTACTTGTTCTTTGGTATGTTAGAATGACTTTGTGAAGCAATACCCTTTCCAGAGCTTCCCCTGAGGGTGATGAGGAAGGTGTTTTGCCGGGGTCAGAGTTGCATTCACGGCTTGTTTCTGGGTATTATTAGTCTTTTCACTGGGCTTCCTATGGAGCTTGCTGCTGTTGAAGCTGGCTAGAGTGTATGTGGTTGTCTAGGCCCTAGAAGCCAGAGAGTGAGTCTTGAGAGTTGAGCATTGATGGGGTTGAAACCCTCTCCTCTGCTCTCCTCTCTTCCTTAAATAAAGCCACCCTAGGTCTACATGTTGTTTATAGCTTGAGGCAGAGAACCGATGAAACCAGGGAATTTTTTTTTTTGATCAGGAAGGCCAAAGCTAACCACTCCTTCAGTTTGATGACAAGAACAAAAAAAAGATCTGAGCTATAAAGGGGAGGCCATCTTTTAAAAGAATCCCTAAGGTTCCCTCTGCTCATTGAAGCAATGACTCTCCAATTGCTGGATTAGAGACTTCTCTACAGGAGAAGCAAGAATTTGAAAGATGTCTCTCTTCCTAATGACCACATTCAGCATTTATTAAGCAGGGCTCATGTTTGACCACATTATATAGCACAACCTTCCTTGTTGTTGTTTTTACTTAATTTATTAAAAGGGTATGTTCCTTTCATGGTTTGAGAAAGTGATTGTGAATTAGAATGAAAGGATCACAGTCCCTTTGCCCTAATATGGGCCATGAAAAATCCCCAACAAAATAATTCCCAAGTCTCTCACACTAATAACTACTGCAAAATGATTTGGGGCTGCTGATTGTTATTTAGAGATCATTTTTCATAACATGAATTTGGGGGGCAAAATGTTGACTTTAGGGCATTCAGTTCGATTCCAATAAACAGCAACCACATGCTGGTGGTCTTTGGGCTATTTCCCCCCCCCCCCCTAATTGTAGAGATCTCTTGTAGTTGTCAGGCTCCGTAATGGAGTGTGTTGTGCAAAATATGAATTTGTAATAACCCTGGAGAACACTGCCCAGGATGACTGATGTAATTGTAGTCTTTAAAAATCTCTCTTGAGAACCTTTGAATTTAGTAGACTGGCATCAGCACCATATTAATCGGTTGGATGTGCTTGGTAAGCTGCATACTGCAGATAACTGCAGCCAGGTACTGAGTTTTTGTGTAGTCAAATCAGGACTGTACTTCTAGGTCTTTTAAACTAGTGAATCTATAAGTCATTGGAAAATTGGATGGAAATTACCAAAGAGTTTGAACAGAAATGTGGGAATTCCCAAGGCTATGAATGGATTCACGGTTTTGAATATTTCTTTGTGAGGGAACACAGTGGATGAGGGGAATCATTTATCTGATCTAGCTCTATCAAGCATTTGGCAGTTGAAATTGAGTGCAGCTGGGAGAGGATGCATTTCTAGAGAGCCTGAAGGAGCATGTGAACTGGATGAAAAGGGCGTTTTCGAATGGGATTTAAGCATTTTGTATCAAACCTTGTAAGAAAGTACAGGCAACTGTTGCTTTCCATAGAAAGTGAGTATTGGAGAAAACCATATAAATGTTCCTATTCTGGTATTGAGTCTTTCTCTGACCCTACAAACAGGGACTTTCTCACAGTTTTATGCTGGTCTTGTAGTTTTCTAATAAATCTCAAAACCATTTAGAATGATGGTAAATAGAATCTGGTTATACAAGGTAGAGCCAACATAGGAAAGGATTCTTTGCCAGGTCAGGTTTTCCTGCAACTTGAGTACTTCACTAAAATCTCTCTGAGAACTACGGGCAATATTTAAAATCAGACAAGTCAGGAGTGCTTAAAGGGAATGTAAGCATTCCCACAGGGCTCCAGTTTTAGAATCATCTTGAGGGAAAACTTTGAATCCACAAAATAGAAAAATCAAAGGAGTTAAGAGTTGGAGGGGATATTAGAGGTTCTCTAAGTCCATTATTCTGATACATCAATTCCGTCCTGATCCTTGACAAATCATCCACTCTCTGCTCAAAAATCACGCTTTTACTAACTCTTGAGGCTGCCTATTTTTCATTGGACCCCCTCTGATTGTTAGGAAGCGCTTCCTTAGAACTAGAAGCCTTGTCTTTTGTCCTTTCCTCTTAGATTTTCCCTTAGGAGTCCCACACATGCTGAAATTTAAAGAAGCCTCTAATGCCTTTTCCACGTGACAGTCTTTCAAATACTTGACAACTACTATCCCAGTATTTTCAATAATATTGTTTTGTAGGAAAAAAATGAAAAACAACCCTCCTCCCAAACTGGTTACCCTAGGAAGAGAAGTGCTTTGGAGGCACAGGGGAGGGGTGGGATTATGCATCTGCAAAATGTGTTAAGATTGCCAATCTGTAGCAAATTACAGCAGTATGTCTTCTGCAGTTGGTTCTGATCTGGCCTTTCTAAATTCTTTAAGGAACTTTCAAAAGCTACGTTTTGTAGAATTTGAGCCTGTTGCCTTTCTCAATCCTCATTTGCTTTGTTAGCTCACAGGTTCTGATATCTTTTTCTGCTTTTCATTTCTAGTCATAGTTATGTGAACCACAAAATTGGACCTTGAGTGTTTTAGTAGAGTTAGTTTATACTAGCTTTTTATCTGGGAAAGTTTGAAGAGGAACTGGGCAAACATTGAATTCATGGTTACATTTAGAAATGCCAAACTACACCAAAGAAAAGATGGTGCCAATGGGAAAGGATTCTTTGCCAGGGAAGGTTTATGTTGGAGCAACTGCAAAGGACAGGCACCCAAATGCATTGTTGATGAAACTGTGAATTGGTCCAATCCAAAAAAAAAGACTTGAAATTATTTCACTAAGTATGCTGAGAATTTTTCATGAAATAATTCCTTATTTTGGATTTTGCTCATTTTCCCTTGATTTATTACTTTGCTTTTTAACTTGTCAGCTTAGAAACTGGCATCATAGAATTCCTTTTAAAAAAAATTTTTTGCTCTTATGTTTTCTTCTTTTCTGAATATCATCTTTTCCTCTTCTGTGTCCAGAGAGCTCTCCCATGTAACAAAGAATTTTAAAAAAACGTAGAAAAAGAAAGCAGTTCAGCAAAACTAAGTGCGTCAATAAACATCTGACAAGTATGGGTTCCACACCCATAACTCTCCACCTTTACAAAGAAGGGAGGCTTGTTTTCTCATACTTCTCCCAGAAGTACTTAGTTATCATAAATTACAATGCCATCAGTTTTGTTATTCTGTTGCTCTTTCCATCTACATCATTGTCATCCTTGTGTATATTGTTTTCCTGGTTCTGCTGACTTCTCTCTGCATCAGTTTACAGAAGTCTTTCCATGAGTCTCTGAATTCTTTGTAGTCATCCTTTCTTATGGTACAATACATTACCTTAATTTACCAGTTTGTTTAGCCATTGCCTAATCAGTGGGCACCTACTTTGTTTTCCATATCTTTGTTACCCCAAAAAAGTGTTGCAACGAATAACTAGCATAGGTCTCTTCTTTCTGACTTTGACTTCCTTGGGAGAGGTCAAAAGGATAGGATGTGCCTACAGGATATGAACATTTTAGTCACTTTCTTAGCCTAATTCCAGATTGCTCTCCAAATGACTAGACCAGTTCACAGCTCCTTCAACAATGCTTTTGTGTTCTGTCTTTTGTAGTCCTCCAACATTGTCTATCTTTTGTCATATTTGCCAATTTGCAATATTTTTTAAATTTGCATTTCTTTTAGTGAGTTGGAGCAGTCTTTCTTATATTTGTGAATAGTTTGCAATTCTCTTCTGGAAAATTGTTCATATAAATCTATTGAAGAATGGCAAGTAGTCTTATATACTTGTCAGTTCCATGTATACCATGGTTATCAGATCCTTATCACAGGCATTTGATGCAATTAGAAATTGGCATCAGAGAATTTCACAAAGATTAATAGCAGGTAAGCTCTCTCAGGCACATTTTTTAAATTATTGTTAAATCTTTCTGGAACACATAGTATTGAAGAGTAAAATTATTTACACGTTAATTACCTTTCTGTAGATTTTTCTATCCTGTCAATTCAGACCTGAAAAGATAGTTCATCTCTCTGGTTAGTTTATAATGGATTTTTTTTGTCTCAGATACTGTTCCTTTGCAAGTGGACTTCATTTGGCCTGTACAACGCTGAGCACAATGACATTCCCAGTTAGGGATTTAAATGCTTTTTATAGTGAAGTCATCTTTACATTTTGATTATTGCTTAACCTGAGTCATATTTGGATTATATTGCACTGTGTCTGGCTTTATATACAGTAATACAGTATCTGTATACAGTATTATAGATAGTATATAAAGTTTACTTTTTTATACAGTACATACAATATTATGTGCATACGGTACATCATTTTTTTTTAATCTACTGTTAAAATTTTGCTGTTGTTGACTGATAGGGTCTTGTTTTATGGTTCCTTCTGTGGCTTTTCTTGTCGGAACTAAATAGATTTGAAAACAGTGAGAATGTAGAGAGTGTGCTTACCCCGAGGTGCTTTTAAAGCTAATGAAAAGTTAAGTTAGAGGTTGAGTTTTAAAAAAATCTATTCACTAAGAGTATAATTTGAGCTGGATTTTGCCGCAGAGCTGAGAAGGTCTCATTGTGCAGCCAACAGGCGCAGGTGAGTGAGGGAGTGACTTTAGCTCTTCATCCACACTATTGGTTTTGCTTGAGGACTGGGGAGAAATAGCCCCCATGACAGCTGAACTTTTTTTTCTTTCTTGAAGACCTCGGGCAGCCAAAGACATGATTGTGCAGCCGTTGCCAGCTACATCTTCTCTGGTCTGCACCGCACCATCACCCTTCACGTTTAGGATTTGTGGTATCTGTGGTTTGGGCTGATGGCTCTCAGCACAGGCTTCCTAAATCTTTTACCCACACTGAAGTTGTGATGTGGGCAATGTGGTGGTGGCAAGCTTGCCTTGCCGTTGATACAATGACAAATCCTAACTGGCTTTTTAGGTTGGAGAAATTTGGATACTGTAAACATGTGAGTGTGTGTGTGTGTGTGTGTGTGTGTGTGTGTGTCTCATCAGCTGTGCTTAGGGAAGCTGTAAGGAAGCTGACAGGTGCTTTTTTGAACAAGGATTTTATTCATGAAGCCTACCTATAGATTGTAAATGTCAGAACTTTGCTTTATGGGTAGAAGTGATAAGATCTCATCTCTAAACAATGCAAAAGAAATCCTTAAAACAAACCATCCAGGAACACACTACTTGTGCTGACATCTTTAGCAGAAACTTGTGCTGCTCCAGGAGGTACCTGGGGCTCAGTGCAGCCCTTCCTAACTGGGTTTCACTTCAGCACTCACCACATCCCCTTGGAATATAAGTGTGAGGAGGGAGGGGCCAGAGAGAAGAGGGACTAGGGAGAGAAGGCTGGTATAGCTGGAGGTACCTTTTAAAATTCCTTCTGTGCATGTCCAATCAATCAATCAACAAGCATTTACTGGACATCTACTGTGTGCCAGGCTCTATGCTAAGCTTTGGAGATATAAAGATGAGGAATGAAAGAATCCCTGTTCACAGAGAGCTAGCAATCTAAGGGAGGAGACAAGTACTTATATAAGTAGAATAAATATTAAAACAAATGCAAAGTAATTAGATACAAGGCAGTTTGAAAGGGAGACCACTTGCAATTAGAGGGAGTGGGAAGGCCAGGAATCAGGAAAGGCTTCATGGAGAAGGTGGTATTTGAGCTAAGTCATGAAGAAAAAGCCTGAAATGAGGAAGGAATGCATTTCAGGGATGGAGGAGGGTAGACACAAAGGCAGTGAGATGGCGGATGGAGTATTGTTTGCTTGGCTGGATCAAGAGAGCGGGAAGGGTTGGGCTGTAATGTCCAGTGAAACCAGAAAACTAGGTTGGGGCCTGGTTATGTAGGGCTTCAGAAGCTAAACAGAGCTTTGGGAGCTGCTGGAGCTTATTGAGTAGGGAAGTCACGTGGTCAGATCTGTGCTTAAAGAAAATCACTTTAGTGTCTGAATGGAGGATGGAATGGAGCAGAGAGAGACTGGAGGCAGCTGCTGCAGTGGTCCAGGCATGAGGTGATGAGACCTGCACCCTAGTGTTGACAATATCAGAGGAGAGAGGAGGGTACAGAGCAGAGATGTTAGACAAGCTCTTACTCATTTTAAAATCCATTTTAAGAATAACCTAAGGGCTATTTTTCCTATTCTTTACCTCTGATTCTGAGAGTCAAAGTGAATTTAGGCTTATTCCGTGCAAATTGTGGTTTTCTCCCTTTAGAGGTTCTTAAAATGACAGATGTTCATTGAAGAGTCTCAGAGTACTTTACAACTATTATCTGAATCCATTTTGATCATGCATGTCTTTGAAGGTGAGGACGTTGAGATCTTCAGAGACTGATTTACTCAAGACCAGAGCATGAGTCCAGTGGTGAATCTTCCTGCTATCAGAGCATTCGCCAGGGGCTATAATAGATGAAACATTCCTGAGAATCATGTTAGATTTAGTTCTAAGGCCTACTTCGGTGCTTCATCCTGAGGGAGGTGACCATGGGTTCTTCAGTGTCCTCCAGTCTGTCCTCCAACCAATCCATCCTCTGTTCAGCGGCCAAATCAATATCCCCAAAGCCCCCGTCTGGCCAAGCCATTCTCTTGCCCGACAAGCCTCAGCTGTTGTTCTCTTGCCTCTAGGATAATACACAAATTCCTGTTATTCCTTTAAAGCTGTTCCTGGGCTGCCTCCAGCCTGTCTTTCTAGGTCTAATTCACGTTACTCCAGACTGACAGTCACGTAGCTATTCTTTGTACACATTATAGCCCCCCACTTACCTCCATGTCTGAAACGTTCTTCCTGTTCACCTGGTCAGCTTAGAGTCTCTGGGGCCATTCGAGGTGAAGCTCAAGTACATTCAGCTCTGTGAGGCCTTTACTGTCTCTCCCAACCTTTCCCTGGGTGGGTTACTATTTCTCCATGCCCAGATCTCTTTGTAGGTAATTTTTGGTTATATTTTTTTTGCTTTGTTATATTTGTATATTGAATTTACTTACCTATTTAAGTAAGTACATGCTGTTTCCCTAAGCTCTTTGAAGTTAAGGATTTTTTCATCTTGCTGTGTCTTTAAGTGCCAAGCACAGTGCCTGAAATACAGTAGGTGCTTAATAAATGCTTTTTAGATAGAATTGAACTGTGATAGACATTGCTAGCTAATTGATGCAAGTGGTACCGGCCAGCATGCCCTAGGGGAGAGAGTGCCTGAAAGGCAGGAAGGCCTGGGTACAAGTGCTGTGTCAGGAGCGAGGCCTGGGTACAAATGCTGCGTCAGGAGTGCCCTTGTTGTTTTGGCCCTGCTTGATGTCTCTGAACCTCAGTTTTTTCATCTGTATGATGAAGCTAAAAATCACACCCAGCTCCCAGAGTGATTGTGAGGATCATCCAGTACGACAGCGTATACGTGAAGTGCTTCACAAATTTTAAAACACCACATAAAAGAGCAGTGGTTATTGTTGTCATCTCCATCATTGCCGAGCTTCTAGCACTTCACATGTAGGCCCAGTGATGGGAAGGATGTCAGCTATCAGAGGACCAGCCTAACGAAGCTTGGGTAGTTGTATTGTCTGAAGGTGGACCACAGGGAGATGAATTTTTTCAGCAGCAACTCACAAAAGCTTCTAGGATATTAGAGGGATCGCAGCTTGCATTGGGGAGGAAGTACCCATACAGAGACAACCGTAGATCCTGCAAGTGAATCAGAAGTAGGAATGTTGGATTATTGTTCTTGTTTGTCACCCAACGTAATGTGAAGATCTGATCTACCTCTAGAGTAGAAAAGCAAATCTGCTTTGATCACCAGATAACATGTATGCTATAATTCAGTTTTTAAAATGTGGAACACTTTTCTACACAGAAATTAAACCTCAGCTGGTAGAAGTTTGTGGGGAGAACATTTTCAGTATGTCAAAGGGATGTGTATAGAATTTCTGGAAAGAAGGTAGAAAAGTGATGAAGTTCCTCCGGGAGTGCTATGTTTGGGAGAATATATTTTTGTTTCTGTTTCCTCCTCTGTAAAATGACAGAGTTGGACTAGATGACCTAGCTCAGTGATCTCTTCCTGCTAAGGCTTGGGCCCTATGAACCTGTGGCGGGCCAAGATGCCAATAGTGGCAGCTGATCTGCTTTATGGCCTCACCAGGTCTTGACAACAAGGGGTCGTACTATTGATGTTGTTCCAGGGATGGCGCGTTGTCATTAACCTTGGTGGTGTATCTTTGACCTAAAATCCTTTAACTTCCTTTCCCCTTGTCTTAATTATGTATATGCTTATTCTTTAGGACTGTATTTTGGCAGCTTTCTGGAAGATGGATTTTTTATAGAAGAAATTGGAGGCAGGGAGTCCAATTAGGAGGATACAGAAGAATTCACAGTTGCCTGGAGGAAGCTGGTAACTAACACAGTTAGTTGTCCATGTTGCGCAATTATAAACTCAGAAAAGGTGGGAGTTGTGTTTATTTTGTAGTTAACAGAGGGAAGAGTGGCTCTTCTCCAGTTTTGGCCTGGGGGCTGAGACTTTAAGCTTAATACTGATGCTTGTTAGAGCAGTAACATACTCTTGTTCATCAACGGTTAGGCATTATCTCTTGAAAGTAAAGCTGTCACTTTATTACTTGTGGCTTGGTATAGAACTGTCCTGTTTTTTAAACAAAGGAGGAAAATCTTATTTTCAGGTGACTAATGCAGTGATGTCATAGGTTGCTGTTCAGTCAGCTGCCAAACCACTGCATAAGTACTAGAGGTGACAGACACAGTCTAATAGTTTCCCAGGAGAGCTCCTAGGATCAAAGACTTAGAGCTGGAAGAGAGCTCACAGGTCACCTAGTTTGACTCCCACAGTCAATAAGTTTTTCTGAGCCTATCTGTCTGAGTCTCTGGTTCGAGAGAGAGTTGTGGACTCAGTCTGCAGGGACAGTTGAATTTCGTTGTCTGGTCATGCAAATTTAAGAGGTGGCATTTATAATCTCTGAACTGTAATTTGCTCATGTTTGTAAAATTTAGATCATCTAGCAGTCTTGCTCTTAGCACTGATTATTTAATCTTTTCCCTCTGCCCCTCAAGCTCCATCCATTCATGCTAAGTGATTTGTTAATTTAAAAATTGATTACCTTTAGCTGCTTTCCCAGTTATGCTTTAAAGAAACTCTCTCTGCTCATGGCATGTGGCATGAGTCTAATGCAAATTTGACTTCTGGATTGTAGGCAGCTACGAAGGTATTGCTTTGACACTTATAAGTCTTGTGGACCAGTAAAAAGGGACAGATGCAGAGGAATTGGAGATGGAAGAGTTCTGAGATTTCTGTCATTTTCTGAAAAATGAGACGAGAGGAGCATAAGCTGAGGTCAGTCTTCTGTGTGGTAAGCAAGGAGAAATATGCACTTTTGTTAATAAACCTCTTGAAGTTGAGAGAGTCTCGAAGAAAACCTTAAGGAGAAACATGGTGGAAGTTTTTGGAAATGCTTCAAGTTTTGGCCAGATTGATACATTGTGATTGGCCGATGGGCTTACCTAGGAGGGAGCTGAGCCTAGAAAAATCTCAAGTGTTTGGTGTCTTTTCTGCCTAGAAACATGGATAAAAAGAATAGTCATTTGGGGTCTGGATCCTAGTTATCCTCTGTCTCTGTAGGAACACTTAGTTGGTTCAAACAAAAGCACAATTTGCACATCCAGATCAGTATTGTCCCCTCCAAAGGCATCACTTTCGGAGGCCAGGAGCCTATTCCAGTGACGCTAAAAACATTTTTTTTGGAATTAAGCCTTTGGGCAATCTTAAGAACTTTTAGAAGTTGCATCACATTCTTTCTTCAGTGGTCATCAGTCTTTGTTTGTCCTTCAAGAGTAGATTTGATTTTTGGAAAATAGCTCAAAGTCTGGTGAAGAAATGGAAAGAAAATGGTGTTTTTTGATAAACAATGAGGTTGGCCTTTGAAATTGGTTGTTTTTGTAGGATTTAGAGCTGAAAGGGATCCTAGAGATAGATCGTCTAGTCTGACTTTATTGTTTTCTTAAAGGACAACCCAGGAGATGGTGGCGTGCCCAAAATCCCACAGGGGTAAAAGAGCAAATCCAGGACGTGCGGTTCCATATTCACTCTTCCTCTCTCCTGCGTCAGCTTGTGATAGTGAGTAGGTCTCAGGATATTTTGAGCAGCCTCAGATCACAAAATGTTAGTGCTGGAAGGGACCTGTGTGATCCTCATCAGTCTAACAGCATCGTTTGACATCGGAAGACTTGGAGAAGGGGAGTGTCCCCCCAAGGGGTCAAAATCCAGCTTCACATTACATCTGTTTGCTTTTAATTCACATCATTGGAATAAACATGCAATGTGCCAAGATAACTTAAAGAACAGCCCTTGTTGTGGATAGAAAAGTTTGGATAGAAGAGTTTTGGAATAGTTGTTTAAAAAACAAATTAGAAAATAAGTGTCATGACTTTATAGTTAACTTTGTCTATTTGTTCCGCTTGTCAGCCACTACTTACACCAGTCTGGTTAAGAATTTTCAAAAATCACTTAGTTGGCAGAATGTGTGTCAGCCTTGTCTACTGCCCAATGGTGCTTGGTGTTTGGAAAAGAACACTGAGGGAGAAGACCTGGACGTTTGGATCCAGATTTTCTACTTGATTGTCAGTGTGGCCTTAGAAAAATCATGTCAGAGGCAGCTAGGTGGCAAAGTGGATAGTGCCCCAGACCTGAAGTCAAGAGGACTTGACTTCAAATCCAGCCTTGGACCAAACACTTGATACTTCCTAGGTGTGAGACCCTGAGCAAGTCACTTAACCCCAATTGCCTGGAAAAAAAAATCATTTCACTTCTCTGTCCTTGTTTCCTCATCTCTTAAAGGGGTCAGCAGGGTGAGAATCCTTGTGTTTTATAAAATTGCTGTGAAGAATGTTCTGTGTAAATGGCAAAGAGCTATTATTATTGTTGTTATTGTTATTGTATCCTCCCTCTCTTAGATATGTCTGCTTCTCCCTACCACTTTGTGTATCACTAGTCCAAAAACCATAAGAATCTGCCCCCGTAGAAAATTTCAGAGAGAGACTGTTCTCAGAGAGAGAAAAATCAATGTAAAAAAGTTGGGGGGCAAGGTTGAATTGCATTTGTGTATCTGTGCTGTAGATAGTATCCAAAGAGAATGGCTGAGGACAAAAGTTAGAGCTTTTTGCTTAAGAAGATGGAAATGTGAAATGAAGTAGCAAACTTTCACCTGAAATGGAAAGGATAGATTTCTGAAGGGAGTTTTCTGTAAGGCAAGGAGTCATGCAATCAGGTTACCCTGAAAGAAGCAAAGGGAAATTTGAGCTTTTCTGTCACAGTTGCACTCGGTTTTTTTTCTTTTTAAAAATAAAGTGGATAGGGAGGGGTGGATTATGAAAGATTTCACTCAAAAAACAGGCAGATAGCTCTATTAAGAGCTGACAGTCAGCCTTTCTCTATTATCTGAGTTGTGTGCTTTTCCTACCAAGAGGCAAGAGGGTATGCTAAGTATTGTGGAGGGCCCTCGAAAGTTTAAACAAGGACAGCTGCCTGGGGGAAGTTGGACGACGTGGTTTTGTGGCTGGACAGGCTGAGGGGATGCTTTCATGTCAGGCAATTAATTAATTAATTAATCCAATGAACAAGTTAAAGGAAGATGCTCTGTACAGGCTACATTGGAAAGGTCCTGAAGTCCTACATTTCACGCACAGACACTGGTTCCAAACCTGTACAAGGTCATCGAGAGAGTGACAGGAGGCATATGTCTGTGTTTGACAGGGGGAACTTGGAATCCCCAAACCCCGAAGCAGCAAAAATCTGAACCTATGGCCTTAGATACTTGATGCCATCTTTTAAAACATAGTTGTAATTTGCCCCATTTGTAACAAAGGCTATTTTTAGCCAGCATTTGTGATTTTGTGCCTTCATACAAAGTCTCAGTGACAAAGAAGGCTTGTGTAACATTTAATTTGAACTTTTTGGAAAACTGTCTATTTTCACATCTTGTATAGCAGAGGTTGTCATGCTGCTCAGGAGGTGAAGATTCAAAGAAAAATGACCCCCCTCTCTGTTTTGAGTATTTGCATGTCATATGCGGGCAGTGGTGCCCATGCCCCAGCTCCCTGTGCTGGTCCTGCCCACTGCTTCTTTATACCATTCTGGCCACCATGGCAGATTGGACCAGAGGACAGATATGGCCTGCTTAGCCCATTATCAATCTCCTCCTTTGGGCCTCCTCCAGGTAGCAAGCTGATGCTTGGTTTCACTCCCCTCGTTCCCCAACCCCCAACTTACTTATCCAAGCCTGTTGGCAACTCTGTCATTATCCCCAATTACTGTCTATTCTCCTTCTAGATAATATCACTTCTTTTATCCTTAATATCTTTGATGGCCTCCTGTGCATGATATTGTAAGAGGTCATTTTATAGCATAAAATCTTTAAACATTTTGAAGGTCGTTGTCTTGGCTCAAGAGTTGTGTGCATGTATGCTGTGGAAGTGAAAACATGTTAGAAGAATAGTGATAACTTTCCTCTTGATGGAAAAACAAATGTTTTTAAGTAATGCCACTTCCCTAACTGTGTATCTCAGGAAAAATGACTCTTCTGTGGGCAGATCCCGTGCTTGTGTGCCCATGGGCAGGCCACACATCCTTTGGCCCCTGGACTATGGGGTCTTTTTCCTCACTCCCTGGTCTCTCCAGAAGGAGGATCATGCCATTTTCCTACTTAGGAGCCTTCAGTAGCTTCCTGTTGCTTACAAAGAGAAACAAAAACCATTTAACTCACCATATAAGGACCTCTGGAATCTAGTTGCAACCCACCTTTTTAGTATTATTTCACTTTACTACTCTTTTGACTAGTATTGGACTCCTACTCAAGAAGAAATGGATTCCATCATGCCTCTGACACTTAAGAGCAATGTGACTTTCCACAAATCAGCTAACTACTCCTTGCTGCTTTTTCCTCATTGGTATTCAGGCATAAAAAGAATGCAATACATATTTCACAGGGTTAATGACATAATACAGGGTGTCCCAAAAGTCTTAGTGCAATGTTAAGTTTTAATAACTTTGCAGACTTTTAAAAGTGCTATCAATCAATAGATAAACATTTTTAAGTGCCAGCTGTGTTCCAGGAACTGTGCTAAGCTCTGGGGATACAAAAAGAAGCAAAAGAAAAAGACATGCCTTCAAGGAGCTTCCAATCTAATAGGAGAGACAACATGCAAACAAATATATACAAAGTAAATTACATACAAGATAAATAGGAAATTATCAACACAGGGAGGGCAGTGCAATTAAGAGGGGATTGTCATTGTCAGTTGTTTTTGCGTGACCCAAGTAGAACTGTTTGTTGTTCTATCTTTTTTTGATATTTTATTTTTTCCCCAATTACGTATAAAAACAATTTTTAACATTCATTTTTGTAAGATTTTGAGTTCCAAATTCTTTCCCTCCTTCAATCTCCTTTCTCCTTCCTGAGACAGTAAGCAATTTATATAGGTTCTACTTGTCCAGTCATGTAAAACATATTTCCCTATTAGTCATATTATGAAAGAAAACACAGATCAAAAAAAAAACCCAAGAAAAAGAAAGTTGAAAAAGTGTGCTTCGATCTGCATTCAGACTCCATCAGTTGTATGGATTGGATAGGTATGCTCCATCGTAAGTCCTTTGGAATTGTCTTAGATCATTTTATTGCTGAGAATAGCGAACGTCATTCACAGTTGATCATTGTACAGTATTGCTGTTACCGTGTACGCTGTTCTGTTCTCTTCACTTCACTCTGCATCAGTTCTAAGTCCAGATTTTTCTGAAGGCATCTTGCTTATCATTTCTTGTAGTGTAATAGTATTCTATTACAATCATATACCACAACTTGTTCTGCTATTCCTTAATTGATGAGTATGCCTTCAATTTCCAATACTTTGTCACCACTAAAAGAGCTGCTATAAATATTTTTGTACAAATGGGTCCTTTTCCCTTTTGGTTTTTTACCTTTTGGGGATACAGATCAAAGGGTATGCACAATTTTATAGTTCTTTGGACATTGTTCCAAATTTCTCTACAGAATGGTTGGATCAGTTCACAGCTCTGCCACTTGTTCTCCAATCTTGTTCTATCTTCTCCTGCTCTCCAATCACATCCCTGTCCCCTACATCTGGAACAGATTCCATATCTCTTCCTGTAAAAATTCTCTTCCTTCAAGAACCTTTTAAGTACCATCTCTTCATGAAGACCCTTCACCATTCTCAGGCCAGTCTGTGACCTGTCCATTATAATCTCAATCCCATTCTAACTTGGATTAGACTGTAACTCTACTAGACTGTAAACTCTTTGATCTCACATCGAGTACCTAACCTAGTGCCTTTTATATAGTAAGTGTTTAATGACTATTTGGTTGAATTTGGAACATTATGTATGGAATGACTTTTAGTAAATATTTGTTGTTGAACATGTGTGATCCTGCTCAAGCCCCTTACCTCCTCCAGGCCTCTGTTCCCTCATGTATAAAAGTGGACTAGTCCTAATCCAATGGATGGTTGAACTAGATGGCTCCTGAGTTTCCTGCAAGCCCAAGATCCATGACCCAGTGACCCTGTGATAAAGATGAAGGGCCTATTGTTAACTTTGTTCTTCAGTATTTTTAAGGGAGAAATAGATGATCACAGTAGTGTTGATGGAGTTTTTAATTGATTGCTGAAAGATTTGACTGTTAAAGGGAATTGGACATTGTAATACGGTGTATTGACTATCCATATTTAGGGTTTTTTTTTAAAGATCTCTTTGCATTTGGCTACTTACTTGGTACTCTTGATTCCAAAATGTAAAATGGATTCAGCAAATTCAGCAGCAAAAGATCTTAACAATGTTCTTGTAAGCCTACTCTTCCTGATAAGTCTTGTTAATTTTATTTCCCCAATATTTCTACCATCTATCCCTTCCTCTGTTACTGCTTTATTTTAGGCCCTCATTGTCTCTTGACTGGATTTTTGCAATACCGCAGCACTTGTCCCTCTTTCTCGTAGCTCCTCTCTCCAGTCCATCCTAGACATCACTGTCAAATAGTCTTGCAATGTCCTAGTCTGACCTCATCCTACCCCCTTCTCAGAAATCTTCAGTGATACCCTCTTGCCTATAGGAGGAAAGACAAGCTCTTTACCTTTCCTGGATGTCTTTGGTTCTTTCGGAGTTGCCCTTCCATCTTGCCCTCTCCAGCCTCCCTGCATGTACTCAGGCCTGGAATGCACTCCCTTGTGGCTTCCTTCCAAGCCCAGCTCAAGGGCCACTTTAACCAAAAAGAAGCCCTCCTTTATCACTGCCCCTAATTCCCCACCCATGCCTACAAGAGGTATCTCCTTCTTCAGATTTTTGTGTAGCCCCTGCTGATTTTTCCTTTGTCCTTATTGAGTTACACTTTTTATAGTACTTACTTGTATATTCATTCATTGATTTAAAAATGGCACTAAGTACTTTGCATTTACAAAGTACTGAGCTTGGCAGGAAGACAAAGAAAATAAGGCACAAACCCTGCTCTCAAATGACTTATAGTTTAATGGGAGCATATATGTATATGCAGAGGTCTGACTATGTCATTCCCATGCCCAGTAAACTCCAGTGGCGCCTTGTTACTATCTCTTGGATCAAACCCGGGTGTCCCAAAAATATTAGTAGAGACTTTTGGGACTCCCTGTACAAACGCCTCTATTTGTCATTTTAAAGCCCATGACAGTCTGGCTCTAACACACCTTTCTAGCCATATTCTATGTTATTCCTCTTCGCACACTCTGTGTGTGGACCAAACAGGCATTCTTGCTGTGTTCTCACACACAACATTCATCTCCTACATCCATGCCTTTGCACAGGTTGTGCCCCATGTCTGGATTCCAGTTCTTCCTCATTTTTGCCTCTTATAATCCCCTAGTTTCATTCAGAGCTTCTTGTCCCCCAGGTTTTGTCATACCCAAATTCCCTAGTATATATTTTGTGTAAATGTATTTATATATAATATATGTATATATGTATATACACACACACACACACGCACATGCACACACATACATACACACATACACACACACATATATATGTATATATATTTCTCCCTCCATAGAATGTAAGTTTCTTGAGGACAAGGACTGTTTAATTTTTGTCTTTGTTATTTCAGTGCCTCTGGCAGCATTTGGAACTTAGTAGGTTCTTAATAAATGCTCATTCATTGTGTGATACCTGAGAAAGTGAGAGAAGTGCAGAGAGAAAGTCTGGTTAATGGAGCTGTGTTGGGGAGCTCAGGGAAGATTTCCTCTAAAAGAAAGTCCCAGAGTTGGGCCTTACGGCAAAGAAAGAACTTCAGCATAAAGAGATGAGTAAGAGAATGTGAGGTCCTTCTAGGTGTGGGTCAGTGTGAGCAATTGGTTTGAAGATATGAGGGTGGGATAAGAATGGGAGACAGGAAGTAGTCTGCCAAGTATGTTACCTACATGGAAAAAAAAGGGGCAAGTAGCTAGAAAGTCAGATGATAGAAGGCCTTGAATGAGCAGCAGTTTATATTTTATTACTGATCAGGGGAGAGTCCCTTGTCAGTATGCTGTGTTAGGAAGATTACTCAGTTAGAGATGAATTGGAGAAGGAATAGGTAGAAGCAAGGATATTAGTGTTAGTTGATTTTTATAATAGGTCAGGTGAGAAGAGATGGGGATCTGAAGAGGGGCATTTGTGGTTGGAGTTGAGAAGAGGGAACAGGAGTGAGAGGTTGTCAAGGCTGACTTCTTTGGGGAGGGCAGAATCAAAGATGACTCCAAGGTGATGAGTCTGACTGACTTGGGGAAGGGCTGGGGGGGGGTCGAGGTACTGCCAGCTACAGACAGAGAAGAGGTGCGTGTCTGATTCTCACTCTCAGATTCCTGCAAACGTCCCTTGTGCCTGGTGCAGTGCCTCCTCACCCTCACTCTCTTCTCCATCATTTTGCTCAGACTGCTGTGTTAAAGGTTGCCAGTAACCATCTCTCCTCTTCGATATTCTCCACCTGGAGGTCCTACCACTCTCAGACTCAGTATGTCTAAAACCAAGTTTGTAATCTTTTCCCCTAAACCCTTTTCCTTCTTTTCACTTGAGTGTTAATGTCGGTTTTGCCTCTTTTCACCTATTCTTCGATAGGTTCAGCTCTGGTATCATTTTTAACTCCTTCCTCACCTGTCCTATCTAGTCAATCACCCCATTTTGTTGGTTCTGTCTTAGTGATGTTTCTTACATCCCTTTCTTCCTTTCCATTTTCGCTGCCTCTATCCTAGAGGAGATTCACTCTACTAATACATTTGAAAAATCAAGAGTCCCTAACCATGCTTTCTGACTTCCTTCTTTTATACCACTTTCCAGTCTAGCCCTCACGCTGCCTCCAGACTCGTTTTCCTTATGCATAGATCTGGTTGTCAACCCCTTGCTCAGATTCCCTCATTCAAAGCCTCTAAAATCTGGCACTGCTTTAGCTCAGGCTACTTACTCCGTTTCCCATTCTCCCTGCTCTAGTCAAACAGGACCAACTCCTGTTTCTTGAACCTGCTCTGGCTTTCTCTACTTTTGTGCTTTTTCTCAAGCTGTTCCTTGTCTGCAGTGCCCTCCCTCCACTCCTTCACCTGTTGAAATTATGTGCATTCTTTAAATTCCAATCCAGATACTACCCCTTCCATGAAGACTTCCTAGATTGCTCCATATCCATACTCCATAACAATCATTTCCCCTTTAGCACTTTGTGCATATCTAATGTACTTATTATATATTATTTTATGTGACATCTCCTAGCTAGGCTATGAGCTACATGAGTTTGGGTATCATGTCTTATCTAAACTCTGTTCCTCCCTTGTTCCAGTCCTGTCTAGATAAGAGCAAAACATTAGGCTGGTAATTAAAAGCAAAAATGAAAAATGGTCCTTTTCCTCCAAGAGCTTATGTTATACAGGGGAATATCACATGTAAACTAATTAGTATCTACATGGTCTTTTGAGAAGGAGGGAAAGAGCACTGACTTAGAGGGCCCTGGTCAGAAAAGCTGGCCCTTGCAGATGATGCATAAACTAAGTGCAACACCACCCTCCCCACTTTGGACAGTGTTGGCAGAAAGACTTGTTGAATTGAATCACGTTCTCAGCTCTTGGAGCACGGGGATTATTTTTCATCTTTTGATATCCAGTACCTTGCATGCTACCTGCTGAATTAAGTTGTTAAATTGGATTGAATGATAAACACAGCTAAGACACAAAACAAAATATTTGGATTAAATTGATTGGGGCACCTGTATGAGCTCTTTCAAAAACATTTATCACTTCTTTTCTATATTTGTACCTCCGCCATTCTCACTGAAAAGCTCTTGAACATAGCAAGGGATTTCCCAGTCAATAACAATGTAAAAAGTTATTCTGCAGTGGGATAGTTGTTCCCACGGGCTCCCAAATGCCACACTTTGTTCTTGACAGTCAAGATAACTGTTATCTAAAGGAGACACTTACGTTAGCCTTTTAGGCTGTGGTCTTACCCTGCCCACCTCGTGGCTATGTGCTATAGGATGTTGTCCTGTGACTGTTTGCAGAAGGAAGTGTGAAAAAGACTTTTGACTTAAAGAATGTAGGGTTTGGATGTTGGACTAAGTAAATGATTGTGATTCTATGGAAAGATCAAAAACTGAACCCAATTTTAGATTCAAGGACTTCTGGCCACTGTGAAAAGAGCGTTCTTCCAAGTTCAGTTCTGTTCTTTGCATATGTTATCAAGTACAGCAATCTTACTTAGATGTGAACTTCCTCATTTCTAATGTAAAGCAGTTCAGAGACTGATAACTCTGGTTAAGCCATTTGGCTAGGTTTCTTTTGTCTTATTGCTTTTCAGTTTTTCATGACATTAAAGAAGCAGTGTGATGTAACAACTAGAGAGCTATCAGGAAGACCCTAGTTCAAGTCCTGGTTACGTGACCCTGGCTAGTCGCAGACTTTCTCAGCACCCCATGGACCTCTCTAAGTGCAAACGGCATGGATAGAGGAAGCAGTTCCATGGGTTAAATGTTTATATGATACAGGAAACATTAGAGGGCAGTGGGAAGATAAGTCATGGGGAAAATGGATCTTTTTTTTCTTTGAATCTTCTTCACTCTGTAGTTTTAGAATGATATTACAATTCAGTGAAGATGTGAGACCAGCTTAATAATGGATTTTCAGTGTCACTTGATAGAAAAACTGATTATCCTCTCCTGGTCTCAGTAAATATATCCTGTCTGCTGGCTAATTTCTGCCTTTTCCAACCTAACTTTATCCATAATATTGAAGAGCACAGAGTATTGGAATCTTTTTTACAGCTCTAGAGTGAGGGGAAGGAGGCCTGATAATGTCTTAGAGATTCCCAACACAGTGTTATATGTGACTTTTGACTGCTTGCAGTTGTGTTTCAGGAGATGTGATTTGACCCAGTATGTAATTGAATCCATGTATCCATGTAATAGTGGTTTATGTTCCAGTGAAATTCTAATCCACTACTAGAAAGTGATATTGTTGTATTATTTGGGCCTTTTTGATAGAGGATGATTGATTCATACAGTGTTTAAGGACCTATGAGGTGCTTTTACTGGGCCTTGAGGAGTCAAAAAGAGAATCTTGTTCACAGTGTAGGAGGAAGGGGTCATGCAAAGAAAGGGTGTGACATGTACACAAATAACTATAATATATTAGAAAGCGATGTGTAACCTAGAGCACGACAGGTGTGAGGAGGGGATTATCAGGGAAGAGTATGTGCATAGATAGCTTAGAATGTGATAAAGAACTTTGACTTGGTGGGAGGGGCATCAGAGAAGTAGAAGAAACTCATGGATTAGAGTCAGAGACCAAGGGTCTGAGTTGGGATCCTTTCCTTTCTAGCTTGGGTCAGCTGGAGCAGGTCACTGGGCCAGTTTGGCCCTCGAAGGCCTCACCTATGAAATGAAGGAGTTAAACTTCTTCATCTCTGATGTCCTTTCTGGTCTCTAAGCTGAGCCTCTAAGGAAAACAAGGATTTCTGGAGGTGCTTTAGAAAATATAATGAACTTATAAAATTAAAAATTCAGGGATAGGGATGGAAATACTTGGAGATGCTATCTAATCCAGTTATCATGAGTTATATTCATTTTTATTCTGTTTCTCTTGAGCCTCAAAGTATGAAAAATGTAAGGTAGAATGATGTTCTCTATAGTATTTTTATTTGGAAATTATTTCCAAAATACCAAGATTAGAAGGAAAGCAGAAAGCTGAGAAAAAAATTTGATAGTGTCTCTAATAAAGGCTGTGTTTCTCACATATAGAGAACTACATCAAATTTATAAAACTATAAGTCATTTCCCAATTGATAAATGGTCAAAGGATATTAACAGGCAGTTGAAGAAATCAAAGCTATCTATTGTCACATGGAAAAATATTCTAAATCACTATTGATGAGAAAGGCATGTTGAAACAACTGGTGTACCTCCTCATACCTGTCAGATTGGCTAATATGACAGAAAAGGAAAAATGATAAATGTTGGAGGGGATGTAAAAAAAAATTGGGATACTAATGCGTTGTTGGTGGAGTTGTGAAATGATCCAACCATTCTGGAGAACAATTTGGAACTATGCCCAAAGAGCTATAAAACTGCATACCCTTTGATTTAGCAGTACCAACTACTAGGTCTGTATCCCAAAGAGATTTTTAAAAAAGGGAAAAGGACCTATTTATACAAAAATATTTATAGAATCTCTTTTTATGATGGCAAAGAATTAGAAATTGAGGGGATGCCCATCATTTGGGTAAATGGATGAACAAGTTATGGTATATGAATGTAATGGAATACTATTGTGCTATAAGAAATGATGAGCAGGATGCTTTCAGAAAACACCTGGAAAGACTTATATGAACTGGTGCAAAGTGAAATGAGCAGAACCAGGAAGACATTATACACAGTAGCAGCAGTATTGTAAGGATGCTTAACTGTGGATGGCTCAGCTATTCTCAGCAATACAGTGATCCAAGATAGTTCCAAAGGACTTAATGGTGAAAAATGCTATCCATCTCCAGAGAAAGAACTGGTGGAGTCTGAATATAGATTGAAGCATACTATTTTTCAATTTATTTTTTGTAGTGTTTTTTGTTTTGACCTGTGTTTTCTTTCACGATGTGACTAATAATGGAAATATGTTTTGTGTGACTGCACATGTATAACCTATATCAGATTGCCTCAGGGAGGGGATGTGGAGGGAGGAAGAGAATTTGGAACTCAAAATTTTTTAAAATGAAGGTTAAAAATTGTTTTTTTACATGTAATTGGGAAAAAATAAAATATTATTTAAAAAAAGAAAATTATTATCCTTTTGTTTTTTTTAATTTCCTAATTAGTATTGACTTTGATGATAAGTTGCAGTTTAGCTATATGTGAAAGATATGCACACCCTTCTTTTGTTTTCACTGAAGTGGAACTGATAGATTAATACAGTGCTGCCTCATCCTTAGAGAACTGGTTGTTTTACATAAGGGAATTTTCTAGTTAGGTGAATTTTTCTCTTTTTGGTGCCAGAGCTTTTTAATTTTAATATTTTTGTATAACAAAATCTTTCTGAAATGTATGGTTCATTATGCCCCCTTCCCTCCTGGCAGAAAGGTAGGGGCTGCTAAAATAGAATATTGTAGACATTGTTAAGTGAGATTCCTTTTTCAGATGTTTTATTTAATTGATTGTTTTTGTTTTTGACGCTAGGTATAATTCAGTTTGGAAGGGGAGGGGTTGAGATAACTGATTTTAATGCAAAAGCCATCGATAAAATATGTTTTAAAAGTTTATTATTAGCTTACCTACTCTATTAAACTGTAGTTGTTCAGCATAATTTAACCTTTTCTTTATGACTCAAGATCATAATATAGAACATTAATTCAATGAGCATTTATTAAATACCTGTTATGTACTAGGCACTGTGCTATGCCCTGGTGATACAATGACGAAAATGATTCAGTCCCTGCCCTCAAAGGGCTTAAGTTGGGGAGGGAGGATGTAACTGAATGCAAAGGAATTTTGAGGGCATTAAGATACCCTTGGGGGCTGTTTTATTGTGTGCTACTATGTGCACCTACACTGAATGGCCTTATACTTTCCTAAATGCCACCCAGCCTGATCGCCTACCAATCGTGGGCCTGGTTCTTTATCCCTCTTTTGAACATGTTCAAGAAACAACTATGAATGAACTTAACAGGGTGTCCGTCCAGCTACATGTTATATATAGTTTGTACAATCTGCCTTTTCATATATAGTGTGTGTTTTTATGTCTAGTCAGGATAATTAAAACAACATCTTTTGTACTACTATGAATTTTACTGAATAGGCTTTGTAGTGGGCCATGGCTTAGTGCAGATTTTCTTAACCTAGGGTCTGTGAATTTGAAAAAAATATGTTTAATAATGTTATTTCAGTATAATTGGTTTTGGAATCCTCTGTATTTTATCTGATACTTTAAAAAACCTGAGTTTTAGAAGTTTGGGCTCCATAGGCTTCCTCAGACTGTCTGCCAAAGGAATCTAGGACACAAAAAGGTGGAGAGCTCATTTCTTAGTGCAGTTAATACAATGGCGTCTGCAACTAGGCGCAAACTCTGCCATAAATAGAGAGAACTTCTTTTGTTTGGACTCTACCCAGGGCATTCCCTATGACACTGGGGAATATACCTCCCTGTTCAGTACCTTCCTTGATGTTATAACCCACGGCTCAGATCCCCAATCTTTGGGCTCACATAACCTGGTCCAGGTGTGGAGAGGCAGACAGGGGTCTCTCAAAAACACACACACATACATACACACACATACATATGTATATACACACATGCATACATACATACATATATATATGTACGCATGCATGTATCTGTTTTTGGTTTGTTAAGCTTCCATCCAGAGTTGCTTTTGACACAGATCAGAATACAGCTTGAATATGGTTCATGTCTGGGTTTCCACACATATGAGTAAAAGGTTCACCTTCCTTAGGGAAATAAAGGGGCAGAGCTCTCTGTATAAACACTGAAAATGAGGATGAATGGAGTCTAATGGGGTCCAACTCACAGAAAATGTAGAAATGTTCTACAGGGTGAGCCCAGTAGCCCATAAACAATCAGTTCAGTTCTCCCTTTCTGATGAGTCTCACTTTTCCCAGGGATACATACAGTCCCCTACTCTGTGAGCCACCCTGTGGTTTGGATTTAACCTCAGAAGAGAAGCAGACTAGGAGTTACTTAGCAGGGCAATCCCCTGACATTTTAGTGAAACCCCTGTTTTCACCCGATAACTTATTCAAGCTGTAGCCTTTTGGTACTACCCTGAGTGGATGGATTCTGCCAGGAGGAAAACTTGGGTTGGCCAGAAAGGCAGCTTCCTTCCCAGCAGTTCTGCACTGAATAAATAAGTCAGGGTTGTAGCACATGGCAAAGTTCAGGCCTTTTATCCTCCTTTTATCATGGCTTTATTCCCTTGCAGAGGGGCTAGTGGGCTCCATACTCTTTTTTTCTTTTAAGAAGCTGGTACTGCCCAGAAGATTCTTCTCTCTGTCTGTCTCTCTGTCTCTCTCTCTGTCTCTCTCTCTGTCTCTGTCTCTCTCTCTCTCTCTGTCTCTCTCTCTCTCCCTCTCTCTCCGGCTGGATTCTGAGATTGTGCTGCCTAGCATTCTGTCCCCTTCCTTCCTCCAGGCAGCTGTGTTTAGGAACTCCCTTCACTGGGACCATGTCATTCCTCTCTTCATTGCTGCCATGTGATTTAGAACATGTGTACCCCAACTACTGCCCCTCCAGCCTGGGTCTAAGTGCACTAGGCCCAGGAACTTTCAATATACTGCTGCTGCCTCATCTGGGACTTAGAACAATGTGCAAGCATCCACCAGGGACCCAAGTCCCCTCTTTGCTCAGAAAAGAGAAAAGGAAGAAAAAATATGATCTTATGGTAAAGACTTCTTTTTATAGACCAGCCTGAAGAATGGCTCCTCCCACAAGTATGTTCCACAGTAACAATATCTCACATTTACATAGCAGTTTATGGTTTGCAAAGTGCTTATAATCTCTCATCTTTGTGAGGTAAGTGCTGTCAATATCCACATTTTGCAACCAAATCAGTCTGCAAGTATTTATTAAAAGCCTACTTTAATGCTAAGCTATTGGTGCTCCAAAGAAAGTCAAGACAGCTGTTGCCTTCTAGGAGCTCACATTCTAGTTGGGGAGACAATATGTCAATAACCAGGTGTACTTATTAAGAGATATGCAAGGTAGGAGAGAGACAATCATAGTGGAGAAGGTGCCAGAGAAGGCTCCAGCACAGGGTGGGATTTGAGCTGAGGCTTGAAGGTCAAGGAGAGGGGACAGAGCATCCCAGGCATGGCAGATGGTCAGATGGTCAAGGCACAGAGGTAAGAGATAAGTGTCATGATCACAGGAGGAAAGATGGGAAATGGCACTGAAATGTCTGAGGCTCTTGGGTCAGAGGACTTGTATTCAAATCCTGCCTCTAATGCACATTGTAGTGTAACCTTGGGCAACTCACGTCTTTGGGCCTTGGTTTCTTCATCTCTGAAATGAGGGGCTTAGACTAGATGGCCTGTGAGGTCCCTTCCAGCTTTTGTTATGCCCTGCAGTCTTATGACTTATCCAGAGTCTCACAGCTGGTACATGTTTGAGGAAGGATGTGAACCCTGGTTTCCTGACTCCAAGACCAGTACTCTACCCACCATGCTGATTAGTCCAGTTCAAGTCAACCAGTTCGATGCGTCACTGAAGACATTTTCTTAGTCCCCTGAAGGAGGTGTCCTTGGGTATGTCAGTACTCCATATGGAGCTGCTCTCAAAGTCCCGAACAAAAGTTAACCACTCTTAAATTGATCAAGTGTATTAGGGAGCTCCCCTGATCCATCCCTACTTGTTAATGCTCAGCAGATTGCTTATTGAAGTTATATCGGTAGTCCCAGGAGTTATATAGTCTTTTTTATGATTTTCACATATGCATGACATTATCTCAGCTTAAAAAATCTATCACTCTGAGTTTGAATATACTGAATACCAGAATCTATGGTCCTTCTTTTTTGTCCAAATAAGAGACCAATGGCTTGTCCCATTGAGTTTTTAGCCTCCTGATCATTTGAGTCATTTGCGTACTAGTGGGATCCAATCTGTTGTCTCTCGCTCTGTCTGAGTGCTTGTAGATGGGTGTACTTATAGTACTGAAATTGTGTATTATTCTTTTGTCTCCAATATTTTCTTACTCCAGCTTCACAGTCCTAATTTCTAAAAGCTTGCTTGGGTTAGATATCCTTTAGCCACATGCTGTTCTTACCAGAAACTGTTCTATTTAAAGAATTTTTTTACAGAAATCTGGGGGAGAAATGAGATGAGTAGAACACAGGGTCTGTCTTTTAAATGCAAAATTTGTGCAAGAATGAATTCTGTTCAGTTAGTATTACCAAGTGAGAGACAATCTACAACCCCTGGAAGGTATGTTGTGGTTTATACTGGGGCTTTGTGATTTCAGATAGGCAAGGTTATCATAAGTTCTGCTGAGGTGCTTTTATGATTCTTTATTGTTCATCTCTCCAGATTTGGCCAGCCTATTTCTTTCAGCTTATTTCCTGTTTATTAAAGGAAACATTTTAAACTGCTGCAGTTAACCTGGACTCCTACCCATAAACATGGTTTGGTGGCTGTATTTTTTTTTTACCTTTTGCCTACCCACAACAGATCAGCCTTTATTTGGGATTGTAGATTAAATCTGGTGGGTTTGATCCAGTTCCCACAGTGCAGAGATTTGGTCATGTAGATCTTACCTGGCCTAGCCAGCTTCTCCCATTCAATTTAGAGAAAGATACTAATGGGAGAATTTAAGTTGCATTATCAAGTGTCCAGGGTTCTGTTTAAAGAATGGACTTCTGATGTCTCTAGGCTTCTCAAGTCTTTCTTCTTTGTTTTTTGACTAAATTCAAGCTTGTGATACAATCACCTTTTGGTATCTGGTAATGGATGACTGAAGAGTAAAAAAGTACTAAAAGTATATTAGTGAATAATGCATCTAGTGCAAGGTCTTTTCACCTTTTGGGGATAGTCTGGCGAAGCCAGGACTCTCTCAGAACGATGTCTTTAAATGCATAAAGTAGGGGTGGAGCCAAGATGGCAGAGTAAAAGCAGTGACTTGCTTGAGCTGTCCCCCAAACCCCTCCAAACACCTATAAAAAAAGGGTTCTAAACAAATTCTAAAGCAGCAGAACCCACAAAAAGACAGAGTGAAACAAATTTCCAGCCCAAGACAACCTGGATGGTTGATTGGAAAGGTATATTCCGCAGGGCTGGGAGAGGAGCACAGTTCAGCATGGGCACGCAGGCTGCAGGCCTGGAGCAGGCCTCAGAGGGCTGAATCGTGGACAGTTGTGGTAGTTTCCAGACTTCTCAGCTTCTCAACTTCTCAACCCATGAACGCCAAAGACAGCCTAGAAGGTCAGTGGGAAAAGTCTGTTTCTGCAGTGGTGAGAGAGGAACGCAGGGTCTCAGCTCCAGTTCCAGAGAGCGTGGCTAAGGGCCACGGCTGCCTCCTGAGCTTCCGGCCCATAGACTGAGGGGAAATCGGGTGGCTGATCAGAGGGGGATTGCAGGAATATCTCTGCTGGTGCTTGGATCTGGGTCACAGTTCTGGGTGGCGGTCCTGGGGCAAAAAAGAACGCTGGCATGGTGGAGCTTGTAGTGGCTGTGGAGAGAAAACCCTCACAGTTTCAAGACAGAAAAGACTGCTTGTGGTCACCCATAGACCAGAGCACAGGCCAGGAAAGGAACATAGCACCTTGGAAGAACTGAAAATTTACAGGTCCCTAGAAGTATCTCTGAAAATAGCTGCACAAAACCCCTGAAGCTTGGGACAGTACATTCTCCACACTAGAAACAGGCTCCTACCTTAACAAAGAGTTTATAACTCAAGTAGTTGGCTGGGATCATGAGCAAGCAGTGCAAAAAGAGTCAGACTATATTATCTTACTTTGGTGACAAAGAAGATCAAAACGTATGACCAGAAGAAGACAACAAAGCCAAAGCCTCTACATCCAAAACCTCCAAGAAAAATATGTATTGGTCCCAGGCCATGGAAGAGCTCAAAAAGGATTTTGAGAAGCAAGTAAGAGAAGTAGAGGAAAAACTGAGAGTGATGCTAAAGGAGACCCCAAAAAATACTGAAGAAAATAACTAATTAAAATTTAAAAATAGCCTAACCCAAATGGCAAAAGAGGTCCAAAAAGTCCAGTGAGGAGAAGAATGCCCTAAAAAGCAAAATTGGCCAAATGGAAAAGGAAGTCCAAAAGCTTACTGAAGAAAATACTTCCTTAAAAATTAGAATGGAGAAATTGGAAGCTAGTGACAATTTGAGAAATCAAGGCACTGTAACACTAATCCAAAAGAATGAAAAAATAGAAGAGAATGTGAAATATCTCATTGGAAAAACAACTGACCTGGAAAATAGATCCACGAGAGAGAACTTAAAAATTATTGGACTATCTGAAAGCCATGATCAAAAAAGAGCCTAGACATCATCTTTCAAGAAATTATCAAGGAAAACTGCCCTGATATTTTAGAACCAGAGGGCAAAATAGAAATTGAAAGAATCCACCAATCACCTCCTGAAAGAGATCCCCAAAGGAAAACTCCTAGGAATATTGTAGCCAAATTCCAGAGTTCCCAGGTCAAGGAGAAAATATTACAAGCAGCCAGAAAGAAACAATTCAAGTATTGTGGAAACACAATCAGGATAACACAAGATTTAGCAGCTTCTACATTAATTAAGGGACCACAGGGCATGGAATATAATATTCTGGAGGGTAAAGGAGATAGGATTACAACCAAAAATCACCTATAATCCTTCAGGGTAAAAAATGGTCATTCAATGAAATAGGGGACTTTCAAGCATTGCTGAGGAAAACACCAGAGCTGAATAGAAAATTTGACTCAAGTGAAACATGGGAGAGGTAAACAGGAAAGAGAAATCATAAGAGACTTATTAAGGTTGAACTGTTTACATTCCTGCATGGAAAGATGATATTTGTAACTCATGAGTCCTTTGTCAGTATTAGGGTAGTGGGAGGGAAAAAATTATATGTATGTATACATAGATAGAGGGCACAGGGTGAGTTGAAGATGAAGGGGTGATATCTGGAAAATAAAATTAAGGGGTGAGAGAGGATTATACTTGGAGAAGGAGAAAGGGAGAAGTAGAATGGGGTAAATTATCTCACATGAAACAGACAAGAAAAGGCTTTTACAGTGGAGGGGAAATGGGGGAAGGTGAGAGGGAATGAGTGAATCTTATTCTCATAGGATTTGGCTTAAGGAGGGAATAACATACACAATGGGGTATGGAAATCTATCTTACCCTACAGAAAAATAAGGGGGAAGGGGACAAAAGAGCAGGGGGTTGATAGAGGGGAGGGCAGACTGGGGGAGGGGATAATCAAAAGCAAACACTTCTGAGGAGGGACAGGGTCAAAAGAGAGAATAGAATAAATGGGGGGTAGGATAGGATGAAGGGAAGTATACTTAGTTTTTCACAACATGACTACTATGGAAGTGTTTTGCATGACTACACATCTATAACCTGTATCGAGAGGTTTGCCTTTTCAATGACGGTGGGTGGGGAGGGAGGAAGGGAGAAAATCTGTAACCCAAAGTTTTAAAAACATGTTAAAAATTAAAAAAAAAATAAATACATGCATAAAGTAAAATGCATAGGGTTACAAAGGGAAACCAGTTATATTGAGATGTAGTAATCAGTATATTTTTTTAAACTGCAAGAACCCCAGATTAAGAACTCCTGATATCTCTAGTGGTTTTTGGCACTGGTAGAATTTTGATTACTTACCCGACCAACATCAAAATGCAAAGCTGGAAAGAGCAACTAAAGCATAGGGGTTTTCTTTTGGAAAGGAAAAAAACTGAGTAGTGCCCTAAAAGCCTGTCCCATGAGGAAGGCCAGTTTTATAAGATAAGTACTTCTTTATGCTTTGAAGACCATTAGGGTTCTCCTTTTTAAAAGAAATCCTATAGTAGTAGACACCAAATTTTGGGATGCAAAATTTTTTCCTGGGTAATTGTTCTCTGTTTAGTTCATCTACCTTAAAACCCACAGTTTGGATTCAATATGACATTTCTGGTGTGCCTAGTGAAAAGAAGTTAAGAAATACATTTTTTGATTGAATACTAGAGGTCACCAATGCTTTTTATTGTTCTGTTGATGTTCAGTTTCACCAATGAATGCTTCCTTCATTCCTGCTCACCAGCTTCCATGATCAGGGGTGCCTGAGCTATCTACTTAATATATTCCTGTGAACTGTCTTAGTAACCTGGTTTGTTGTCCTCACTAGTTGTTAGGTGAGTCAGAGTGTCCCAGAGAGCCATTCAGAGCACTCTGTTGGGTTGTTTTTGTTCTTTGGATGCTGTTCTATTTATTATTGAGCTTCTCTGGGCCAGCTGAAAGTTCTTTTGATTAATTTATTGACCTATGAAGTTAGATTTCTTTGGATAATAATAATAACATTTAGATAGCAATTGCTGTGTGCCAGGTTCTGTGTTAAGTGCTTTATAGTTAATATTTAATGTGATCTTCACGACAATCCTAGGAGATAGGTGCTATTATTATCATCCCCATTTTACAGATGAAGAAACTGAGGCAAACAGAGATTAAGTGACTTGCCTAGGGTTACACAACTAGTAAGTGTCTGAGGCCAGATTTGGACTCAGGTCTTCCTGACTCTACGTCCAGCCCTCTATCTACAGCTCAGCCTAGTTGCCCCGGCTATAATTCTGTGATACATGTGACTTGTATCATGTCTTAGGAATAGGTTTTAAACTATTCTCACTGTTTTGCTGATGGTCTAAACTATTCGTTGCTTAAACATAATCTCCCAATAGTTAATATGTTAACTAAAGCAAGTTTTTAGGTTCTACAAACAGCACCTAGGAACTGACTTAATTTCAGCCTTGTGAGTGATGGTATTTGGAGTGGGAGGATGGAGAGTGGAAGCGGAAGGCCCAGGGTAATGTTGGAAGTTATTTCAGGAACCTGGTTTTGCTTTGGTCTGGGAAAATGATGGGCTACACTTGCAGGCTTTGGGCTAGGACGTTGTTCAGGCCTGATGCTGTGCTTCCTGCAGCATGTCTTTTGGCAGAGGCTCACAGATAAAATCCTATTATGACAAACTTCAGGGGACTGCCCGCAGTGTTCTAAGTGAAGGACAATTTTCTTACAATGAATGTTACTAGAAATTACACCTTGTGTGTATAGGGTTCCCCCTTCCTTCTAGCTTTCTCTGGTGGAATTAACTAAATGAAACCCTTCATGTGTTCAGATATTTAGAAAAAATCATTTGAATTATGATCCTTCAGTTGAAATGAAAGTATCTCTTAATCACTCTGGGCTAGAAATGCTTATATAAATAAGAAAAATGAGAGATTGGGATACTAGCCCCAGGTCACATAGCCAGGAAGTGTCTGAGGAGGGATTTGAACCCAGGTCTTCGAAAGTCCAGCACTTCTGTTGCGCTATGCTTCCTCCTTTGTATAAGAAAAGTGAAGCCAAACTGATACCCTTGCTCTCATTATGTGCCGCTATGGGCAGCATTTGGTACCCTGGTATCCTACTACCTCTCTGCTTAGAGGAAAAAAAGGAGTTTCATCCTCTGGCCTCTAAGACTAAGATTGGGCATCTGCTGGAGAATGTGTTGTGGGGCTCTCGGTTAGTTCTTATAATAACAATACGAATTCAAGACGCTCT
This sequence comes from Phascolarctos cinereus, assembly GCF_003287225.1. Taxonomy (NCBI): domain Eukaryota; kingdom Metazoa; phylum Chordata; class Mammalia; order Diprotodontia; family Phascolarctidae; genus Phascolarctos; species Phascolarctos cinereus. The sequence continues at coordinate 33,038,432 of NW_027555958.1, forward strand.
TGGTGTATCAGCACCTTAACCCTTGAGAGAGAATCTCATTTAATCTTGCCCATCTTAAGTAAGTTGTCCTTTTTCAGAGGAATGAGAGGCATTGCTTACACTGGCCTCTGAAGGCAGAAACAAAGTCTTTGTTTAATGCCATGGTTTAAGGCTGGGATTCTCAAACTTTTTTTGTTTCTGGCATTGTTCTTTGCCACAATGAGCTGTGGCATCCTGAAGATTGGAGTTTAAATTGTAAGTAGTATAGGAGAGTTAGGAAATGGGCACAGCCCTTTTAATGTTCAAGTCTCCCTTGTTTTGTGGTTAGTGGGTACATGGAAGAGGAGAAAGTTTTGTTTATTTCGAAACTACAATACTTACCATACGATGCTGGATAAGTAAACTTTATATTGAAAGTATTTATAAATTTTCTTTTATCTGCAATAACTAATATCCATAATTTAATGGCACAGGTAGGCTGGCTTGCGGCTTATGTGGTGGGGGAAGCACACCTTTTGAAGTGGGAACAGTACCTGCCTGACAAAGCTGTTACTAAAGGAAATGCTTTTTATATCATAAAGTACGCTCAGTGTGAGCTGACGCCTGCATTTATAGCCTCATTTCTATGTGGCAGCTTAATGTCAGAAGTCCTAAAGGTTGGGTTCTTCTCTCAGTAGCCGCTTGAGGGGAAGACAGGCCTTCCGTAAGAGGGCTCCTGGAGGTTGTGGGCAGCTGAGCCACGCAGGCCCCTGTGCTGTCACCAGTGGCATCCCAAGAGATAAGATGGCCTTGGTTTCCTCCAGTGTTTCCGCAGCCCTAGACAGACATGACTCATGGAACTCTTGAGGAAACCTCAGATATCCTGTCACCTTTTAGCCCTCCATTGCCCTCTCACCAGGATGGTTTCATTCTCATCTTTGTATTCCTAGTGTCCAACCTGGCTCCAGGCACCAAGTAGGTACTTGTTTATTAAATGCTTGTTGATTGATACTGAGCTGTCTGAATCTCCAGAGAACAACAAAAAGTCACCCATCGGAATTCAGACCCAGGATTCCTCAAGATCGTTCAGCACCCTCACTCTGAGACTGGTCTTCAGTCCTGCTCCCACACATCCTGCTGCTTCCTGTTCAGCATCATCAGGAATCCTTCACTGCTAGAGCCTCTATCCAATATCTTGCTTAGAGTCTCCCCCCCCCCATCAGATTTTGTGCAGGTACTCTCTGCCACCTCTCTTCATTCTCTGTGCTGTGCCCTCCCTTTTCTGGGTTGGGCCAGGAGAGGATTGCCCCATCTCCCCATTGCTGCTGAACCTCAGTGGTGGACCTTCATTCGTGGTTAGCCACACTGTTTGTGCAAGACAGGCTTCTCTTGTGGAAGGGTGATGAGGACATACATATAAGATCATGAAATGCATGCTTTGATACCTTATATATTATGCTTAATTAGGTTAGCTCTAATCTGTACCTTTATTTGTATTCAGCTTAACAAGATGTCTTCTGAGCCATGTAATAATTGCAGCCTGTATTTATATGGCATTTACAATTCACAAAATGATTTGTATCTCTTGGCTCACTCCATCCTCTTGACATTCCTTGTATTACCCCCATTTCACTGATGAGGAAAAGAGGTGAAGGTCTGAAGCTCTGAAAGAGGAGAGGTCATTTGTCCTGAGGTCATGCAGTTTAGTAAGTGACAGAGGCAGGCTTCAGGACTCTCAGGTCTCCCCGCCTCACAAACACTGCTGTGCTTTAGAACATCTAATGTTTGATGGCTTTTTCCAGAAAAGTTTCAGTACTGCTTTGTGGGTTCAACTGGAAGCTTGCTTAATCAGACAGTTTGCAGAGCCTGTGCTCTTTGGGTTTTGGCAGTAACTAGGCCATTTCTTAGCCACGCTGGGGGCATGAAACTCCTGGTGCTCCTGGGAAGTCAGACCATTGCGGGGGGGGGGGGGGTGCCGAGCCCTAGGATTCCAGAGAGGCTTTAGCTATTCTAGAGCCAGTGAAAGACGCTCTGAGAAGCCGTTGTCACAGGCCATGTTTTGCTTCCTTCTGTTACTTCATTTCCTCATGTGGTTGTTGTCTTACCAATCTCTTTTTTTTTTTATTTATGGCTTTCTTTTTGAAGGACAGAATACCAGCATTCTGGTATGCTAAAATGGCCAATTATTTGACTTTTCAGTCTGCATATACTTGGGGTCTGTTTGCTACTTACCAGTTGAGCATGTTATTAAATAATAAAACATTAACAAGCTAGCTGACTCTGGGTTGTATTCCTGAATACAGTATTAACTAAGTGACTTTTAGTAGGGCATTGTTTGTGGCCCTTCTATCAGTGTTGCTACAACTCTGGATTCTGGAATATTTTCCATTAAAATAATGAAGTTTAAGCAAGCTTGTTGGGGATCTCAGTGGGAAATGTAGACCCCATCCCAATGTGTGAAAACATGTTCGAGAATTTGCCGCTTTTGACTTTAGAAAATTATTTTTATTCAATACAAGCCCTAAGCTTATTATGCTGCTAACATAGCAACTTAATGTCAGATTGTTTCTTAGTGGGCATATATTAGGATTTTGCTTGTCAATGGACATAACAACTTTATTCATCTCTTTTAAAAAAGTCATTGATAACTGCTTGGCAGAGACCCAGCCAAGGAGTAAGTTGGCTACAGGAGGATACAAAGTAAATGCTTTGTTAGGTCTGAAATGAAAAAAAAAATCTATCCAGAATTGCATGGGCTCTATCCACTGTCAACTAATTATGAATCCCTGAAGTAAAAGAGGTTTGGGACCAGTTTGGAAATGATGCAAGGAAGGAGAAACAGAAACATCCCACCCCATGGCTGTGCTCTTTGCATCAGCCCAAGTGAGAATGCCAAGTGCCAAGAGTCCCAGCTGAAGTTTAATGTGGTCCAGCTCAGATTCCATGAAGGTGTCTGGAAATTCTGATACTACAGTGGTATTCCCTAATGGCCAGTAGCTTAAAGTCATTTTCCAAATCCATTTTTGTCTTAGCCGTTTTAGGAAAAGCTTAAGGGAATGGACATACTGTAATTCTTTTGAGTGTATGTATTTGTAGATATTCCCTCTGTATACCAGAAGAAACTCACAAGTGAAAAGTCAGCCGCCATCTAGTCCAAGCCGTACCATCTCAAGCCTCCCAGCATCCCCGCCATGTGGTCATCCGACTTTTGCTTGAAGAACTCCAGGGATAGGAAATACTACCTCTCACCTGAGCAGACCCATACTGAGTTTGTAGGTCATCCCCAGAACTCCTTTGGATGAGCTATTGTTTAGGTCTCCAGCCCCACTTTCCCCAGCTTGTACTTGGGATGTTCATTTTTACTTTGTATGAGACTTTCTGTTTTCTTTTGTGTAGTTTCATCTTAGTAGTTTTGACACCCTGTAGACTAGCTCAACAAAGCCCTTTTGCATCCTGGCAAGCAGCTTGTGTGTTAGCCATCTCTACCAGCTTTGTGTTAGCTGCAGATTTTCTAAGTGTGCTCTCTGAGCCTTTGTCTGAGTCATTGATAAAAATATTCAACAGCACACATAATATTAAACAGAGACCAAGCCCTCCCTGGAGCGCTGCACTAGAGATCTGCTTTCAGTCTGATATGGAACCATGAATTCTTTGGGTCTAGCCATTAGGCCACTTTTGAATCTGCCCGATTCTGCTCTCATCCAGCCCATTGCTTTCTGTCTTTTCCACAAAAAGCACATGGGTGGCTTGTTCAGATGCTTCACTTAGTCTGCTCTAGGTAAACTATATTTACAGTCTGGTAACCCTGTCAAAGGAGGAAGGAAATGAGGGGCCTTGTTCCCCATATAGCCACTCTGGCTCTTTGTGATCACTGCTTCTCTTTCTGGGTGGTCATTAAGCGTCCCTTCAATACTATTTTCTAAAACAGTTCCAGAAAGAGGAGACCAGTTCATGGGCTTGTAATATGTAGACTCCATTCTCTTCTTTTTTTTTTTTAAATTTCAACGTTTGCCTTTTTCCAGTCTTTTGTTGCTTTTCCTGTTCTCCACAACCTTTCAGAGATCACCACCAGTGACTCAGCAATCACACCTGCCAGGTCTTTCATTATCCTACAGTAGAGTTAATCTGGGCCTGGTGGTGGGAACCCAATTGGCTGTATGTTCTACTTTGCTCTAGAAATCTTGAAATGTTCTTGGAGCATTTTCTGATTTTTGCTTAGACTGGAAATGCTGATTTAATATTTTTCCCCCCTCTAAGTTCTCCAAAGTTTGAATTCAGTTAAAAGTTTTTTCTAAAGTTTCAACTTCTTATTTCACATATGAGCTTGCACTTCTCTAAAAACCTATTTAAAGCCATGCAGCCTTTTCTGATAGAAGAGGGAGAACTGGCCTTGGAGCCAGGAAAACCTGGGGTCAGGCTTTGTGCTGCCACATGTTGACTGTGTGACATTAATATCGGGTCACTGTAACCTCTCAGGCCTCAAAGCAACCCTAAGAAGATGAGTTGCAGACAATGTGCCCACCCTGCATTAGGAGGAGGAGTTTCCTCATCTGGGCTCTCCCTCTATCAGGAAAATCACAGGTCCAGTCCTCTCCTCAGTCCCTATCCTATGACCTCAGAAGAGCTTTACTCAATGATTCTTTCTATATATTTGAAAAATGGTTTTGGATGAGTGGCAGTTTTATATTTCTCAATTTCCATTTAATTTGAGGGTTTTGTATCTCTCCCATTTTAAAGCTATATAACAGTTCTTGTTTTGTGGCTTAGGATCAGACCTTTTTATGGCAGTTGTATGGAACTCTTCAGGGATCTTCCATACCTTCTTCAGAGTCATACAGTGTTAATTGCCAACAGGGCAGAGTCCTAGAGCCGTGGCTGCTCCATCTCTAGCTCTTTGATACTTTCTAACCTTCATTCAAAGCTTGGTTCAGGGCACTTTGATTACATAACTTACATTCTTGCCAGTTTGTATTTGAAGACATTAGTCACTGGTTGTTGTGAAGCTGTGTCTCTTCATCTGGCTCATACCTAGGGAAGTAAATACTTCATGTGGAACCAAATCAGCACACATATTTTTGGTTTGATACAGACATATTTTGGGAACAAAGGAATTGAAATATAATGTGTATAAATGAATTGTTAAGCAATGTGTGTATTTTGGTGCCATGCGTTAATGGAATAATGGAAAGACCACTGGACTAAGAATCCAGGGCATAGTATAGTCAAAGGGGCAGAACCACAGCTGGAAAGGCCAGAGGAGTTATGGACAGCTTGCTTATGACACCTGGCCTGCAAGAGGCCATTTCATTTTTTGACCTGGTAGGAGATACCTGTTTCATATCCTGGCTCAGTGACCCGGAGCAAATCACTCAAACTCTCAGGGCCGCAGGCAACTCTCTCTTTTCAGAATAGTGGCCAGTCTTCCACAGGAGAGGGAGTTTCCTCATTGGAAATTACCTATGCCAGTGAAATCACAGGATCATTACAAAACCCCAAAGTACTAACAGGACTCATTTTTTCCTTTCTTCTTCTGAAATGAAGAAGGCTCTTGGTCCCATCACTTTCTTGTTCCCTTCTAGTACGTTTGACCTACAGCCCAAGTGGCAGCAAAACATGAGAAAGGTTTGCCGTAGTCTTCTGCCTCCCCGCCTTACGCCCTGTTTTCAAATAGGGAAGAAGAAGAATAATTCTGACAGCTGGCCCAGGATGAAGGATCCATTAGAATGTAATTAGCAGCCAGAATACTAAACTGGTCATAGTCAGAGCTGCTGAATAGCAGGCCTTTTGGAGCCCTGGTCAGTATTGGTACCATGTTATTTTAGGGAAGTCTTCACTTCTGTTGGTAGATTTGATTCAGACCTTGTGAATTTTTATTCTGTATCTCGGAAGCCATCCTCCTTCCAGTTAAATGCTTTCATCTGGATATTTTTGTTTTTGAACAAAAGCCTATTAATGTGTTCCTTTTTTTTTTTAAGAAATCAAACCAGACAGGCAAGTGACTTCACTTCTCTGCATCTGTTTCCTCATTTGTAAAATGGAGTTAATTATATCTGTCCTACCTTCCTCCGGAATGGTGGCAAGGATCAAATGAGATGTTTTTGTGAAAGTATTTCAAAATGTAAGAAGCCATGATACAGATAGAAGGGGATATTTTCAGAAGAAAAGCCTGGGCTTGGGCAAGTACTATGGGATGGTGGAAGGAACATTTTTGAGAATCATCTTCTTGCACTGTAGTGGCAGCTAATTCAAATTCATTGGCTAATTTGGGGAGTTCTTTTAGTGTCATTCACTTCGACTAGTTAGAGATAATTAATGGTTGAGCAGAACTTATTCACAGGAAGCTTGGGAAGATAGTATAACATATAAAATGAACAATTCCCCATGATATAATTCCAAGGGGGAATTTCCTCTGAAATTTTAAAATTCTTTGTAAACATTAATTATTCCTCATAAATCCCAGCCAGGTAGGTAGGTTAGTATTAGTTTCTTTTTATAGTTAGGAGTGGGAAGTACTAGGCTCTGAAATTAAGTGACATGCTGAACAAGCCAGATCTAAGCAGAGTCAACAGCAAAACCCCTTGATTATCTGACCTACTACTTGGCAAATTGGCTTTGGATCTAGGAGTCAGGATAAAACTTTAGCAGACAAATAAATATAAGCTTTCAAGGAAAGAAAAAATGAAGGGATAAAATAAGTCAGTATGATGCCATATGGCTCTGATTCCTTGTATGTAAGATTGAGACCCAAATTAGTGTCATCAAGAGTTTATAAGACCTTGAAGGATCCTCTGGAAAGACTCAAAGACTGAGGACGTCTGGCTAGGACACTTCGTGGTAGTTACAAAGGCAGCTATACAAAGTCCGGAAAGCCAGACTTTCCATTCCCCTTTCCAATCCCCCCCAAACTAGAGCAGGTGTGGTGGTGGCTAAGATGTTGCATCTGCCTGCTATAGTTAACATTTTTGTGGTAATATAGAGGCCACATGGACTAGAGGACTGATCTGAGAGTCAGAAGACCTCAACTGGAGTCTAGCCCCAACATTTCTTGCTGCGTGACCCCTGGGCAAGGCTTTGTGCCTCAGTTTCCACATCTGTAAAATTAGAATAATTATACTTGCACTACTTACCTCACAGGGCTGTTGTGAGGAAAAACAATCTGTTAACCTCAGAGTGTTATATGAATGTAAGTTGTTGCTTGTTTTTTTAAGTTACCACAATGTAAAATATGGGATTTTATGAATAATACTTCTTAATAGGAAGAATGAAGTGCACTTAAATAATATTGATAAAGGTGCACCAAAAGTGCTAAGCATCACTATGAAATTAACAAGTATCATGACAGCCTGATGCAAAGTCTTTCTTCAGTCTTCTCTACCCTTGAACCTTCCTTGGCACCCCTGAAGCTGATATGACTACATGGTAGGATTTCAAAGGATCATGGGATCATAGAATTTTAGAGCTGGGGAGGACCTCAATGAGCATTTAATCCAAATGCTTTATTTAATAGATGAGAAAATAGAAGCCAAGAGAGGTTATAGGGCCTGTCCAAGGCCACATAAAGAATCAGTGGCAAAATGAGGTATTGGAACATCTGTCTTCCTGTCTCCTGGTTATTTACTTTTCCCACTATACCATTCCTCTCTTTGAGAATCTGTGGCCATTGTGTACTTGGAAGGTTGTTGGGGATTTTTCCCCAGTGCAAGTCTTTATATCTATCCCTATTGATTTGGGTTAGTGATTCTAGGGGAACTTTTATTCTAGGAGAATATAGAAGAAAATGCTTCATGCATGATTTCTTAATTATTTTGTTTGCATTCGTTATTTTAATGTGGAGCCAACCTCCTAATTCACAGCATGGAATGACTTAGAGTGTCTCTAAGCTCTCTCTGTTCCCTTTCTATTGCCTTGAATTTTTAGGGAATAATATTTAGTACATCAGCCTTCATATGACTAAATGTCTCTGATAGGCTGTTGAAATCCCCTGTGGATCTCAAGTAAGCAGATTGTATGGGTTTAATTACCGTCTTTATGAGATGACTCCCAGATCTAAATTAGCCTCAGTTTCTCTCCTAAGCTCCAGTCCTGTATCACCAATTGCCTATTAGACATTTTGAATTATACATCCTGTAAATATCCAAAATAGAAAACTCATCACTGTCTCTCTTCTCCCCTCCCCTCCAAGTCCACTCTTCTTCCGAACTTCCCTGTTTCTATCGAAGATACCACCATTGATGTCTATTGAAGATCCCACTCACCCAGGCTGGCCACCAGCAGAATGGCAGATCCTTTAGTCATTCAGTAGCTAGCTGTTCTTTAATTCATTCAAGTTGCTTGAAAAAATTTTCATCTCCAAAAGGAATAAAGAAGTATAATCATTTCCTTACTCTTCCTGTACATAAGTTCATCGGAATATGAAAGAGCAAGCCCTTTACAGAATAGGTCACTCATAGTGAGCTTCAAGATTTCACATATTTTATAAGCTTTGTAATCACTCCAGTCTGGAAAGAGCAAAACCTTCATTCCTCATTGTCTCTGTTACCTGCCTCTTACATTCTGTAATTTCATCAGGTGGGTTAGAGAGATTCAACAGATCAGGAGTCCCCCAGTCAGTTCATTGCTTCCTATTTTGTGTATACATACATGTCTCTTTAGGTAAACTATAAGTTCTTAGAAGGCAGGGACTGATTTGCCTTTGTTTTTGTGGCCCTGGTCCCTAACTCCCCACTTAGCTGTGTAACTCTGGGCAAGTCATATAACCTCTGTTTGCCTCAGTTTCCCCATCTATAAAATGTGGATGATAATAGCACCTACCCTCCAGGATTGTTTTGAGAATCAAATGAGAACATAATCATAAAGCACTTAGCACAGCACCTGGCACATAGTAATATATACTATATAAATGTTAGCTGTTTTTGTTGTCATTATTGTTTTGCAGATGATTACAGTGAGGCCTACCTAGAAGAAGACTTTGTTGAAGTCTTCAACCAAAATTGTTGTGAAAGAGCTGGGATAGATAATGTTCTTTTGCGTTTTGCCTTTTTTACAGTGTCTTAGCTGTGTCTGATCATTTGTGGCTATGCTCTTTTAAATAAAAAAGCTGAGATATAAACATTTATTCAGTGTTGACCAAGTGCCAGGCAGTGTGCTAGGAAAAAGGTATTTAGAAACAAAAATCATCTCTGCCCTTAAAGAGCTTACCTCCCATCAGAGGAGACAACATGTACGTGTCTAAACACATAGAAAATGCATACCGAGCAGACATGCCATGCATAGCCTTGCGTGGGAAGGTGCTCACAACTGAGGGCACCAGGAGCGGCCCTGCTGAAGAGGGCAATGCTTCAGTAGCATCTTTTGAAGAAAGCCGGGGCCTTCAAGAAGGAAAGGTGAGGAAGGAGGGCATTCTGGGCATGGAAGCCAGCGAGGAGGACATGGGGCCAGAAAAGGGAGATGGAACTTTGCATGAGAAGGACAGAAAGCAGGCCTGTAGGGTTGGATCATACAATTTGGAGAAAAACTACTTAGAGAGTTTCTAATACCATAAAGGATAGGACAGAAGGTGCACTCTTGTCTTTGAGACTTCTAAAGAAGAGACATTGTGACATAGTGCTTAAAGTGCTGGACTGAGTCAGGGAGACCCGGGTTCAAATCCTACCTCTGACTCTAACAGTGCAACCGTGGTTGAGTCGTTTAACCCCTCTGAATTTTATTTGCCTCACCTGTAAAATAAAGGTTGGATTGGTTGACCATAAGGTCCCTTCCAACTCTCAGTCTGTGAGTCTACAGTGCTGTCAGCTAAGCTTTTTAAAGTTACATCTGCTAGATAAATAGCAAAAAATAAACCTCAAGATTATCTACTTTTTTGGGGTGGGGCAGGGCTAGGTAATGGGGTTAAATGACTTGCCCAGGGTCACACAGCTAGTGTTGTGTCTGAGGCCGGATTTGAACTCAGGTCCTCCTGACTCCAGGGCCAGTGCTCTATCCACTGTGTCACCTAGCTGCCCCCAAGATTATCAACTTTTAAAGAATTTTCTTCTTAGCATCAGATAGGCTAGGGAATGATTATTCTCTCATACATTCAGTTCCATATTTTTGTATCTTAAGTCTTTCAGACACTTAATGGATATTAGTAAACTCATGAGTGATCACAAAATTTGCGTGTGGTTTGCCCAAGGCCATAAAGCAAGTAAATGGCAGCCTCCAAATTTAGTATGCAAATGGCCATCTGGCATACCTGTAAGGAAATTGAATACTGGCAAAATAGTTAGTAGTTAACTTCTTCCCAGACTTTCTTCATCCTTTTGTTTCTCTCCCTTTCAATAATTGCTCAAATTGATGCTTTCTTCTTTTAAAATTACAGTCCAAACTCAGTTTAATTTTCTGATTTACTGAGTGCTAACTGAAATCTTTTCTTAATATGACTTAAAAAAATGTAATTGCTGGGATCATAGGATCATAGATTCAGAATTAGAAGGGCCTTAAAGGCCATTGGTGAGGAAACTGATGCTCAGAGGGCTTTCCACAGTGAGAAAATGTCAGGAGCAGGATTTGAACCCATGTCTTCCTGACTTCAGGGTCCAGTAAACTATTTTATTCACCTCACTTTTTCTTGTTTTCAGAATTGGCTTATTCCTTAGGGGAAGGAAGTATAGTTCAACTAGTATAGTTGGGCGATTTGTCCAAGTGTAATAATGTATGTAACAATGTTCTGTGGTGACCTTAAAGTATCGTATAAAGACAAGCCAGTGAACAAAAAACAAACAAAAAAAGACAAGCCGGTGGTAGTAATAGTTGTTCTTGTCGTCCTAGCTCTGTCATTAGCTAGTTATGTGATTTTGAAGAAGTCACTTAACCAGTTCAGACCTAAGTTTTCTCATCTCTGCTGTTTGTAAGTAGAGGAATAATTGAATCTTAAAATTGTATAGCTGAAATAGGGCCTTAGAGATCAGCTAGTACAACTCCTGGAACTCAATTCAATAAGTATCAGGTACCTTCCATGTGTAGATCATTTTACTAGGTCCCAGGTGAAATAATAAAGATTAACTAAGATGTAGTCCTTGATTTTCCAAACTGTGGGATCTAGTGAGGCAATTTCTTGGGTGCTATGAGGGGTACAGAGATGAATGACAGAAACCTGCCCTTGAGAGGTATACCATTTAAAAAACAAAACAGACAAACAAAAATGGCTCCATTCAGCTGGTTTCCATGGCTACTGTAGTATAAGGTCTTGACCAGGAGCCACAAATTAAAGGTCCTCAGGAAGCAACCCTACCTCCATCATCATGGTGGACAAGGGTAGTCCTGTCCCTACGATGGCTGCTGGAGAATATGTGTGTGCCCTTGATCTTCAAGGATCACAAATGAAATGAAGCAAGTGCCCACATTCACATTATTTGAGAAAAACTATTTGAAACTCTGAATAACAAACATAATTTCTAGTTAAAGTGCACCATTATTTTTTTTGGGGGGGGGTCAGGTTTTTGATTGAAAAAAATAATTGAACCAAGAACTAGTTTGATTTGAAATGGAAAGAAATCTCGACAGGTATTCTTAGCCTTTTTTAGTGTCATGGACTCCTTTGACAATCTAATGAAGTCTATGGACCCCTTCTTAGAACAGTGTTTTTAAATATATAAAAGAAAATACACAGGATTGCAAAGGAAACCAATCGTCTTAAAATACAGTTATCAAAGTATTTTTTTGAAAAAATCCATGGACTCCAAGTTAAGAATTCTTGAAGTAGAAGCTTTCCTAGTAAATACAAAGGTAAAGCAAGAATTCCACTCTTCCTGCTGTTATTTGATATAGTTCTAGAAATGCTAGTGATAGCAGTCAAATAAGAGCGAGAAATCAAAGGCTTAAACATTCATGAAGAGAAGATAAAAGTATCCCTATTTGCAGCTGATCTGAGGGTTTGTTTAGAAAAACAGAGACTCAGCAGAGAAACTAATTGAGACAATTAAGAACTTCAAAAGGAAAGTAGTAGCATGCAAAGTAAATCCACAAAAATCACCATTATTTCTACACAGCAGTAACAGTAATCCAGGAGGAAATAATAGAGAAATCTCATTCAAAAACTACAAAAAAAATACAAAAAACATCTGGGAATCAGTTTACCAAGACACTTAAAACATCGCACAAAAAACTAATGCAATAAGGAATTAAATAATTGGAGGTATGTTCATTGATCATAAATAGGCTATACCAAAATAATAATTATGACAATACCTAAATTTATAGATTTAGTATTATGACAGTCAAACTGTCAAAGGATTACTTTAAAGAGCTAGAAAAATAGCAGCAAAATTCATTTGAAGAAGCAGAAGGGGAAACGGAACTTTCAGGCTTCAAATTATATTATAGAACAATGGTCGTTATTACTACTTGGTACTGGTTAAAAAAATAGAAAAGTTCCATAAGGGAATAGATGAGATGTGCAGGAAACAGAAACAATCTCAGTGACCCAGTATTTGATAAACCTGAGAATGTAAACTACTTGAGAGAGGGCTCTTTATTTGACACTTGCTATTGGGAAAAGCAGAAAGCGGTTTGGCTAAAAATAGGTTTAGATCAGGATCTTGTTATATACCACAATAACATACAAATGGGTTCTCAGATTCTCAAAGGTCATATCATTTTAAAAAAATGAGAGGAAAATGGATGGAACTAATTTTCACAATTATGCCCAGCAGGATAATTTTTAGCTAAAAAGAGGAGAGAAGAAATCACAAAAGATAAATTAGATTATTTTAATTACATAAAGCTGAAAACTTCTACAAAGTTAAAAAATCACTGTTACTAGAATTAGAAGAGAAATGCAATTGGGAAAAAATCTCAGCATCAAAATATCTCTATTAAGGAGCTTATGTCAAGGATAAGGAATGAAGACAAATATGGATGATTGCCAAAACATGTAAACAGTCCTTAAAGAAAAAATTTTAAAGTAAAATCCTATGTATGATTAGTCTGACTCCAAGAAATGCAAATTGAAACAACTTGAATTTTGATTCAGCTGACAAATTGTCAAAATGACAATTATTCTTCTGGTCACCCAAATTTATATAAGTGAATAACATTTTTAATGAAAAATAACTACATTAAAATTTAATGAAAGAATAGCATTGTTTTACATATTTTTGCAAATCTCTTTAATATCTGGCCTAATTTTAAAAATGGTGGATCTTAGTGGATTCTTATATCTGCCTCTACATTCAATCTGTTGCTCTATATTGTTTTGAAGTATATGAAGAAAATCTGGCCTCAACAGATATGTATTTTGAAAAGGGGAGAGTATTTTAATAGACAAGTAATGTCTTAGTTTTATAAAAATAATTTTGACCTTGTAGATCCCCTGAAAAGAGTCTCAGTGACCCCCAAGGATCTTCAGACCATACTTTGAGAACCACTGCTCTGCACATCACTTTGAATGAGATATTAGTCCATTGCAAGGGAAATGTACTTTCTGGACTGCAGGATCAATAGTCTTCAATTCAACAGATATTTGTTAATTGCCTAATGTATATTAGACACTGAGAATGCAAAAATATAAGAATAAAACATGATCCCTGTCCTCAAGGTGCTTGTAATCTAATAAAGGCCCCTGAGGAGATTTGAAATCAAACCAAGAGAATCATACTTGGTTCTTAGCTAGAAGTGTTCTCAATCTGCCCTGCTGTATTTCTTGGTCCTTGCCCTGGTGATCTTGGGATGAAGATAGAGCCTATCATGGGCAAAATACCGTGAGATACTTGGATAAGAAATTGAACAGTAAATGAGTGGTGTATGTAGGGGAGTGATTTTGGAAGTAGCTGGACCCTTGATCAGAACCCAAGGAAGATAATAAGTGATGGTAGCACTTCTTTCTGGATTGAGAAAAAAGTTTGCCTTTGATGTTTCTGGAACAGTGAGATCATAGCAAGTGATGGTGTTTGTGGATCCATTCCCCAGAAATTGGGGATTGAGGAAATCCCCAGTCTTGAATGATGTTGTGATTCAACGTATCATTTGGTTTATGGCCTAACCTTTTAATTAATACCATGTGGTCATGTGGAAGGGGGAACCAGGAATTGCAATTGAGAATATTTTTTTCCTTTACCATAACCACACATTGACCTTTGTTGACCTCAGACAAAGTAAAACTTTAGAAGAGAAGGAGATTTACTTATCTGTTCCTAATATGATGATGACATTGGCCTATCTCACAAAAGATACAATCCAGCAATACGTTATATTAATCCAGGCCTGTTGGAAGTGGCGATGCACAAACAATGGGACCCCAGAACTTCTCCTACCTGTCTTTATCTTTGGTATTGAAAATTAAGTTCTTTTTTTGGAGTTAGTATTTTGCATTTGTTTAGTTAATTAATTTTATGCAAAATGGAAACTTAAGAAACAACCAATAGTAACTTACAAGGCAAAATAGAGAATTGGCTCCCTGAAAGTCCTGTTTAAGAAGTCCTAAACTGTGGATACTGATAAAGGGCTATTTTCAGTGTCGCTATTGGAATGTTGCAGGTGATAAATCCAAGTTAGAATTCTCTTTTTAAAACTATCAGAAACATTCTTTCTTTTATTAAGGAATACATTAGGACCATAGAATCATAGACTAAAAGCCTGAAGAGACCTTGAGACCATCAAGTCCAACCCTTTCACTTTACAGATGAGGAGTGACTTGCCTAGGGTTGTACAACTAGTAAATGGCCAAGATGGGATTTGAACCCAGCTCTTCTCATCTCCAGGTCCAGTGTCCTATCCACTGTTCATGTCACCTTCTAGATTGGTTATCACAAAATCTGTTACTCTAGAAAGAAACCCGGGACTTTGAGGGCAGCAGCCGTCTCTTCTGTATTATGTAGTCATTAATTCAGTACCATGTAGGTAACACCTCTCAGTGCTGATGGTGACAAACGATATTGCCAACCATTCGGCTTAGGGTGGTAGTTTGGTTTGTTTCCCTGTGTGTTGTATTCTGGATCAGAGTAAAAGAAATGTACTTGATAAAAGGTGTCTCTGTGTTTTCTTAAAGAATGATATGGGAATGGCAGATCACCCCAGTTTGTAGGCTGAGGACTTTTCTTTATCCTTTGTGGCTGGCCATTAGAAGGAGTTGTTTGCATGTGCTAGAGGTGGTTGACATCCAGATCTTGCTCTCTTTAGAGACTTGCAGCAGTCAGCTTTCATTTCTGAAGTGAATGGTAGGAGCCCCAAGCAGAGTTCAGTAGAATATTAACATTCTGAGACCAGTGTTCCAGAACATAAACTCACCAGTTGTCTGAAAACACAGGAACACAAATGGAAAAATCCGCCAAACCTGCTTCACTGACGAGCTTTGAATTCCAGCAGTGTGCCAGATGTAGGCAGCGCTGCCAGCTGTCCTGCATCTGTATGCATTTGTGCTACAGAAATAATTTCAGTGGCAGATGTTGGAAACAGCAAACCAAACAGAAGTTTCCTCTTGAGAACCAGGCCCATCTCCTATCTTCTCGCTGCCCCCTAACCCTATTCACCAGGGTCTCATTCCTCAAATACCATCTTGTCTCTTTTCTTTTTCTTGTTGGATGCCTTTTTCAAAGGTTCAAAAGTGCTTGAGAGGGCCCAGAATCCTCAGCGCAGTTTCAGTTGGATTTTCGTGTTGTCATGTGAGCCAACAATTCATGTGGAAGTCTTTTTACATGTGGTTGAGTAAATATGTGCAAATCAGAATCTACTCTGACCTTTAGATAGCTAGACTGCACCAGAGTGATAGTTGTCCAGAGGAAACTGTTCTCCTATATTCTGTTTTGAGATAAAGGTGGCTAATATTGATTGTAGACTTTTAAGAGAAAACAGTGTTATGTTTGTTTAAAGAAAGAAAAATATCATTGTTTTCTCTTAGAATTCCTTGGTTTCTTTTTCTTACAGGAGCCTCAAGTGGACAGTGATGGCATGGAGGGCCCTACCAAAATGGACTGATTTTTTTTTTTCATTAATGCCATTCACAGGTTCTAGATTTCTTGTATCTCGATGTCCTGATTCTTTCAGTGAACGTGCAGGGGTCCATGTCCTGATGTTTGTTCCACTCTGGCAAATGCCCCATTCTCCTTCACTTGTAGCCCATGTTCCTAGATCTCAGGGTCCCACTTGAAGATCTAGTTCTATCTGGGACTCACTGTCCTTTAGAGAAAGTTAGAATGTTCTGGGGGACCTAATGGACTTATAGTTTGCTCCATCCACATGCAAGAGGGTGGCCTGTCTAGTGGACAAAGCATAGGCAACCAATGTAGACCAGCAAACCAAGAAGGTAGCTGTGAAGGCTGAACTGTGGGCCTCAGGCAGAATCTGAGGCTTTTGTAGAAGTAGGGCAGGGAGCAGTGCATCTGGGAGCTGGGACTCAGCTGTCTGCTTTGACAGGGTCAAGGCCTTTACCATCAGAATGCCTAATGGTTCTGGAGAGGGTGGTTTGGCCATGACTGGGCCCTTAGAGAAAGAGCTGAGAGGCCTGGTTTAGTTCTAGTACTAATTAGAAAAGAGATATTGACCATGCCAAGCTACTATGTTCTCTCTCTCTCATTGGATTGAGAGAAAAGTCTGAGGATTTTTTGGTTGTAGCATCTGTTTCCAAGTGACCTGCCTTTAGAGTATTACTCCCTTTAAAACTATAAGTAGCCATGGCATTGACCAATATGGAATACTTGTAGCTTGCTAGCCAGTAACTCAAATTCTATGTTATATTCTTATTGTCATTTATTAATTCCAAGTTCTGCAACCTTCAAGAGCATTTTTTTCTTCTTGGCTTAAGTGGATGTGCATCATAACTAATATTCTTAATTTATATTAATCGTCAGCATTTAACCAGTGGATATTCAATCAAGATCCATGTGGTTTGCCCTTGAATCTTTGACCTAGGGATCAGTTTCCCCATTGATAATTTTTCTTTCTTCATGTTTTCCATGTGATCTTTCCATCTTTTTAGGATTTTATCAGTCTTTAATTTCTTATTCCATATTTATGCTTTTAAAAAATACAGTCTACATGTTTGCTACAGGTCTAAATGGTCTTGTTGGTGTAATTTACTCTCTCTTTGTCCTTCTTGCCCTACATCCAAAAAACAACAATAATCATTTCAATATGAGTGGAAGTGAGAAGTGCATGATAGGACTTATTAGGACCAGTGCTATCCCTGTCTGTCTTCCAGGTCTATTCTTCAGGCCCAAGGCCATTATGTCTCAAGCTGAGTCCGGGCCTTCCTTAAAGGTCATGATAGATGGCAGTTCATGTGATGACTCACCCATCTTGAAGAAGATGGAATCCTGACAACTAATAGCTCAGTCCACCACCCCCTTCACTGTTCTGTAATCTGCCTCTGAGGTTGTTCTGGGACCGCCTCATTTCCAGGTCAAGTTTTTACATTCTTAGTTTCCTCTTTCTTCTACAAGGTCTTTTGTTAAAATAATAATAAACATGGTTATCTCCCTGCCCAGCGACATAATTTAATCGTGGCAATGTGTCGATCTGGAATATTAGACATAATTTCACATTCCTTTCTATTGTGGATTTAAGTGAGATTTAATATTTTAGTATTTAAAGGCTCAATTTTTTTTGTCTCTAAGTTGAATTTGTGTTGTAAAAAAGCTTATCTATTATTTCCACTTGGCTGTAGAAAAGACCTGTTTTCTCATTACCTGCTTATGGAAATCACTGGCACTTACACAGAGACCAAGATCCAGTAAGCAGCTGACTCCACACTAGCCAGTCTGATTCCTTTGTTCTGGTCTTAGTGCAGCACTAATCATTTCTCAGCCTTTTGGCTAAGAACAAGTACATATTAATCAGCACTGAAGAAGATGTTTTATAGATGAAGTTTTCTTTATTGCAGAAACCTTCTATTTTTGGGCAGAAGTTTAGGATATCAGGGAAAAAAATGCATAGAAATGGCAGGATTTGATGGGCTTTTCTGTGTGCTACTAGGTGAGATTGGGCAACTTCACTTCTCTAACCTTAGCTTCCTCATCTATGAAATGTTGGTTTTGTATTAGATGGTCTCTGATGTGTCTTCCAACTCTAATGTTCTGTGGTTCTATAAGGTGCTTTTTCTAGAAATGCTGCTGTAATGATGCCTTGTTTATCCATCATCATCAGGAAATGTGGTATTCCACACAGTGAACTTTCTAAGTAACCAAGGCTTGCCCCTTTCAGTGCTAAATCTTACCAAAATGTCACTTCTCAAACAGAGAATATGAACCATAACTGCGCCTATATTTGATGACTCAGGATCATCTATTATGATCAGTAATCACTATCTTTACAGGGTTTGTTTTGCCCTACCTTCTTGCAGTGCTCTTATTTCTGCTTGCTACAAAACAGCTGTCTGGGTATCTTGCTGCATCCATTCTTTACCCATGTTCAGTGAAATGTAGGTGTGTTGTTATGACCATCACTTTAGTGCTGGTAGGGTGGCTTCACTGAACTAGGTATGAGCAAAGAACAGGCAAAACAGGGCACCCAAAGAGGTGTTTTGTAGCAATCAGAAATGGGATCTTTGCAGGCAGGTGTGACAAATGAACCCTGTAAAGAGGCACTGAAAACATTCTCTCAAGTAATACCACATAGCCATAGGTGAGTGAGGAACCTGTTGGGCTGCTACCACAAAGGTTACAGGTAGCATTACAGAAGCAGTGTCTCAGACAGCAACGGACACTTCCCGTAGGAGCTACAGTTACTAATCAGAAAAAGCTACAGGACTCTCAGTCCATTGTCAACTCTATTCCAAGCATGCAAGTGGCCATTAATCACCAAATGGCATTATTTTTTGAATGAAGGACAGCACAACTACTGCTATTAAATCAGAAAGTATTTATTAAGCTCCTACCCAGGTCAAGTGCTGGGGATACAAGTACAAAGAATAAATTCCTACTTGAAAGAAGCCTCCATTCTAGTGAAAGAGACAAGTACCTATACATACATATATGCATATATACATACATATACATACATCTATCTATCGGTGGCACGGTGAATAGAGCACCAGGCCTAGAGTCAGGAAGACTCATCTTCCTGAGTTCAAATCTGTCCTCAGACACTTACTAGCTGTGTGACCCTGGGCAAGTCACCTAACCCTATTTGCCTTAGTTTCCTCATCTGTCAAATGAGCTGGAGAAAGAAATGGCAAACCATTGTAGTATGTTGGCCAAGAAAACCCCAAATGAGGTCACAAAGTTAGACATGACTGAAATAACTGAACAACTATGTGTGTATACATATGTGTCTGTGTGTAGATACATATATATATATATATATATATATATATATATATATATATATATATATATATATATGAAGTGAATAAATGCAAATATATATAAAGTAGTTAAATTCAAGGTAGTTTAGGAGGGAGAGTACTAGCAGTTTGAGTGGGATCTGAAAAGGCTTCTGTCAGAAGATGCTACCTGAGCATCATCTTTAAGGAAGACAGGGGCTCTATAGGATGGAGGTAAGGAGGATGGAGATGGGAGATGTAGTGCTGTGTGTGTGTGAAGAAAAGGAGCCTAGTTAGGCTGGATCAAAGGATGCAGGAGGTAGAGTAATGTCCAGTGAGGCTGGAAAGATAGTTTGGTGCTACATTGTGCAGGGATTTAAAAGTCAGTGGCCTTTGCTTGTAACTTGAGATAGTCTAACAGCTTTGCTCTCCTGTGGTCATGCACTATACAAATGACTAATCATCTTGAAAGTATAAAGGATTGGTCATTAAAGAGACAAGGTAAGAGTGTGTTTATGCATCGACTCAAATCTAAACTTCTCCTACTAGGAAAGCAACTGCAGCATATTCCCTATCACTGGTGGACTAATCATCCAGAGAGTCTTTGTGCTCAGAGGACAGGTCAGGAACATAGGGAGTTACTGAGCCACTTCATTTTGTGCTTTTTACCCTGTGGGCATTTATGATGGGATCTAGCAACTGGCTGACCTGTTGTCCAGTTAGATTTGATCAGATCCTCAGAGAACTTTCTTGATTGACAGACATCTCCACGCCGTGAAATTGCTCTTGTCATCTGGTTGAGCACAAGCAACAAGGTGCTTAACATTAACTAACCGTATTTTGCCCTTTGAAAAATCTTTAGTTAATCATAAACTTGTTCCTAAAGTGGGCTTGGTTAGAAGAAATGACACAGGGTTTGAAACATTTTATTGTTTTTGTTGTTTGATGTTTCACTGACTCATTTGCCTCATGACATGCCTTATAAATGCATAGATTCCATATATATTGTGAAAAACACGGAGTCCATTATCAACGTGTAACATAAGGATCAAATTTTTTCTACCTCTTAGAAATCATATATAACAGATATAGAAGCTAATTTCACTCCAACAAACCTTTTTTAAGCAGTTACTATGTGCCAGAGATACAAAGACAAAATGAAAACTAGTCTCACCCTTAAGAGGCTTATATTCTCCTGGAGGGATACAATATATACAGGGCTAGGTATAGGCTTGATATTTTAGAGAAAAGAGAGTGTACCAGCAACTAAGGGGAGTGGGAAAAAGCTTCCTGCTGAGCTGAACTTTGAAGGAAGCTAGGGTTCTAAGAAGTAGAGGTGAGAAGGCTCATGGGAGACTGTACAAAGTCATACAGGTAGGTCAGCAAAGCCCTTGGTGACAATAGCTGCAACTTCCGAAGCTTGTGGAACTATTTCATAAGACAACTTCTCTCTTCTGTAAACTGTTGGGCAACAACGCAGTATTTAGGACTATTCAAAACCTTAGGACATGAGTCCTTATGCCATATTTCACATACTTAGAGTTATTTCACTTGGTTGGAATAATGGCTACGTGGAAGTATTATGTTCTGTAACTTATGTTTCAAAAATATTCTATTCTGCAGCTCTGGTACAGAATATTATTCTGTTATCACACCTCTGGTGCTTAGCTTTCAGTCTTAACCAATATTTTCCCTACGTCTTACCCCCATTAGTGTGCCATTTAAAAGGATGTTTCAAGGATATCTGTGATGGTCTTTCTGTGACTTTAAAAAAAAAAACAGCACAACTCCAAGTGCTTCCCAGTTGGTAAAAAGTTATCTTTCCCTTTTGGGTTGAAGTTTCATTGCAGCTTTTTGGATTAAATGACTTTTTTTTCATTTTTGTTGCCCAGGCAATGTTCTAGGTAGAATTTAGAAATTATTATTATTGCATTGTCATTCTTGACTACAGTCCTGTTACAGTTAATATTTGATATTGAAGAGAAGCTGGCTGGTCACACAAGGCCATATGTATTACCTTGGTTTGACCACAGTAGGTCAAGGTTTTGGACCTAAGCCTTACTGGTTCAGAAACTTCCAGAAAATAGTCATGGTAACTGAATTCACACACACACACACACACACACACACACACACACACACACACACACACTCTAATCAGAAGGTATTTTGTTAATTTATAAGAGGAAATATAACTGAGAGAAGAGCCTTTATGGATTGTTTGCCCAGGACACTTTCTACCATTGTGTTAGTCCAAGAAAACGATTTTCCATGAAAAAGGGAGTGGCATATTCTGGAGAATTTCCATTAGGCTAGTAGATTTTAAACCTCATCTGAAGACGGAAATGTTCCTGAAGGACTGTAATTAGTATCCAGACTCACAGCCCTCTTTCCACTGGACAGCAGTGTTGATTGAACCAGCTGACAGATTCTTCCTTCTGGTTCTCTTTTATGGGGTCTCTTTGCAGACTTCTTTCCTGAAAACAATGCCTTGGGCAGGTAATAAAACAGTTGATTCAATTTGAGCTTTCTTTTCATTGGTCAGATTTTAGATTTGTATCTCCTTGATTTTCTAAAGGTTATTGATTAGAATAGGATGTTTTTCAAATTCATATATCTCTTATAGTGAATTCCTCCTGTGCAGCCATCTGATTTCCTCCATTTAATGTTGATTCTTATTAGTTTCCTTTCCAGAGGGTGTGTCATTTATTGGTTTTGCCCTATAAATATGGGGATATATCCCCACAGTTTGAGAGACTTGAAGCTCCTTATGCAAATGCTAGAGCGTCTAGGCTGTGTCTCCATTTAGAGGCAAAATCATATGGTGGAAAGAGAGCTGGATTTGGAGGTAGAAGATCTGCATTATAATCCTTGCCTTCCTACTAGATATGCCTGTAAGGCCATTGGACACAGCAGTTCTCCTTGGGCCTAGTTTCCTTGTCTGTTTGACTAGATGATCTGTAGGGACCCTTCCAGCTCTAAAATTCTAAAATTGCTATGATTTTAAGTCAAGTGGCTATCTCCTTGATTCAGATGAACTCTTTCAGTAGTGCAAGAATAATTAAGCTCTTTACCTCTATGAAGGAGCGTACAGATGAGGAGGGAATGTATTCCAAGCACGAGGGACAAATGGGAGATGAAATGTCCTGTGTGAGGAGCAGCAAGAAGGCCAGTGGGAGGAAGAGTAGCGTCTAATAAGACTGAAAAAGTTGACTGAGGACAGTTTACAAAGGGTCTTAAATGCCAGATGAAAGAATTCATCTTTGATTTTGGTGGAAGAGAGAACTCCTGGACTTGACTGAATAGAGAGTGACATTGTCAGATTGACGCTTTAGGAAGATTGAGAATGAATTACAATGGAGAGAGACTTGAGGCCAGGCGATCAGATGTGATGAGGGCCTGAACTGGGATGTTCACTGTATGAGCAGAGAGAAGGGAACATGTTAGAGATGTTACAGAGCCATAAATGATAAGATTTGGCAACTAATTGGATACGAGGGATGAATGAGAATGAGGAGTAGAGAATGACTAAGGTGAACCTGGGCAGCTGACAGATGGTGTGGTGTTCTTGTCAGAAATGAGGAAGTTTGGATGAGGGGCAAGTTTAGAGGGGAAAGATAATCTCCATTTTAGACATATTGACATCACGATGCTCATGGACATCAAGTTTGAAATATCCTACAGGTAGCTAGTGAAGCAGGACTGGTACACAGGAGAGAAACTAGGGCTAGATATATAGACCTGGAAGTTATTTGCATAAAGATGATAATTACACCCATGGGAGCTGATAAGGTCACTAAATGAGAGGGTTTACTAAGTTCATATTGGTCATGAGTTAGTCTCAATATTTAAACAAAATCTTTGAAGTTGAGAATAGTTTTTGTTTTGTAATGTCCTAGGTCATAAGGTTGGGGCAGGTAGGTAGCACAGTGGATAGAGTGCCAGGCTTGGAGTCAGGAAGACTCATCTTCTTAGTTCAAATATGGCCTCAGATACTTACTAGCTGTGTGACCCTCAAAAGTCATGTTAAGTGTGCATTTAGTTTAGTTAAGTGTACATAATTGTATACCTCAATTTCCTTATTTGTCAAATGAGCCAGAGAAGGAAAGGACAAACCACTCCAGTATCTTTGCCAAGAAGACCCTAAATGGGGTCACAAAGAGTTGGACGTGATTGAAAATGACTGAACAACAAGAAGAAGATATTAAGGTTAAAGGAAAACACAGAGAAATCAAGTATAGTAGCAAAACTAATGATATATTAGTAAAACCAATTAGTAAAACATATAATAATCATTGAAAATCAGTGTTTCTGGGTAATTGGAAAGTTGTTTGTGAAATTTCTCCATTGTTGTTCAGTCATTCAGTTGTATCTGACTCTTCGTGACCCCATGGACCAAAGTATTCCAGGCGCTTCTGTCCTCCACTATCTCTTGAAGTCTGTCCAAGCTCATGTTTATTTATACTATCTATCCATCTCATCCTCTGCCTTCCCATTTTCCTTTTGCCTTCAGTCTCTCCTGACATTGTAGTCTTTTCCAGTAAGTCCTCTCTTCTCATAATGTGGCCAAAGTATTTAAGCTTCAGTTTCAGTATTTGACCTTCCAGTGAATAGCCTGAATTAATTTCTTTAAGTATTGACTGATTTGATCTTCTTGATATCCAAAGGACTCTCAAAAGTCTTTTCCCACACCATAATTTGAGAGCATTGATTCTGCAGCACTCAACTTTCCTTATAGTCCAGCTCACAGCCATACATTGCTACTTGGAAAAACCATAGTTTTGATTATACAGACCTTTGTTGGCAAGGTGATGTCTTCGCTTTTTAGTATTCTGTCCAGATTCGCTGTAGTTTTCCTTCCAAGGATCAAGCATCTTTTAATTTCATGGCTGCAGTCACTGTCTGCAGTGATCTTTGATTCCAAGAATATGGAATCTGACACTGCTTCCATTTCTTCTGCCTTTATTTGCCAGAAATTGATGGAACCAGTTGCCAAGATCTTAGTTGTTTTGGGGTTTTTTAATGTTATGTGAGCTGGCTTTTACACTCTCCTCTTTCACCCTCATTGATAGAGTTCTTAATTCCTCTTTACTTTCTGCCATCAAAGTTGTATTGTTTGCATATTTGATGTTGTTGATATTTCTCTTAGCAACATTCCAGTTTGATTTACCCAGTCTGGCATTTCACATAATATATGCCTTGCATAGAATTTAAATTTATAAGGTGATAGTATAGAGCCTTGTTGTATACCTTTTCCAATCTTAAACCAATTAGTTGTTCCATGTTCAGTTCTAACTGTTGCTTCTTGGCCTGAATATAAGAGCCCATATACCTTCCTCAGAAGACAAGTAAGATGGTCTGGCACTCCCATCTCTTTGAGGACGTACCACATTTTGTTGTGATCCACACAGTTAAAGGCTTTAGTGTCGTCAATGAAGCAGGTGTTTTTCTGAAACTCCCTTGCTTTCTCCATAATTCAGTGAATATTAGCAATTTGGTCTGTAGTTCCTCTGCCTCTTCAAAAACCATCCTGCTCTTCTGGAAATTCTCAGTTCATACATTGCTGAAGCCTAGCTTGCAGAATCATAAGCATAACCTGGCAGGTGTGTGAAATTAGCACGATTGTTTGATCATTTGAACATTCTCTGGTGTTGCCCTTCTTTAGAATTGGGATGTAAACTGCTCTTTTCTAATCCAGTGACTACTGTTGTGTTTTCCAGATTTGCAGCACTTTAACAGCATCATCTTTTAGGATTTAAAATAGTTTAGCTGGAATTCCATCACCTCCACCAGCCTCATTGTTAACAATGCTTCCTAAGGCCCACTTGACTTCATTCTCCAGGATTTCTGGCTCTATAGCAGGAATCTGGTTAGCGTCGTGGTTATCGGTGATGTTAAGATTTTTTTGGTATAGTTTGCATAGTTTTTTTGTGTATTCTTGTTACCTCTTCTTAATTTCTTCTGCTTCTATTAAATCCCTACCATTTTTTCTTTTATCATGCCCATTTTTGCATAAAACTTTCCCTTGAAACCTCTTTATTTTCTTGAAGAGCTCTCTTGTCTTTCCCATTCTGTTGTTTTCTTTTATTTCCTTGTATTACTCATTTAAGAAAACCTTTTCTTTCCTTGCTATTCTTTGTCATGACGGCCATTTTACTTTCTTGCTCTTCTTTTTCTTTGGAACGTTTTTTGTTGCTACCTCCTATACAATACTGTAAGCTTCTGTCCACAGTTCTTCAGGCGCTCTTACCTACCAGATCTGATCCCTTCAGTCTATTCATAAGGAAGGTTATTTACCCAATACCTATATGGTCTGATGGTTTTTCCCAACTTTCTGCAGTTTAAGCCTGAATTTTGCATAAGCAGCTCATGCTCTGAACCACAGTCAGCTCCAGGTCTTGTTTTAACTGACTGCATAGAGCTTCTGCACCTCTGGCTGTAAAGTACATAATCAATCTGATTTCTGTATTGACCATCTGGTGATGTTCATGTGTAGAGTCGCCTTTTGAGGTGTTGAAAAAGTGTTTATTATGACCAGTGAGTTGTCTTGACAAAACTTTATTAGTCTCTGCCCTGCTTCATTTCATACTCCAAGGCCAAACTTGCATATTATTCCAATTATCTTTTGATTTCCTGCTTTACCATTCCACTTCACTGTGATGAATGTGACACCCTTTTTTGGTGCTATTTCTAGAAGATGTTGTAGGTCTTCATAGAACTGATCAACTTTGGCTTCTTTGGCATCAGTGGTTGGAGTATAGACTTGTATTGCTGTGATGCTGCATGGTTTGCCTTGGATTCAAACAGATGTCACTTTATCGTTTTTGAGTATATGCCCCAGTCCTGCTTTTCTCACCCTTTTATTGACTATGCGGGCTATTCCATTTCTTCTAAAGGATTCTTGCCCACATTGATATGTGTGGTGATCACCTGAATTAAATTCACCCATTGTTGTCCATTTAAGCTCACTGACACCCAAGAGGTCAATGCTTAATCTTTCCCTCTCGTGTTTGACCGGATCCAGCTCACCTGGGCTCACAGATCTTCCGTTCCAGGTTCCCACACAGTTCTGATCTTTGTAGCCTCAGCTTTTCCTTTCATCACCAGACGCATCCAAGCTGAGCTTCCTTAGGGTTTGGCTCACTTGCTTCTTTAGGACTGGTGCTACTTGTAATTGTCCTCCACTGTCCTCCAGGAGCATGGTAGACACCTTCCAATCTGAGACTCATCGTCTGGTGTCACATCTTTTGTCAGCTTAATACTGTTCATGAGGTTTTCTTTGCAAAGCTACTGGAATGGTTTGCCATTTCCTTCTCCAGTGAATCACCTTTTGTCGGAATTGTCCACTATGACCTGTCCATATTGAGTAACCCTGCATGGCATAGCTTATAGTTTCACTGGGCTACGCAAGCCCAGTGAATTAACAAGGCAGTAATCCAGTGAGGAGGAAATTTCTCTGATCGTGTGTGTGTAGACAAACTTTCTGGCTTGTATAGTGCAGAATAGAACATTGTGTTTATAAGCCAAACTGAGAAACACTGTGCATGTATGAGGCAGAGAGTGAAGGTGTGTGTATGTATCACCATGCCCTGCTTCCAATATCTGTTTATCATTACTGCCTAATAGATTTTGTTGAGCACCTTTATTTGAAAAGCACAAATTATGTAACTTCTCTGTTTAGTTTTTCTATCTATAAAGTAAGTTTTGTGCTCTTCTTAATGTTCAGAGGAGAAACTTAAATACTTTGTGAAAGACTCTTGTAACATTTCTCTTATTAACAGGTGTTATTGCTACTGTTACATTTAGTTTTTGGTGATCTTTCTAGATATGACTTGTCTTTAGATGACCTGTACCAATGATTTTTATAGGATTTTCCTAGGGGCCACATGCAGGTGTATAAAATAAAAGGGACCCTCTTGGGTGCCTGAAGTTCCTTCACTCATTTATGTATGGTTTGCATTCATCTTTATAGATCAGCATTCTGAAATGATTTTTAAGAGAAAATGTCATTTGAAGCTTGTGACCTCTTAATCTCTCCTTGCCCAGCTACTGTTATCAGAAGAAATTTCTCATACCATCAATGTACCAGGGGAAAAGTAAGATTGCATAGCACCAAGGGAAGAGATGGGGAGGGATAATGAGTGCCACCAGATCTCTTTACCAGGCCTCTGATCTCTGCTGGGCTACAGGGGAGGAAATGGAAAATGATTTCTGTCATGTAGCATTCTTAGAGTTAGCGCTGTGTAAGTGTGCCTTAGTTATAAGCAAACATTTGTTTGTTGAGTCAACTCTTATTAGATGTTAGCACATATCAATTAGATGCGGTGTAGCTTGATATATTGTTTCATTTAATGAGTATATAGCACAGTTGTAATGTAATTTGAGGAATGTAAGTACAGGTTGTAAGACCTCTTGAAAGGTCCTTCAAAAGGATTGCAGTAAACATGCTGAAATATTCATGAGCATGAAACCTTTCAAAGATAATGTGGAAATCTGTATTGATTAACTTGTCATATTGTCATATTGTTTGCAAAAACTTTTCTTATTTCACTTTGTATAAACTATGACAAACCACCAGTAAGCTTATAGTGATAGGAGTGATATTTATTAGCTTTGGAAGGGTTAATTGTTAACCCTTGCTTGCCCCCTTCTCTATTATAAAATATATTGTATTTAAAATTAAGTTCTTATTCTAATCTATGCTGACCATGATTAAACCAAAATACATATTGAGACAGCCTAGCACAAAGGATAGACTGATGAATTTGAAGTCAAAAAGACCTGGGTTCAAATGTAACACTAGTTGTATAGCCATGAGTAAATGGCTTAATTCTGAGCCCTCAGTTTCCTCATTTGTAAAATGGGATTAATATTACCTGTAGTACCTACCTCATGAACTTGTTGTGAGCTTGAAATAAAATGATATATTTAAAGCTGTTTATAAACTTTAGAAGCAGCATATGAATGCAACTTATTACTTAAAGTGAAATATTTGGTCTTTTCATCCTTCACAATTTTTCCCTCTCCACTCCTCCATCCCCAAATGCAAGAGGGAGGGAGAGAGAAAATGTCACACATGCATTTTTATGGAGTAAGGATTTTAAAGGTTTTACTGTTTTGTTTACTTTCTAATAGAGACAGAAGAACGGATTATGGAAGAAAATAATTGAATATAAAGATGGAAAGAAAGGAAGCTAGAAGTAGCCAAAGGGAGAATAAGGTAGACAGAGGATAGAGGGAGAAAAGTTGGAGCTGGACAGTTACTGAAGTAATAATTCTCAATTTCACTTTCCTTCAAATAAGTTTATTTACATTCTAAAACTCAATCTCTCTGGCTCTTTTACAAGTTGAAACAGACTCTCAGCTTTAATAGATCAAAGGTATGAGTCAATGGGGATAGTTTCAGAGTCATTATGTAATGACAGAAATCCAGACATTAGTAGTTAGAAGATTACGATGACATAAACATATACACCATTCTGTCTGGGGATAATTCTATTTCCGGCAGCTGTCATCCAAATAGCACACTTCTGACTGGGCTTTAAAGGATCTGTTTGATTCTTTCTTTTTTGTGTACCTTTGCTAGTCATAAGGTTATACGTGCTAAAATTGTTTGATACATGTTTTATTTTCCTTCTCCTTTGCTCTAAAGAGGTTCTTTAAAGTGGTGGTGGGGGGGATGGGAGAGAAAAGGTCTAAATTTTTTCTTGTGATAGGCTTGAAAGAATGAGTTTACTTTGAATGACTTTGACTCTTTCCACCCTTCATGATATCTTTCTGCACACTGATATCCACCACCTCTGTCTTGTTGATTTAAAGCATGGCCTTAATGAAGCAATGGGTTCTATCATCAGTGGGCATTTAGCTGCACCTTCTGTTCAAAAGCTCCTTATTGAACAGCTACCTCACAAATGTGTGCTGCTGGTTATAAGAAGAACCTGTAAGAGAGTACATGGAAGGCTAAGAGCAAATCCATGCTGACTCTTGTGAAAATGCAATGGTGCATGCTGATCAGTGTTATCTTCTTTATAGACAGAACAATGCGCTCTTGTTTAATGAAATCCAAATGTTTCAGCTTGTCAAATTTTCCCAACTTGACTACTTTAATCACTTAACCAATCACCTTACCAACCCTTTGCTCACTAGGCTCTCCATCACTAATCAGAATCTCAGCATGCTTCTCATCCACAATCCTATACTGAGTTAGTGACTTCTTCTGGCTTTCCTTCATTTGCTTGTGGACTTATTTGGATCACTGAAATGATCTTGTTTGCATTTGCAGAGCTCTCATTTGGAAGAAAGTGAATCAGCGATACTTTGCTGTGAATGTGAAGAATCAGAAATCTTTACTGATTTCAATGTACGTAGGTATATATTTTTATGACCTCTGACAATTAAAAGAAAGGCTAATTGGATGACCTCGGCGCATCAGTTTACTGGTATAGTACCTAAGGTGGCATTCCCTTGGGCTTCAGTTTGCCCTGAAAAGTACACCCACTCTTGGCCCATTGAATGGTATTGAGTATCAGGACTACAGGTTAAACTGGATTTCCTCAAAAGAAGATTCACAATGGTGAATGAAGAGTTTGATGATGGATTTTTAAAAGAAGGACCCTTTCTGACTAAAATGAATGTACTAGGTACTAGGAAAAGTAGCAATTGACTGATTATGTAGACTGAATTCCCACCTTTTTCTGCCTTAAGATCATTAACATCAAAATTGAGATGAATAACTTAGAAAACTATATTGAGTCTATACAGGCCCTATTAAACTTGGTAACAAATTATTACTTATTTAGTCAGTCAGTAAACATTTGTTAAGTGCCTATTATGTGCCAGGCACTGTGCTATTTAGTCGACATAATAAGTGCCTTGATAGGCCAAATATCGCCAAGTTGATTGAACATATTGAACCTTGCTTGATTTTTTTCATACGATAAGCTAACCATGTTTTCCGTTTCGGGAGAGTCTGTTTTAGCTTAAAATTTCAAGACATCTCAGTGAAAAATCAGTGATAGAAAATAAACAAAAGATACAGCATTATTGGGATTAGAGTAGCCTGGGAAAATTATTAAAAACCATTGTTTTTAAAATTATTTTCTTTATGCCATGCAAAGTTTTGTTTATTTGTTTTGGGCTGGGAGCTGGGGAGGAGGAGACGGGAAGAATGTCTTTAAACATATCATCTATTATGGTGCGGTGATATAGCATTGATGTAGAAATTGGAGGGGAGCCCTTGTGATTTTCTACTATAGGATAGCATGAGGCCATCTCCAGTCTCCTGATCTGTGTCTTGCCACTGGACCCAGATGACTCTGGAGGAGAGAGTGAGGCTGGTGGCTTTGCACAGCCCTGCCTCACTTAAATCCAATTCACTCGCAAGTCATGACATCACCTTCCTGATGTCATGGTCCTCTTCAAGAATGGAAGGACAAACAACAACCTGTGAGTAGTAGAAGCTGCCCCACTGGGTACCCAGTTGGCCAGTTTTAGTTGGGCAATGCTACTCCTTCCATCCTTCCCTCCTTCCCTCCCTCCCCCTCCTCTTTCTCTGTCTACATAGAGAATCATACCCTTACCTGCAGGTACTCTGCCCAAAGGAAAATAAATTTTGATATCTTGGAGTTTATGGGATAGATTTCTTTTTTATGGACCATGCCTTAAACCCAAATCACTCGGGCTCTCATTGATTGGCCAACAATAGATCCCAGCCCGAGCCTCACTTGGTCATTGTTTGGGTTCTGATGGCGCAGAGCAAGTGTAAACAACAGTTGTTTCTGTTTTACTCAGAAATCCTGAGAGTCTTCCTTTCCAAATTGATTTTTTTTTTGACTAGGTAAAAAAAAGGCCATTCTTTGCCTCATTTTTTAACCTAGCCTTAATCACTGAATGGGCATTGCCTCTGACAAACTGAGACCTGGTAAAGACCTTAGCTTAAAAAGACCAAGGTCTCCCACCGAATCTGGGGGGTCTTCTCTAGTCAACCTGATCTCTATTTTGCCACTGGACCCAGATGACTCTGGAGTAGAAAATGAGGCTTGCACAGCCCTCCATCACTTAAATCCAATTCACTTGCAAATAATGGCATCACCTTCCTGAGGTCCTCTTTGTGAATGAAGGACAAACAACAACAGGATAGGATCAATCTCCTTGAGGTGTACATTTAGTGTTGCTGTGTTTTCCCTCATTTCTTTACCACGTCATTGCATTTAGTTCAGAGGGCGGTAGAGAAAGTTCCTATATTTCCCAAGTCATTTTTTTTTAATTCGCTGATTTAAGAAGTCAGTTCCATAAAAGCCCAATTGGCACTGAAATATTTCATTGCAGGAAGGTCAAAGAGGTCAAATAGATGACTCAACATGCTAAAGGCATAAGTTAATTTGACTGAGCAGTTATTGTAGAATAAATACAAATGTGGACAACATATTATATTTGGATATGTAATGTTTTACCTTCAGAGTGTATCTGCCGAGGTAAAACACATAATGTAGAACGATGAATAAATTGAACTCTTTTTTCCTCTATATACATAACTTCATTTGTACTAGTTACCAGATAATGTTGAGGTGCTCTTTTTTCCCATGACTACATAATGATGTTAGTGCCTCTCCTGAGCCTTCCCAAAGCTCAAAGAACATAGACCTGAAGTTTTGTGACTGTTGAGAATGTTGATCCAAATAAGATGAAAATCAGCAGATTTCCGAATTGGTTAAATGTAGAATATAAATTGTTGTGATTTTCTTTCATGAGTCGTGGTCAGAGAAGGGTGCCCACCAGAGATTTTCCATGCCTTCTGCTTCTCCTGCTTCCAACTGCCTGGTTCACCTTGGCTAGTTCACTTCCTGTTGCCCTACCAGTAAGGAATATTATGTAGTTATGGTCTGGGTTTTGTGTTCAGATCTTGCCTGGCCCAAGGGAAAACCTAAAAGACCTTACACAGTTTTCAAATGGCCCTGTGAAGCCTAGATTTACTTAGGGTCACTTTTAGATGGGAGACCCCTTGCTTCAGCTTCCTTCTCTGTAAAATGAGGTATTTAGACTAGATTCTGTCTAAGGTCCCTTCTAGCTCTAAGCCTGTGACCCATCAGACTGGCCACCATGCATATAATCATTTCCACTTCAGCGTAGGTCCAAGGCAGTCCTGATGTCAGCAGCTTGGCTCACTCCTTTGGTTTCTGTCATCTCTCAAGGCAGACTGTAGTCTGAACCAGAAAGGTTTTTAAGGATCAAGTCAGTAAATGTTCATACACGTGTCAGTGTTAGAAATGATGTTTACTCCAGTCACAAAAGGAGGGAGATGAAACGAAAGCAGTCATTTTTAGAATTTTGTGCTGTGGCTAGATTTATTTGTACGTAGCGTGTTGTTGGACTGTCTGGGCTTTCTACTCCTCTTTGCTCTGCTTTCCTACCATGAGTAAGGATCACCTAGTGAATATGATGACAGCACACATTTCTGTGGTACCACACACACACACACACACACACACACACACACACACACACACACAATGCTTTATGTGCATTATGTCATCTCACGACACCCTCGGAGGGTCTATGATAGGGGTTATTGTCCTCAGAGAGGCTATGATTTTCCTGAGCTCCCACAACTAGTAAGTCGTGGGGCCCTGATTCTAAATCTGGGCATCAATGTTCTTTCCACTGTTCTGCCTTGCTCAATGCATAGATCTGACATAGATAAAAGTCCTTTGAAAATCAAAGTGCTGTACAAATATAAGATATTACTGTTGTCATCATTTAATATTTCTTCAAAAAAGCTGTCACTTCATTCGTGATGCCAAATCTCAGGAAGTGATTTGGAGTTACTGTGGTCAAAGCAAAACAAAACAAAATGGCATCCTTTGGTGGCCAGCCTTCTGGCAATGACTCTCCAAATGTAAAACAGAAAAAGAGTCTGTCCCCAGGTCTTGCCAGTTTGTGTGGACCTGCCAGAACTCATGTGCCTCTGCCTTAGCCTTTCAAGAACCCATTGTAGCCACAGTGAAGCATTGGGTAGTACTTTAGTGGCGGAATCATCTAAGGGCCAGGTTTGTTTCCATAATGTATTTTTGTCCCTGAAGTGTAAATGGAGGAGACTTATTGTGTGACTCTGGAGGCATCCAGTCAAGTTTTCTCCTGAAGTTGACCATTTGCCACAGACTACAACCTCCACCACCACCACCACCCCTTCAGGTTAAGATTTCTAAGTGGAATCTTATTTAGAGAATAAAAGCTTTTCCTCATCTGTAGAGATATCAAAGGGCAGAAATCAATGCAGTTCAACAGGCCTTTATTGAACACTTAACTGTATACAAAATACTCAACTAGATGCTAGGGGAGATACAAAGATTAAATAAGGTGTGGTCCCTGGACTTTTGGAATTTTTAATTTAGTAGGAAGGTACAATACATAAGCAAACAATTATAATAAAACAGAAAACATGATAAATGCCACCAAAAAAAGTGTTCAAGGTCCATTTCGAAAAGTATAAAAGTTAAGAACCGGAGAAAGTTTCATGGTTCTTAAAGGATGAATAGGATTTCAACAGGAGGAGCAAAGTAGGCTAGATTGCTTTTGAAAATCTGCAAAACTCTTTTAATAACCCCCATATCTTCCCAGAAACAAAGTTTCATCTGCTAAATATTACGGTGTTTCCATTCTTATATCGCTTTGAGTCATGGAAACTATAGTTCCAAAGAATTGAAAATGATTATCATTCAGAGAGCAATGGAGAGGTTCATGGTGGATGTGAACAGATTGTCAACAGAACAAATTAAGAGCCACAAAGAATTTATGTTAAAAAGAAGATAAGCTGTTTCTAAGGTTAGAATACAGAATCATACCTTGCATATCTGGAGAAATTGAGAAAGGCTCTAGCACCTTGGAGAGATCCTCTGTGCCTGTGGGGAATTTCTAGGAGCGTGTGGACAAGAATCTCACAAAGTGGGTAGGCATGGATTGGGTTGTAATCTATATCATGCAAGAGAATGGCCATTTTTATGAGACTGCAGATCTCTTTGAGTATCTGAGTTGAGAATTTCAAAACATAGAAATGAGAAGAAACCTTTCTAGACATAGCGAATAGGTATGCAAAGGAATGATGGTGGGACAGTGTAGGATACATAGGGGAGACAAAAAAAAAATCCCAGTTGGCTGGAGCACAGAGTATGTGGAAACAAAATTTACAGTACCTTACTAGATGCCAGAGGCAAGAATCAAAGGTAACACCTAGGTTTCAGTGATATTGCTGAACTAGGTCCATCCCAATGAGGTGACTGTCTTCAAAAGCTTTGACAATAATCAGATTCCACAAAGAAATCCTGACCATAAAACTGCTAATTTCAAGAAATTGAAATAGCTACCACATGAAGCCTGTTGGACCTTTCTTTTAGGTATGTTATAATTACAGCTAGGGCAGCTAGGTGGCACAGTGGATGGAGTTCTGTGCTTGGAATCAGGAAGACTCATTTCCTGAGTTCAAATCTGACCTCAGGCACTTACTACCTGTGTGACCTTGGGCAAGTCACTTAGCCCTGTTTGCTCAGTTTCTTCATCTGTAAAATGAGCTGGAGTAGAAAATGGCAAACCAGTCCAGTGTCTTTGCCAAGAAAATATCAAATGGGGTCATGGAGAGTCAGACACAACTGAAACTTCTGAACAACCAAACAACATGATTACACAGCCTGCTTGTAAGCCATCATCATGAAGGTGATCTCCAATGCAATGATTTCATTCACTTATTAGAGCGACTTATCTGGCTGTTCCTCATTCGGTGTTGATGAGGAAGTTGAAGTAGCATGAATTTAGCTAGTGAGTCATTAATAGCTGAAGTACTTTACATTTTCCTAGGGCTTGCAAACATTGACTGATGAATTCATGTAACATTCTTGCATTATCAGTATTTTCCAGATGACAGAGCCAAGGAGGAAAGGTTGTATGCCTTGCCCAGAGTTTTACAATAAGGTAGCAACAAGGCTGAGGTCAGATCCTAGCTGACCCCTAGCGCTGAGCAGGCAGCAGTGCCATTAACATCCATACCTTTGTATGTACCGGCCCTTTGTGAGATCTATTGCTCAGACTGTAGTAGAATATAAAGAACTTCTGGCGCTTTGCTTTTTAGCTACTTTTGCCTTATTTTTGAGACTCTAGTGAGTGAGAATCAGAATGAAGAACGCCTTATGCCATTCGACACACATGGAAAAAAAAGTGAATAGTTTTCATTTTTTCTCTGATCCCGGGAACAAATAGGGTAGAGAGAACACGTAGGGGTTTTTAAATTGCCTTAAAATGCATTTATTGAGTATCTGTTTCCTGGTTGTCTTTTTAAAAATCTGTTTTTGGATAGAGCATCGGCCCTGGAGTCAGGAGGACCTGAGTTCAAATCTGGCCTCAGACACATAACACTTACTAGCTGTGTAACCCTGGACAAGTCACTTAACCCCATTGCCTTAAAAAAATTTTTTGTTTGTTGTCATACCTTTTGTTTTCCCATTATATTGTCTTTCAAATATGCTCTTCTTCTTCCCTCAGGAAGGGGATTGCTTGTAACAACAATTTACAAAAGAAGGGGGTGAGGGAAAGGCCCAATAAAACCAACCAACAAGTGAGCTGTACCTGGCAGTATATGCAATATTCCATACCTTCTAGTCCATACCATCTCTGCAATGAAGGGGAGGTAGGTTCGTCTTCACAAGTTTTCTCTAGGACCAAGCTTGGTCATCATAATTTTATAGCATTCAAACTTTACTTTAATTCATTTTCTTGAGTTAAGGGTAAGTTTGGTTGGTTTTGTTTTTTAAGATGTTGTCAAGACCTTCTGTTCAAGGAACATTTCCCCTTCTCTTTCCTCTTATACACAGACACATAATTATGCCCATAATCCCTAAGGAGAGCTGTGATCCTTCAACTTCCTTCCTGGTTTTCAAGGTTTAACAAGTACATGATGTTAGATGTTATTTAAAAGAGTGGCTGCATAAAGGGTATTGGACAGGGGACTTTAAAGGAAGTGAAGGCTTTTCTTTAGACCTCTCTTAGATGTAAACTTTATAGTGTTGAAAGATAGGCTATAAGGATCAAGTCAGCCCAACAAAGGCACATCCAGAATTCCCAATGCCTTGTTATGACCGAGGATGCTCATTTTCAAGCTGGGTGTAGTGATCATGTTAGCAGATCAGATGAACTGTCTAAGGAAGCACGTCCTCATGGTCAATTTTGCTAATCTTTTGTAAGAATAAAATCTTTCTTCTGCTTGTCCCTTCCTCCCCAACCAAAAAAGAAGCCAGATCAGTAATTCTATATTTTGTTTTATTCCTTTTTCTCTGTTTTGATAGAGAAATGCCTTTTCCTTTTGTGCAATCAAAAAAAGTTTTGTATTAAAAGAAATGCTCTCTTTTATGGCTAAAAACAGAACAAAACACTACTACACCATTTCCTAAAAGCACCTAATTCTAGGGTGATTAGGGGGAAAATACAAAAAAATTAGTTTATATTAGTTTTCTCTCTTGGCCTGTAAGTTTAATTTCATGCATACTTATGCATGATGCAATAGTATCTTTTTTGGATGTCAGCTTCTGGGTGTATGCACTTCAAGAAGTCATTTTCTGAAGTAGGAGGGGAGGACCAGGGAGAAGAAAATGCAGAGATTTAAACATTTTAAAAGGTATTATAGAAGCCCTTGAATGGAAGCCAAAGTGGAGGAACTGATCTCTGTATCAGAAACAGAAGCTGCTTTACTTTCAAAACTTTTCTGAAGCATCATCTTCTTTTCTTTGTACTTCTTGGAACTTTGGGATGAATTCAGTATTATGGAATAATTAAAAACAATAACTATTTGTTAGATCTGGAAATAAAAGTAAATACAGGAAAGAAAAATCTACTGTTTAAAACTGCTTTTATAAATCCCAAGATTGTGAACTCAAACGAGATACTGACTTATGGGTAAAATGATAACAACACAATCTGTTGTACAGAAGCCCATTTGGTGGTTTGTAGAGATCCAGCATGAACATCAAGGGTCAGTGGGTTGTACTTTCTTCTTTCTTGCTGTCCCCACTGAGTATTTTCTACTCATGTTCTCCTGCTCATCTTGCAGAAAATCAAATCTGATTGACAAGTTAATTTAACAAAAGTAAGAGAAAGAAGCAAGGATAAGAGAAAAAAAATCTGTTGCTAGGAGATATGAGTTTTTGTATGAGTTTCTGATGGCCAGCCTGCCAACAGAAAACAGCTGGCCTTGAGCAGTTCAGCATATACAAACCACTGTTGCATCACCACCAAGGCAGTTACAAAGTCGGTGGATGAGGGGAGGCAGGGGGAGCTTTGAGAGGGCAAATAAATGTGATTTTTTAATATAAATTTATTTATTTTTAGTTTTCAACATTTACTTCCACAAGATTTTGAATTCCATATTTTCACCCCATCTTACCCCTCCCCCACCCCAAGATGGCATGAATTCTGAATACCCCTTCCCCTAGTCTTCCCTCCCTTCTATCTCTCCCCCCTTTCCCTAATCCCCTTCCCCTTCTATTTTCCTATAGGGCAGGATAGATTTCTGTACCTCATTTCCTGTTTTTCTTATTTCCCAGTTGCATGTGGAAACATTTTTTTTTGAACATGTGTTTTTAAAACTTTGGGTTCCAAATTTTCTCCCTTCCTCCCACCCCACCCACCCTCATTGAAAAGGCAAGCAACTCAATACAGGCCATACACATGCATTTAGAGGTCAAATAAATGTTGCTGGGTGCTACGAATAGTGCTAAAACCACTAGCAGCCAGGCGAAAAAGCTCTTTTTCCTTTGATGGCAGACAAATTCAAGTAGTGATTATAGTCATAAAAAGACTCACCTGCAAGATGTGACTTGTTCTTCCTTTTGTCCTAAAAATGAAGGGAATACAGTCACTTGGATCCTTTCATTCTATGACGATGGCAAACGTCAAATTGGCTCAAAATATTTTTAGCTAGGAGGGACCTTGTAGAGCATCTGCTCTCATTACCTCATTTTGCAGATGAAGAAACTGAGGTACAGAGAAATGATCTGTCCAAGGTCACACTGGTGATTACTAGTACTGAACCCAAATCTTTGAATTCCACACTCATTGTTCTTTCCACTACATCATAATTGTTAGACTTCAGAAGAAAAAAAACCTTATCTTCCTTGAGTATTTTTACAGAAGTGAGGTTAGTTGTTGGTATCTTTGGAGACAAAATATTTTTAATTAGCTTTATCCAGCTCTGCCTCTGGCATTTTTTGAACCCACATGTCACAAAGGCAGCATAGTTACATTTGCAACAACTTATAAAGCTCTTTAAGTAAATGATCAAATGCTGTAAGTGACAGGGTGAATCTTTTAAAATAGTTTAATATATTTGGGCCATAAAAGGTGACGGGATGCATTTGATTTACTCAGTTATAACCCAGAGTAATTGCATTCAGCTAGCTCTGCAAGGTAGGCCAGATGTAGATGAGCTTGAAATGAGATCAGTGGCTGAGGAAGGACAAAACAATTCCACAAGACTGAGGACCTTCTGTCCCCTAGATCAGTGATGCTGAGAAACTGCAGTTGTTCTATAGAAGAAAAAATTCAGAGAGGAATTTGAAAATTCTTGAAATCTAGGGTGATGGTCTCGAATCCATCAGGAATACAAGGATAGAAATTGTTGATGGAAGCAGCTCATTGATGATGACAGGAATCTTCCAAAGGGAAAAGAAATTAATTGGTTGTGGACAGACCATACCTTTTTATGGAACCTCCTCTGACCTGCAGAATGTGTGGCCAGTTGTCTACTGAAAGAAGAGTGAGAGCCGATGGTAGGCTTCCCAGGCAGCCTGCTAGCATACCTCACCTACAGAGCCAGAGCCACCCCAGGAGTTTCCACTCCCCATGGCAGTGATTCCCTGATTTATTTATCAGGGAAGTTCGTGAGGATGGGAGATAAGGAAAAATGGAGATCTTGAGTCTTCCTTTCTTTTCCTTCCTTCTAGACCTCCTAATTGGTGCATGGCTACCAAGAATTGTCCTTGGAAGGGAGTCCAGTTAATCCTATAAACAGTGGATATATATTTCTGATGTGGTTGGCCATCTAGCCACAAGGCCCAGTCTGTAACTGATTTGCAAGAGCAAAACATAACTCAATGTCCTTCCAAATTCCTGAAGGGCAGAGATTGTCTCATCCTAATTGGATGACCTAGCTCATTTGGATGAATGTATAAAGGTGATTTTACTCACACATCATCAGTAGGAGATGTGCTTCTATCAGCAGTGATGGATTTGTTTTGATCCATCCACATATTTTTCACTGGTCATAATTATGAAAAGTGCAAACATTTCCCAAGAGCTGGCCAAGGTCAAGGAGTCAGTCTGATTAGATCATCATGAATCTGGAACTGGAAAGGGTGCATTAGAGGTCGCATTGTCCAATTTCCTCATTTTACAAATAAGGAAACTGAATTCTGGAGAGGAGAAGCCACTTGCATACGCTCTCCAGGTAGCAAATGGGATTCAAATTCAGGCCCTTTGGCTCCAAGTTCAGCCTTCTTTCCACTGTATTGTCTGAAGAGATTGAATGAAACCATCCACCTCCCAACAAAACAGAAACCATGAATTTGGCTAAATGGACCCTGGCTGTCATTTCATTTTGTCCCTCATTTTGCACTCAAGGCCTAGGGAGGAACCTGACCACTATTGAAGCTACTGAGTTGTGGAACCTGGGCTCAAACGCAGGTCTTCTAATTCCAGTTCTTAGCTCTTTCCATTGTGCCAGGAGCCTATAGATCATGGTCCCCAGTAGAATGCCCAGGGGCTCTGTCTTTTCAATAAGCTGAGCTATGTCTACCACTGTGCAGCCTAAGATGAGAATTGTTGTCATTGCCCCTGCTTAGAAACCACATCCAAGAAAATTCTGAGAACACAGAGAGGGTGTCCATCCATGGCGCAAGGAAAGGCAGTTAGTGAAGGAAACCAAGCAGATGTGCCATGAAAATCAAGGAAGGGCAAGAAGCTGTAGGTGGTTTCAAAGGCAGTCCTCTTTGCCTGTTCTTTGTTAGGGACATGTTCATATTTGATCAGAGGTGCCATGCTTCTCTCCACTTCAGTGATTTTCCTAAAGATCAGTTTTGGTCATGTCACCCTCTTCTCCCTACCACTCTCAATAAACTCCAGTGGCTCCCTGTTTCCTATAGGATCAAATATAAACTCTTCTATTTAATGCTTAAAGCTCTTCACAATCTGGTCCCTACCTACCTTTCCAGTCTTCTTAGATTTTGTTCCCCTCCTCACA
The DNA here is from genome assembly GCF_003287225.1 of Phascolarctos cinereus. Taxonomy (NCBI): domain Eukaryota; kingdom Metazoa; phylum Chordata; class Mammalia; order Diprotodontia; family Phascolarctidae; genus Phascolarctos; species Phascolarctos cinereus. The sequence continues at coordinate 33,078,895 of NW_027555958.1, forward strand.
CTTTGCATTTTTTATTTTAATAAATTTATTTATTTTTGGCTTTCAACATTCACTTAGATAAGATTTCGAGTTCCAGATTTTCTCCCTATCTCTCCCCTTGCCCACACTAAGTTGGCATGTGAATTGATATAAGCTCAATATATGTATTCATATTAAACCTATTTTCATATTAGTCATGTTGTAAAGAAGAATTAGAACCAATGGGAGAAACCACGAGAAAAAAGAAACAAAAAAAGAGAGAGAGCAAATAATTTGATTCGATCTGCATTCAGACTCCATAGTTCTTTTTCTGGATGTGGATAGCATTTTCCAACGTGGGTCTTTTGGAGTTGTCTTAGATCCTTGCATTGCTAAGAAGACATAAGTCTATCAAAGTTAGTCATTGTATAATGTGGCTATTACCATATACAATGTTCTCCTAGTTCTACTCACTTCACTCAGCGTTCATGTAAGTCTTTCCAGGTTTCTCTGAAGTCAGCCTGTTCATCATTTTTTTTTTTAGGAAGTTGGGGTTGGGTAAGTGACTTGCCCAGGGTCACACAGCTAGTGTCAAGTGTTTGGTGTGAGGCCAGATTTGAACTCAGAAACTCCTGACTTCAAGGCCAGTACTCTATCCACTGCACCACCTGGCTGCCCCTGTTCATTTCTTAGAGCACAATAGTATTCTATTACATTTGTATACCACAACTTGCTCAGCCATTCCCCAGCTGATGGGCATCCCCTCAATTTCCAATTCTTTGCCGCCACATAAAGAGCTGCTATAAATATTTTTGTACATGTGGGTCCTTTTCCCATTTGTTTGATCTCTTTGGGATACAGACCTAGAAGTGCTATTGCTGGGTCAAAGGGTATGCACATTTTTGTAGCCCTTTGGGCATAGCTCCAAACTGCTCTCCAGAATGGTTGGATCAGTTCACAACTCCACCAACAATGCATTAGTGTTCCAATTTTCCCACATTTTCTCCAACATTTATCATTTTCCTGTTTTGTCATGTTAGCCAATCTGATAGGTGTGCTGTTACACTTTGCATTTTAGCCATAGTGGCCTCCTGGCTATCCTGCACTTGGCATTCCATCTCCAGTCTACTCCCCTTTGCATTGGCTGGACCTTGGTACTGTAATCCAGTCTGGCCTCACCTTGGCTTCGAGCTAGCTTACCACCATAATTTAGATTAGGAACTACTCCCATTTGCTTGCTTGACTATATTTTGGGAGAGCAAGCCGAATTGGATGTGTCTGGGCTTGTGGCTTTTAAAAAATTAATCAAACGCTATTAGTTTTATTGGATCATAACAGCTAGATGGTACGGTGGATAAAGTGCTAGGCCTGAAATCGGCAAGACCTGAGTTGAAATCTGGCCTTAAACACTAGCTATGTGATCCCGGGCAAGTCACTTAACCTCTGTTTGCATCAGTTTCTTCACCTGTAAAATGGTGATGATAATAGCACCTACCCCCCAGGATTGTTAGGTCAAATGAGATGATCATCATCAAGGACTTGGGATGGTGCCTGGCACATGGTAAGTACCACGTAAGTGCTCACTGTTATTATTGAAATAGTCACTGTAGGCCACGCGTGTTGGGGGTGGGGAGGGAGATGATGTAGAAGGGTATAATCTGAGTAAAGTCCAGGTTCTCCAGCTTGGCATTCCAGGCAGGCCCTCTACAACTTGGCTTCTGCCTGTCTTTTCCGTCATCTCTCCCACTCTCCCCCTTCAGGCAGCCTGTGCTTACAGCCAATCTGAACCACTTAGCATTTCTCAAATGCACCATGAGTTTATCCCTCCACCCCCACCTCCTTGTTTACATAGTCCCATCTGCCTGGGAGGACCCTTCTCCTCTCTACTCCACCTGCCCCATCCCTACTGGTCCTTTCAGGTTGGGGGCAAACTCTTCCATGTAGCCTACTTTGATTGTTCCAGCCAGAAGTAATCTTCCCAGTTAGGACCTCCCAAAGCCCTTATGCTTTCTTACTGTACTTGTATATTCTACATTATATTGAATGCTGTCTGTGTGTCTTATTTCTTCTAGTAGCCTGTATATGCCCTAAGGACAAGGACCAGTCTTCTTTGTGTCTATTGAGGAGCCTAGCAAAGTCCCTTGTCTATAATAGTTGCTTAGTAAGCTTAGCCCTCCCCAACACCAAGGTGTGGGGAGTTGTTCTTCCAGCACTACTGGGTCCTGAAAGGCCACTTGGGATCTTCACCTCCTTTCCTTTACCTTCCTTGAACCTGAGGGGCCTGCAGGAGCTGATCCAGGAACAGACCAGTTTTAGATCACAGAGACAGCCTCAGGGTGCTTGAAAAATTCCTGGTGGGAAAGAGACTTAGAGACGGGCTAACTTCCCTCCTTTGGAAAAGAAAAGAGAAAGGAACAATGGTGGAAAGAGCAAGGAGGCTTACAGTTCACTTGGTCCCTAGGGGGTACTGAGGCATTTTAATCAGTCTGCCAGCATTTGACATAACCATCTGATGGATCAGAGCAGAAGAAGGAGGGGGATGAGCTAGGGTCTAAAAGTGAAAAAATTAGGGAGGGGGGAAAGGAGAGAGAAAGAGGCTGATAAAAGAAAACCATTCATCTAAAAGAAGAGTGACAGTAAGACCCATCTAAGGCATTAGGAAGTGGTAGAAGTAATGTTGGGGGAAGGCTGATGGAAGGGAAAGGAACTCAAGTTTCTTTGGTCAAAATATCTTCTTGTTACATTCTTATTTACCACAGAAAGCCCCCCAGATTCTCTCTGTGCCATTTGGAACAATCATCATTACAGCCTCTAGAGAACAAGTTTGGTTTTTTATCCTTGAAGGCTTGTTTGGTCAGCTTTTCCTCCCTGAGTATCTCTCTGAAGTCTCCTTAGGCTTCAGGGTTCCTTAGGATTGGTGTTCTTCATTCTCTTTCCTTTGAAAGCCATAGCAGCAATAACGAGGCCTATGTGATTCTGGGGATCATAGGATTTACAGCTGGAAAAGACCTTAGAGTCACCTGATGGCCCAATGGAGAGAGCAATGGTCCTGGAGTCAGGAAGACCTGAATTCAAATCTGACCTCAGAAACTTACCAGCTGTGTGGCCCTGGGCAAGTCATTGAATCTCCATTTCCCTCACCTTCCTCAACTATAAAATAGGGATAATAACAGCGCCTGCCTCCTGGGGTTGTTGTGAGCATCAAATGAGATAATATTTGTAAAAAGTGGTTAGCACAGTGCCTGGCACACAGTAGGTGCTCTATAAAGCTTAGTCCCTTCCTTTTCTCCTATTGAATCCAGCCCCTTCATTTACAGATGAGCACTGAAGTGAACAGGTGTGATGGAAATCCTGTAATTCTTCATTGTCTTGGTGAGTTCAGCTTCAGAGGATGATGCACATCACTTTAGTGGAGGATAGCTAGTAGTAGTTGAAATGACAGAAGTTCGCCGTACAGGACCCTTTCAGGGTATCTGCTCTAGAACCTTTCTCAAGAAATCCCTTCGAGAAGAGGCTGGGAAACGACCCCTTGTCAGCTACTGCAGGAATCGGAGGGATTGCCTCTGTGGGCTTCTTTGTCCTCTCATCTGTGCCCTGAGCCTCCTCTGCAGAGATGCTGCTGGTGCTGCTCTTATGCCCAGCCCTGGGAAAGACTAGGAAGGCAGACCTTAGAAAGGTGTACTGTTGTCCTGATGTAGAGCTGCTTTCCTCCTTCTTAAAGGGGCTGTAGCATGCTTGCAACCTGATTAATGCCATTTTGGGGTGAGTTGAAGGGCACCTCCTGAGTAATTCTGGAATCTAAGGCACTTGTTAATTTGGGAATTCTTTTTACATTCCCAGTGAATAGTAAGTACAGTGTCCATTAAAACTATAGGTCACTAATCAGATGTAAAACATCACCATGTGGAATGCATCCCGGGGGACCACAAACTCTGCCGGCCGAGCCAGAAAGGCTTAAAGAACACACTCGGGCTTGGATTGGATGTCTGTTTTCCAAGGACCAGCCTAGTTAAGTGTAAAGAGGTGCATCACCAAGATGGTCTCAGAGTGATCCATGGGGGGATAGCGATTGCTGACGTTTACCAGCAGGTGAAGTCATGGAGGAGCTGCCGTCTGCCACCGTGGAGGGAGGATCTGCACCAAGTGGGATCACAGATCCTTGGAGTAATCTTGTCATATACATTCTAATCAAAACTCAGCTGTAAGTGATGATGCCAGGTGTAGGGGTCAGGGAGCTGTCAGCCTGAGGTCAGCCTGAAAGCCTGGCTTCTTTTGGCAGGCTGTTAGGGCTGGAATTAGAAGGAGCATTAGCGTCTAGCTGATCCAACCCCTTCATTTTCAGATACATCAACTGAGGCCCAAAGAGATTAAATAACTCACCCAAGGTCACAGAGATAGTAAATAGCAGAGCTGGGATTCCAGCTAAACCCTGGACTCCCACTGCACCGCTGTTTTCATTCTTCTTGTGCTTAACAGCAGCTGTTTCTAAGGCTAATAGTGTAATTAGACTGGAGCAAACAGGACAGCTGCCCCAGACCCAAAGAGAAAAAATCAAGAGCTGTCCTCAGCTCCATACACTGTTGTTCTACTGCAGTCCCCATCCCTTGTTTATCATTTTTAAAAATGATTTCTTTTACGAGCATTTATTATTTCTTCCTTCCACTGCTCTCCACCCCTCCATCTCACGGAATAACAAAAAAAGATACAAGATGACAAATATGCGTAGTCCAACCAGACAGATTCCCACACTCTCCATGTCCAGAAATGTGTCACCTCTCTGGCAGGGGGTGGGTGCTGTGTGTCATCCTTGGTGTTCTGTACTCAGAGTTTATTTATTGCATTGGTGGATGTTCTAAAGTCTTTCAAAGTTGTTTTTTCTCTATAATGTTGTTGTCACTGTATAAATTGCTCTCCTCGTTCTGCTCACTTCATTCTTCCTACTGGAAGGCCTCCGAATCTCCATCTCATCATTTATGGCACAATAACTTTGCATTACATTAGTATAATGCACTTTGTTTAGCCATTCTCCAAGGGGTAGGACATCCCTTAGTTCACACTCCCTTGTTTAGAATCATTGCAATCACGCCGTTGTCATCTCCCATCTCTGTCTCCATATCCCTCTGCATCACCTGGTATCGTGCTGTGCACATATGTTGTGTCCTCATTGGATTTTTGGGCATTGCTTTAGTCTTGGAGAGGGAGGAAGTCATTTTCCTGTAATTCAGTTTGGTAAGTTTGGGCAAGGTGTGACCGGAGCAGGGAGAGGGAGAGAACCATGGCTCTTCAAACTCATACCAAGTACAGAAGTTCCTCGTTGCTCCTCATGCTAGCCCATCCATTGGTGATACAAGTGACTTCATCCTCCCTTGTCACTCGAAGACCTGTCCAGCAGCCATGCCCGGGCTCCTGGAGATAGCCTGGTGAGCTGGCAGAGAAACCAACCAAACCAAGTCAGATTTCCACACACATCGCAGGGCAGCAGTGGAAGAGAAAGGCAGGAGAGTTCCTGCCTTTCACCCTGGCTATAGTTTTGCTCCAGAAGGCTTGCTTTGCACAAATGCCAGTGAAGGGGCTCTCCCACTTGCAAACAACTTAATAGAATATAGTTGCCTGGTTACATCCCTGACTCTTTGTTTTGTACAAACACTTGTGAGCTGTATAATGCTTCGTAGTTATGCTGCTCAGGGGGGCTTCAGGTTGATCCAGGTTAATTGTTGACAACCTTTGAAATGTTAATAACGTCTCCCCCAAAATTGCTTTTCCAAAATAGAATGTTATAACTTAAGGAAAGATTTGAACACTGCTGATTTCCTGAATCAGTGAGCTGTATAATTCTAGCTTTGGAAGTGGTGGTTGTCTGATTTTAGCATCTTCCAAGGAACAGCCTACAATGCTCAGAAAATGCTTTCCCTTTTCCATTACAGTTTTTAACAGCAGAGAATGCACCATGTAATGCTCCCCATTGCTTGACTGTAGCTCTAGTGGCTTAGTCCGTACTGGGAAGTACCTGCACTTCCACCTTTGACCTGTTTTGTTGAGCTGGACTAGATTGATGCATATACACGGTGTCTGTGCCAGAGGCCTGGGGAGTCTGGGATGGATGAGACTCTAGTTATACTCATGGATTCAGACCCTGCCCAGCAGAACTTTGTCTTGAATATAAATCTAGCGTGTAGCTTGGGAGCAGGCGGTGGTGGGATTTCAAGGGGACCTTGAAAGGGAAAGAAAATGGACATTTCTGATTTTGGCCAGTGAGAGCTCATCATAGTTAAGTTTGTTCACTTGCCCTTGTCAGCTCTTTCCCATGGAGAAACAGTTCGCGCAGATGGTCTCATTCTCAATTTAAAATAATAGTAATGCTGAGACTGAAGCTCTCTGTCTCTGTACTGTTCCTATTTCCTGCCTGGATGGATTTGCCCATGTAGCTAGCTAACTTCCTTCTTTCTCACTCAGTGCATTAGTGAAAGGTGGAAAATGGCAGCTATGTTTGTCTGCAGTGGCAAGGAGAGGGAGAAAGGAGAGATGTGTGTTCAGTTTGGGCAGAAATAAGGCATTACCCAGCTGCTGCCAGAGGATAAATAGAGGATTTTTTCCTTGATCTTATTTGCTACCCAGACCCAGCTTTTTGAGAGGGAATGGAGATCCCAGAAAAGCCTGATGTATGTGTCTCTACTCTGATCTACTCACCTTGACTGTCTTTTGCAATTTGTTACCTGTAAAGGGTATTTTGTAACAGCAGTACAACTACAAGCTAAAGCAATATACGTACATAGTGACATATATAATACATGCAAGTACGCACAACATGCAGAAAAATATGCACGCACAGGCAGTTTGTTCTGTAACTCTCTTAGCTTCTAATTCTATAGTTGTTATTTCCTGAACAGTTTTGCCTGTCCTTTTTTTTTTTAATAGTCTAATGAGGAAAACACTGGCCTTGGGTTCAAAACCAGGCTTTACTATTTCTTTACTCTGTTTACCTTAGGCAAGTCACAACCTCACTATACTTCAGGTTCCTCATGTCTAAAATGGGTGTTAGTGCAGTTGACCTCTGAAGTCTGGTACAGCATTAAATTCGTTGGAGACCCCAGGTTCAAGTCTTGATCCTGTCCTTACCATCTATGTGATCATGGGTTAGTCACTTAACTTGTTTGAATCTCAATTTCCTCATCTTTAAAATGGGATAAAACTACTTGTATCACCCAGTGCTGTTGTAAAGAAAATGTTTTGAAATCCTAGTGCATAATTGTGAATTATTATGGCTCTTTCCTGGCAGCATGCTAACTCAAGATCGAGGCCTCTCTGGGTGGTGAACATTTTGGTACTGTTGAAACTTCCTTATTTATCAGGTTTTTGGAAAGGAACCAAAGGAGAAAAGCAGGTTTATTTTAGTGGGAGAATAGTATTTAAGTTAGGAAAAGAAACTTAATCCATGGGCCTCTTATTTGCAGGCAGCTTAAGAAACGGACTATGATATTAACATTGAAATGGACAGCTGACAACCATTGCCTTACATTTGATCTGCTGTTGTGGGCACTAGGGAATTTCCTTTTTAAATTTCTTGGATTTTCATCCACAACAGCCATGTGCAAAACAACTTGAGGAAGTCTTGTCCTGAGATTCACCCATATGTATTCCTGAGCATTTTTTTAACTTGATTTGGCCTCTTTCTGACATCAGCAGCAGTTTGTGATATGAAAGTCAGGGCCACATAGGGGTAATGTTTTTAAAAAGAGGATGTTTTTCAACTTCATACAGTTCACATAAAGTTGAGGGGAAAGTGACATATTTATTAGGGGAATTGAAAACTGTGTGAAGAAGAAACTAGCTTTTATCTATTAGAAAATGTAACACAAATCCATGTATTGAATTCTTAAAAATTGGTTAGAAATAGTTAGAAAAAATGAGAAATGTAGTATTGGACTTTAAAGTACCACCCAAGCTTAACATGAAGGCCCACACGGGTGCTCTTACTACTATTTAGCTGGGCCTGTCGCTAGGAGAGCTAAACCTATTTTCAGGTCTCTAACCCACAGCCACATTAAAGTAGCCTTAGTTCCAGTGACATAGTGAGATAAAGCCCATGTAGCAGAGCCTTGGGATGTGCTGTGAGCCCCGAAGCCATGCCAATGGGTCCACTATGACACCTCTCTCCCAGAATCTTTTTCTCTCTGACCATAGCCTTTGGGTGTTGGGAAATGCTTTAGGGAGAGGTGGAACAGAAGCTGCCATGTCATGTCAACAGCGGAACTTTGTGAAACAACAAAACAACCGGGAAGTGGCCATGGAGAAAGTTGCTTCCTCTGAGCCAGGCATCTGCGCACCAGGAGAACGATTCTGCTCTGCGGGCATGAGGCCTGGAGCTCCGGCCCCAGCCCAGAAGATCGATAAGGCCACTTGCTTATGTCACAGGGAACTAACAGTGCCTTTGTGCTTTCTGTGCCTCACCAGCAAGTCTAGAGATTCTGTGCTGAGGCTCTAGAACATGCTCTGCTGCTGAAGAACATTGCGTCAGGTGGGACTTTTACGGCAGCCTGTCATTTATCTGAGGTGAGAGAGGCACAGTCTAGTGGGCCCAGGACCCCGAAGGGCTGAGGGTCAGGGCTCTGCTCAGACACAAAGTCTGAGTATCTTGGGAGAGTCATTCGGCCTCTCTCAGCCTCCGGGACTTCATCTGTAAAATGGGAGTGTTCGTTTTTGTGCCCTTTCTGCCTCTCTCGGTGATTTTCAAAGTAGATGAGGCATTTACCCAAAACTTGTAAAGCTTTTGGGGAAAGAGGCATTATTTATAATCAGAACTGTAGGCTCTGTCATTTGGGTAGCAAAGTGAAGTGTGGTACGTGAACATAATGAAATATTCCTGTGCAAGAAGAAATGGTGGATATAAACAGTACAGGGACCCATGGGCAGGACTGTATGAAATGATACACAAGGAAGTAAGTCATCAATCAAGAAAGCGATTAGGTGCTCCGTATGCATCAGGCACCGTGCTAAGCCCTGAAGATGCAGAGAAGCAGGAAGACAGTCCCTGCCCTGAAGGAGCTGGCGCTCTGAGGGGAAGACAACGTGTACATCTGTGGGGTTATAGAGTAGACGCACGAAGGAGTTCTACAAGCTGACTCTGGCCACAAAGGCACTAGCAGAGCCTTGGAGGAGAACCAGGAAAGCCACATATACAACACCAACAGTGCAAAAATGAAATGGAAATGGGGAAAATGACATTGGATACTGTGGGATTTATAATGACCAAGGTCAGTCCCAAAGAAGAGATGAAAAAAATCCACCTCCTCCATTTCCTTACCTGAGATGCCCCCATCTCCCATTCCATGCCTTTGTACTGGCTGTCCTTGGGCCTGTAGTGGTCCCTCCCTCCTTCCTTATACCTCTCAGGGTCCCCGATTTCCTTCAGCACTCCGCTCAAAGGCCACCTTCTGTAAGGAGGCTTTTCCCTCCTGGTTTACCTTCCATCGGCTCTGCTTGACTCTTGTATGTGCCTGCGTAGGTCCGCGTGTTCTCCTCCATTAGAATGTGAGTCCTTTTACTTGTTACTTGAATCCTCAGCTCTTAGCACAAAAGCCTACACATAGTAAGCATTTAACAGATGATTAGCAATTGATTCTTTGCAGAAGTGGGAGCATCATGGATGTGGGACCTTGTATGTGTCAGCAGACTTCATGGATATGTTAGTTTATTTTACAGAAGTGTTTTCCCCCTCTTTTTATTCTTTGTTACAGTGAATAACTCTCTGGGGAGGGTCATATTTGGAAATGAAAGTGATGCCAAACAAAGGATGCCAAATGAAAAAAAAAATTCCATAGTCAGCATTAGTGTGTAGTGGAAGACGCCCTGAAATCAGAAGCCCTGGGTTTCATTCTTGTTTCTGTTCCTTGCTTACTATACTTGCTGTGTGGCTTTGGGCAGACCTCTGTGGGCATCATTTGCTCCAGATAACCTCTGACCTGACAATGGTAGTGTGACCAGATTGGAAACTACTGGAGGGCATGGGGTTTTGTTCCAAAGCTTAGGCTTTGACGTGATCCCTGTGCAGTGAGTTTTGCCAGAGTGCTTAATCAAATGTGGTTGCTTGACTGCACTGTATTTCTTTGTTTCCCACAAATACTAAGTAATTATATAATGTTTGTAATTACTGTGGCTTTTCAATTTCTTGGAGAGAAAAACCTAATAACACTTAGCTTAGTGCCTTGCACATAGGTGCTCATGAAATATGTGGACAGTATATGTTATTAACCGATCTATGGAAGCTTGTTAGCATATGTGCCCAAAGCCTAGCTAATGTCTAGAAAGCTATTTTCTTTATTTCTGTATATATGTACTTCACTGTTTAAACTGTCAGAAAATTAACATTCCCAATGCAAATCCCTTTTTTAAATGTGAAAATGTATTTATTTGAATATAGTTATGGCTCAGGAAATTCCCCAAAGACAAGCCTGTCTGATGAAAGCAACTTCTGGCCTCCTCACAGAAAAGCATCTTCTATAATATGGAAATTGACAATAATCTGTGGTGCTTTCTGTCTCTTCATTTGTTGTACAGAAGATCAGTCTGTATTTTTAATTTGGGCTTTCAATAGTATGAAATCTAGGCATTTAATTTTCCGAGGTCTGTTCTGAGGGTTTTTGTAGTTTCGAGGGAAGCATGGTAGAAATTAGGCTTGATATGGGCTTTTGAAAAAAAGATTAAACTCACTAGTGTCTGTCTTTTTTCCTTCCTCTTTCATTTTGAGAAAAAAATTCATCTCATAATAATACTCTTAGCTCAGTTCATGTTATAGAAAAGTAGTACATTATAATCATTTTGCAAACAGAATTTAGTACTCAAGATGAGGAAACTGAGGTACCAAGAAGAAATGTGTGGCCTCATGCATCTCCTGGCAGAACTAGGAGCACAGATCAGTTCTTCTGAGGCCTAGGCCTTTATGCTATGTATTCAATATGCTTTTGTGAAAATGGGGATCAGATAGGGAGGGAAAAAAAAAACTGGGACTGAAAGAAATACAGAGAAGAAGAATGGCTTTCATGAACTTTTGGGCCAAGGCTTAATGCATCCAACAAAGGTATCAGCTTGTCAAGGAACATAAGAAATTGCTCTCCTGAGGTCCATTCAAAACAGGGTTCGGCTCGGCTTCAAAGACAAGCACGCAAACAAGGACTGGGGACTACAAGGCAGACTGGTGTTTTCAGTGTGACTAGACCCACTTCTCTATACGCCACCAATGCCACCATTGGCCTTTTTCTCCTTGGATGCAACAACATTGTCAGCGACTATGGTATAGCACAAGGAGAGCTATCTTTAGGATCTGGAGGCCTGGATGGTGTCCAGCTGGGCCCCTTGAGCAAGCACCTTAGCGTCTCTGTTGCTCTATTCATTCCCATGTGAAATGAGAAGAGCTAGATGTTGTCACAGGTGCAGGGTTGTTGTTAGGATCAAATGTGACAAAATAAGTAAATGGCTTTGTAAGTAGCAGAGCACTCCGGTTTGCTGTTTTCTTTGGGTACGAAGATTGACATGGGAGATAAGCATTTGCAAATGAAGGAGGACTGTTGATTCTTGTTCTGTCTAACCGATCATCTGTGGCTGTGAAACAAGATGTGCTCTGATCCTTTTTATCTTAGTAGGCACCAGACAGGGAGTCAGGAAAGGGGAGTTCTAGGCCCAGTTCTGCCTTTAACTCCTTATGCTGATGCTGTACTATGTGTAGAGTCATCTTGGATACTACCCCTTCTTCCATCACCCGTAGCCAACCAAGTGCCAAGCCTTACCTCTTCTGCCTTGATGATCTCCCCCATCCAGCCCTTCCTTTTTTACTTCCATTGCTATCATCCATCTTTCCTTCCTCTGCAGTTGTAATAGTGATACGTCTCCTAACTTTTCAGAATGAATGAATGAATAAATACAAATGAACAAATGAATAAGGGGAAAAGTATTTCTTAAGCACTTACTTTGTGCCAAGCACTGTTCTAAGCCCTGGAGACAGAAACACAAAAATGAGGTAGTCTCTGCCCTCACAGAGCTTCCTTTCAACCTGGGTGTCACAATATGAACACCAGTAAGGCAATACAAGATAACTTAAGAAGGAAAAGAGCACTAATAAGGGAGGAAATCTAGGAAGGCTTCCCAGACAAGGTGGCACCTGAAGACTCTGAGAAGCAGAAAGATGACAAGGGAAGACATTCCAGTCTGGGGAACAGTCCCAGAACTGGAACAGAAGTTGAGGACAAGAGGTGGACTGCTGAGAGAGAGGAACAGCTGGTAATATACAATTTGGATGAAACCAAACTTGTGAAGGGGAGGAATGGGAAGTTAAGTCTGGAAGGGTCCAATTGGAGCCGGGTTGTGGGTGAGCTTTAAATGCTAGGGTAAGGAGTTTGTATTTTATCCTAGGAGCAATAGGAATCACCCAAAGACTTCTGAGAAGAAAAGTAATATTGGTCAGATTTGTACCTTAGGAAAAAAATATTTTGTCAGCTCTGTGGAGCAGGGATTAGAAATGGGGGATACTGGAAACAGGAAGACGAGGAAGGAGGTTATTACAGTAGCCCAGGAGAGAGGCGATGAAAACCTGAGCTAAGGTAGCAGCTGTAGGAATGGAGAAAAGGAGATGGATGGGAGAGAGAAGGTGCTGTGGAGGTAGAATTAGCAAGATGTGGCAACTGATTGGATGTGACTGATAACAAATTATTGGGCTTGTGAATCTAGGTTAACTGTGTCCCAGAAGGATGGAATGACTTAAGGACATTCAGCTGTCCTTACTAATAGCACAATATTGGGGGGGGGGGAAGCAGGAAGCCAAATCTTTCATAAAATTGGATTGAGAGAAAGAATCATTTCTTGCTAGAATTCTTTCCAGGAGTTTGGTCCTTATGTATATAAAAAAGGCAACATTAAATGGCTTGAAATTGTAAATTGGATCCCCCAGGTTCTTCAAAAAGATTTATGGGGCAAAGGACAGGGGAGTGTGTAGAGTACTGGTAGAGTAGATAGTTATTCAAATGAGCAGAAACAGAAGCTGGGCAAAAGTCAAAGCGACCTCAGGCAAGTTTCTTCACCTTTCTGAACCTCTGTTTCTTCCCTCTGTAAAATCGTTGACTAGGGGTTTCACAGGACCCTTTCAGTGTTAGATCTAAGAACCTATGAGCCCTGGGGAATGACAGACTGTGAAGCTCAGTCGGATTTCACCTGCAAATGCAGAGAAACCAGCTTGAAGGATGTGCCTTCCCATTAAAATTACAACTTTGCTAGATGGTTTTCTAGTGCAGGGCTTTCTATAGTTTATGTAATGGCCTTTTCTATAGAAACAGACTCCTAGGCAGATTTCATTGTTTAACTAAATTGATTTTTGTCTTATGTAAACTGGTGATGGTGATTTTTTTAAAGTGCATTTTAAGTGCCCCTTGCTTTTGACTGTTCTAGCTTTATGTCATATGAAAGAAATGGGAGCAAGAGAAGGGTGGGAGGGAGAAAGGTCCCTTATTGCTCCTTTCTGGTATTTGAAAGACTGTCTCACAGGCTCTTAGTTGGAGGAGGGATCAGATCTAGTCAGCTTGATCCCAGGTTTAATGCATGCACATTTCAGGGGGCAAATGTGGGCTCCAAGTTTACCTTGATAATCAAGAAGCTAAACTCCTTGAGGGCAGGGGCCATTTCACTTTTGTCTTTGATTTCCCAATGGCTAGCACAGTGCCTAGATTTTATTGATTGGTTAAGGGAAAACTTCCACCAATTAGAGCTGCCCATAAGTAGAATAGGTTCCTCATTAATGGAGATCTTCAGGTAAAGTCTGGATGACCACATGTTGGATAAGCTGTAGAAAGGAATCTTATTCTGCTTAGGGCTTAACTAAAGAGTCTCTGGCTGTTCAGTTGTTTCAACTCTTTGCGACCCCATTCGGGGTTTTCTTGGCAAAGATATGGGAGTGGTTTGCCATTTCCTTCTCCAGCTTATTTGACAGAGGAGGAAACTGAGGCAAACAGGGTGACTTGCCCAAGGTCATACTTCTAGTTAGTATTGGAGGCTAGGTTTGAACTCAAGAAGAAGAATCTTCCTGACTGCAGGCGGGAGCTTAAACTGCTCCACCTACCTGACTAAAGAGCCTCTGAGGAGGGCTTTCCAACTCTGAGATTCTATGATTCTCAGTGAAGAGGTGCCTACCTTAGCCAAGGGGGCTATTTTCTTTAAGGCTATGTTAATTTACAATCTAATGTACAAATGTGAAGAGAGAAAATGAACTATTAGTTCATTGGCTTGCTTTCTACTTTCTCCCTTCTTTTCCCCAATTTTGTTCCAACCTGAAAAAATTCAGAGTTTAGAATTTGTTGCTTCTAGTTTATTTGAGATAAAATTTAGAAGGAAAACCTGGAAGCATTACCTTAGGCCAACTGTGTGGATTCGTTCTGCTAGTCAAACTGAGCCTGATGGCCCTATGGCCTTTGTCTTGGAGTCACTAAGTGTGCAAAGGAGAAAACTCTCTTGGGCTGTCTCTTGGCATGCTAATTATTCCTGCTGTCAGGGTTTATTTAATAAGAAAAAGGAATAGAGAACCATTTGTGGTTAATGAAATCCCAAGGAAAATAACTGAATTGCCATGAGAATATGAGTGAAACATAGTGGAGAGTAGAGGGAGGAAAGGGTGGACAAGTGGGTAAGTGAGGGAACTAGGAGAAGTTGTGGGGTGAGAAAGGGAAACTAATAAGAAGGAAATGGAAGACTGGATGAGCTGGAGAGAGAGAGGCTGGGTTCCTAGTCTCTGCTAAGTAACCATAGAACACCAGAGCAGTAGTCAGTAATTCTTAAGGGGTGTGTGTGTGTGTGTGTGTGTGTGTGTGTGTGTGTGTGTGTGTAGATAACCTTTATGCTTGGGAAGAATTTATTTTTTCTTTCCTGTTTCCTATTTCCCTGGTGCCCATTATATAATAACACCTCTATGTAAATGGGAGATGGTTGGTAAATTGTCAAGGTTAATAGGGATTATTTTTGTAATTGAAATCTTCCTGCATTGAAAATCGCAATTTCTTCTTCAGTAGTCCTTCACCACTAATAAAAAATAAAGATCATTTAAGATGGTAAATCAACTAGTCAACAAGCATTTACTGGGTACCAACTATGTGCCTGGCACTGTGCTGGATTCTGTAGTTATAAAGTCAGAAATGAAATAGTCCCTGCTCTCAAGGAGCTTGAATTGTATTGAAGAAAGCAGCATATAAGTAGATGCAATGTGTGTGTGTATAATCTATATACTACACACAAATGCATGCTCAGTAAATGAAAGATGACTTTTGTGAGGAGGGATAGGGTGGAGGGAAGCACTAGTTGTCAAGGAAGTCGGGAAAGGCTTCATGTAAGAGATATGAGGAAAGCTAGGGGTTTTGAAGATTCAGAGTGAGGAGAGAGTGCTTTCCAGGCATGGGGACATGAAGGCCCAGGAAAGAACAGTCTGTACTGGAAATAATAAGTGTGAAAGGTTGGCCAGACCATAGAATTTGTGGAGTTGGAGTTTGTGAGGGGTAGAAAGAGTCAGACAGAGGCAGTAGGTAGCCATTGCAGCTTTTTTGAGCAGAGGGATGGCTTGGTCAGACCTGTTGTTCTTTAGGAATGTTACTTTGGACGCTGTGTCCAAAAAAGATAGGTCTTCTTGTTAGGAGCCAGTTTGGAGTTTCTTGCAGTGGTCCGGGAGAAAGGAGCTGAGGTTCTGAACTAGTATGATAGAGTGGAGAAAGAGAGACGGCTGTGAAAGCTGATAGAGTAGAAGTGACAAGACTCAAGAAATTTCTTCAGTGCTTAAATATTTTAGATTTTAAATGTAATTTCCTAAATTAAAAATAGGATGATATTTCCCCTTTATTTTATTGTCTAGGTAAAACCCAACAACAGAAGACTGGATAAGCATAATCTTTTTTTTTTAATCATCTGCCTTGTTTACAAATAGTTCTGTTGAGACCCAGTGAGTGAGTTGCCTTGGCAGGACAGTCGATTGAGACCTAAAGCCTGGAAATCCATTCTTCTCTGCAAACTATCTTAGTACACTCCCAGGCCTTTCTCACACGGCACCATTGTTGCTCAAATGAAATGCAGCTTAATTTTAAAATTATGTACTCCAGTCCCCTAGGGAGAGAGGGCTAGGAAGGGGGTGGAAGAGGCTATGGACTTGAGCCGTCTCCATGTGTTGCTGCAGCAGGATATTGTTAGGAGATGCTGTGCAGAGAAAGGAAAAGAAGGATGATGAAAACAATCCTCTGCCAGCAGACTCTTTCAGTTGCTGACAATCTTCAGATTTATTATTTGCATCTCTTCTAAAGCATTGGTCACAGGGTGAGTCTCCCACTTCCATGTACAGAAGTTTGACAAAGGAGTGGGATTCTGGGCAATTTTGGCAACAGTTTCCTTTTGGGGTACAGGGCATGTGTCTTAAATTTTAATTTATTCCCAGAACTGATAGCTATTTTCGACCCTTCTCCCATCCCCACCTCTTGAGGATTAAGTAATGGTTTATTTTGGTCAGATGTGCGTTTCCTTTCTTTAGAAAAATATCTGATGGTCAAGGGGCCTAAAAATAATTTCAAATAGAATTCATTGGAAACAAAGGTTGAAGGTACTAGCTCCTTAAATGATGCATGGGCAAGGTGACACTCCATAGAGCACTGAGCTTTGAACTCTGTCTACATCTGTGTAAGCATAATGAACATAACAGTACATAGAGTTCATTCAAGATGATTCTTAGCATTTCTGTCTTGCTTGCTCACCTGAGTTTGATGGATGGCTTTTCTTAGATCATTGCATAAGTGATGTTTGATTGCCACAGTTATGAAGATAGGTGTCAAAGTATTGCCCCTTTCATCAGGGTTTTAATCAGAATTCTGTTGAGCAACTTTGGAAAATGACTGCCTGTGGGAGGGAGTCAGAGGGTGTGGCTGTGGGTGGATTTATGAGAGTGTGCTTTGAGAGAGAATGGAGTTTATATTTTCAGTAATCAACTATAGCAGGCTGTATGGAATCCATATGTAGAGAATAACTGGGACTAAGGCATAAGTAGAAAATAATCAATTCAATCCAAAGGCTATTTGCCATGCTACCTGCCTCTTTTTTAATTTGCAATTCAGATGTTTCACTTTCCAAACTAAACTTGGGCATTCTCCAGCCTAGATGTGTGGCATAAAAAATAACTGCAATTTCATTTACAGGAAAGGAATCTTTAAACGACAAGGGCAACTGCCCTTTAGCGATTTAAGACTTGCAAAGTGTTTTACTTACAAACAGCCCTGTGAGGTACGTGTAGCTATTTACTCCACTTTATAGAAGAAGAAATTGACATTAAGTGACCTGGACGTCATCACACTGGTGAAGGAAAGAGATCTACTAAATAGGAAGGGCATTTCTTTCCTTCTCTCCAAAGTTCTCTTTTAGTGATGAGACACTTGGCCGGAGATCAGCGGGGGTGGGGTGGATCAGGGCACTTTGCATAATTTAGCGTCAGGCATAAAAGCAGATATGTTTTCATTCTTTTTCTTTAGGTGGTGGCATTCATTAATGTTGTGTCCAGTTTAGGGAGCCCTAAGGACTTTTCCCATGGCATCTAGTAACACCTCATCTGCTGATTGAGGAAAACTCCATTTCTCTGTCCACACCTGGCCCAACTTCAGCTGTCAGAGATATGGTGGCAGGAATATGGAGCCTCACTGTGTCTTGTGACATTGAATATCAGCCCAGTTTGCTCAGGGAAGAGACCTAGGTTGGAATGTGGTCCAGGCGTCTTGCAGAGTTGTTGGGCTTTGAGCAGGGTGGATGCACATGAGAGGGGTGGGGAGCCCAAGCTGATGTTTCCGGTAATGAGGGTTGTCATTGGCATTCTAAGCATGCGTGCAGCATCACGAAGAATACTTAAGTGCTGGTGGCTCTCAGCTCAACAAGAGCTTCTCAGTCTACACAGTCAAATGGTGCTTTTTTTTTTTTTGCCCAATTAGAACAACAGAGCATTTTTATACTGAAACAGGTCTCTGTAGCTGACGGTTGAAGATTCTGACCTAGACAGAAAATAGCTGACACTGTCCTTAGAAAAACATTTGCTATTTAGAAAAATGCGTCGTGATGTCAGCATGATGGGTAGATATAGCTTATCGTTCAGGTGAGCTGCTTCCTCCAATCAGGCATTTACTATGGAAGCTTTGACTCATCTGCCCTCTAGTGGAGCTCTCATATTAAGACCTTTTTTTTTTTTATATTTTTCTGACTTTTGAGAACTGTGGGGTTCTGTTTTTCTTTGATGGCTTTTCCATTATTGCTCATACATTTTTCTTTTCTATTTGTCTGTCATGTTCCACGTTTATGCCTGGCCAAACCGCAGCCTTGGATCACTCCCAGTTAGATTATATCCACCTCTGCTAATGCTAAAAGGTGCTAGAAGGCAGAGAGGGTGGATTGGGCTCAATACATCTTTACATTACCTAATCTCTATGGTGCCCTCACTGAAGAAAGGCAAGAAGGATACTTCTTTCACTCTGCCCTAATTGGTTCTCTACCCCCCATCTTAAACATCTCTCCTTGGCCTTGCCACAGTATCCCCTCAGAGGTAATCTCAGTCACATAACACACTGGAAGCTTGACAGATCTAGCTTAATCCCCTCTGACTCCTAAGGAACTATCTATCCAGAAAACTTTGTTACTTCGGTCAGTCAGAACCATTGCCTCGACTACCTGGAGAGAGAGTGAGAAAGAGACAGAGAGATCTCTATAAAAATCTAATTTAAGCTTTTATATTTTGAAATTTAACTTCAATTTTAACCAACTCACATATATGCAGAATTTTATGATTTTCAAAGTGCTTTCCTTACAACAATGCTGGGAGGTCAGGTAATGCAAGAATTATTATCATCTCCATTCTTAAAATAAGGAACCCAGAATTCCATGACATAGTAACAAGGCTAATGTGTTTGACCTCAGCGCTTCAAATCCCACACCCATCACCAGATTCTATTTATAACTTAGGTTATTTTTGTTTGTTTATTTGTTTTTTCTTTTTGTGAAGCAATGGGGGTTAAGTGACTTGCCCAGGGTCACACAGCTAGTAAGTGTTATGTGTTTCAGGTCACATTTGAACTCAGGTCCTCCTGACTCCAAAGCTGGAGCTCTCTCTACCACGCCACCTATTTGCTCTATAACTTAGTTTTAATGTAACTGAGTGCCTTTGGTAATGTTGAGTCACCAAAGACCAGTTTTTCTTATGGGTAGGCCATGGCAAAAAAATGACCCTATTCCCTTTAGCAGTACTGTCTATCAGTAGCCACATATCTTAAATATACTGACTTTGTTTTTCCATGGTGCCATCCAATCTCATTCCTTCCTAGTTTATAAATGATTTTACAAAGCTTAAGGAACTAATGAGGTTTATTTAAGGTTACGTGCTTCAGTTTGCGATTGTAAGTAATCACTGTAGTTTGTCAGTTTTCCACATCTGTTCTTTGGTCTCAGTCTCCAAATAATTCTTTGGTTTAGAGCTTTGGTTGGCTGTATCTCCTACAACTTAATTCTTTGGTGTTTTATGGACTTAAAGTATTGTATTTTAGTACTTAAGGTATTAGCATTCTAAATACTAAAAGACTTTTGCTGGTGACCAAGGGGTAATGCTCTGGATCAAGTCCAAACTCCTCCACGTGTTGTTAGTGACTTCTGTACTTTGATTCCTTACCAGAATAGTTGGAATAGTTGCTGTCAATGCCTTGTCACGTGGGATATCCAACCAAGACAAGTAAAGAGGGGCTAGGACTAGAACGAGTAGGTCAGACCTGTGAGGTGTGGTGAATAGGCACAAGGCTGAAACTGGGAGACCTGAGGGCATAGTGGCAAGTATTTAAAGGCTGCTGAGATAGTGGAGTGGCTTTGAGAGAACCAGATTTCAATTCTACCCCAAATATTAGTTGTGTGGCCCTGGGCAAGTGCCTTAACCTCTCTGAGTCTCCATTTTTCATTTATAAAATTGGCATAATAATAATAATAATACCTACTCCCAGTGTAAGGATGAAATGAGATGATTTCTATAAATGCAGTTTGTAGACTTTATGATCATATATAAACATCAGTGAGTACTGTAAGAAGAGAGGTTGTGGATGTTCTGAATCCATAGAGAAAGGCAGAAGTCAAAATTCAGGGGTGGGGAACTTGAGGCCTCAGGGCTGAAGTTTGGATTCAGTCAGAAGGTTGTACCTGAGGACCTAGAGGGCCACATATGGCCCTGAGGCTGCAGGTTCCCTATCCCTGGACTGGAAGAAACATGTTTTTGGAGATAGGAAAGCACAGTGGGACAATATCTGATCATCTCATAAATTATCATAGATTCATTGCTGTTGTTGTCTGTCCTTTGTCTCAGAGAGGACCAATGACATCAGCAGGGTGAAGTCTTGACTTGCACGTGAAGTGGATTTAAGTGAGACAGAGCTTCACAAAATCATCAGCGTCACTCTCTCCTTCAGAGTCGTCAGAGTCCAGTGGCAAGGCATAAGTCCTGATGACTGGCGATGGCCCAGGATGCAGCGGGGGACCTTGGCCTTTCGCTTAACGTGCCTATGAAGCATTGTTTAAACTTTAGAGTGCTCCATGATAGTTATTATACCCTCACCTTTTGGTAGATTAATGAATAGCACATAGACATTGATATACACATTCAGAATATGAAATCATAGGCTCATGGGAAGAGACATGTGAGATCTTTGTGTCTGCATTTACCAAGTTGCCAGTAGCAAGCAGCAGTAGTTGTGACTGGAGTTCACATTTTCTTCCTTGCCCTATACTGACTATGCTGTCCTTTGGATAAATTATGGCTTTGGATTCTTTGAGGACAAGGCTGTTTAAATTCTCATTGAGCTAGTTGGCTGTTCTCTGAAGAAGTAATCATTGGCCATTCCATGTGTCTATATACATTTTACATCTTTTCAAAGAAAGACTTTTTTTTTTCTCCAAAGTGTTCATAATGGCATTGTTCCCAAAATAAATACTTTGCCAAATTTTCCAGAATTTTGTCTTGGTGGCTTCCCTACCTCCCCAGTTCCCTTCAAAATATAGGCAAAAGAACTAGTTTATGACGTTGAGAGCCTCTCCTCCCTCAGGCAGATCCAGAGCCTGAAATAACCTTCCTTTTTTGTGTGAGTTTTGCACAGTACTCCAAAGATCACATCTGATCTTAGGTTTTATGTCCGGGGATGTTATCCCAAAGTTCTGGGGCAAGGTTAAGTTCTGCTTGTTGCTTGATCTTCCTGCTTAAAATTAATCCGTGCTATGAGCCCATTTTTCTCCCTGAACTCTCCCAAACTTCCTCAGAAATGGCAGATGTATTAATACCTAAATTCTTGGCTTAAATCTGCACCAGAGAATTGAAGTAACAGATTGAGCTAAATCCTATGTGTGGGCCATGTGTGCATCTTACAATGTTTGCCGACAAGTACAAAGATGGTAAGCTCCAGTGGACCCTGTGACCATCCTCATGCCTATATTGGAAGTGGAAAATGTCTAAAAGCTCTCAACTGAACTTCATAAGATAAACCTAATTAGAAGTTAGGCTGAAATAGAGTTGTTGTTGGGAATCTAGAAAGTGACCACAAGTTAGACAACCTACCAAATGGGGGATATTTTCATAAATATTTATGCCTAAGCATTTGAGCTTGTTAGAAAATTAATTCATATCAGAAGGTTACCTACCATTCTCCTTACTTAGGTGAGGAAAAGCACAAAAAGATTTTCTGTTCCAAATGTTTGGTCCTTGCCCATGAAATATTTCCACAATAAATATAAACTTTGGTTTTCAAAGAAGTCCAGTAACTCAGTTAAAAAGCACTCTTTCCTCAGTAATACAGATTGAGGCATTACTTGGGCATTTTTCAAGGTAGCTATTGAAAAATGTGACTTCTTAGTCAGCAGAACCTAACAAGAGTTTATAGAAAACTCAAATGAATTATTGGCCTACTTGACTTGCTTCCCTAGTCAGTTGTCAGTTTCACGGGCTGCCCCCAAACAGGGACTGTTGCCCATACCCACAGAATCTTTAACCATTGCTCTTCATGCAAAGACTGAGAAACTCCTGCTTCCAATGGCCTTCATTTTCAATCTTTTCTCAACTAGCAGCCACTCCTGAATGGCAGAAGCTACAGCTCCAGAGTTGTAGCAATGGCCCTGGGCCCCAGTTAGGTGAGAAGACAGAGCTGGGTCCCAGATTCCACATGAGCGCCACGACCTTTATTGAAGACCTTTTTTGGTGGCAGCCCCGTTGTTTGATTGACAGTTGCTTTAGTTGGCACCATTAGATTTGTTTAATCCACAGAGGGTTTTTTGAACATATACTATGGATCCTGAGCCAAACTGTATATACAGGGATGGATAAGACAATCTCTGTCTTCAAGGCATTAACAATCTGGTTGGAGAAATATGACTTTCACACAAATATTGCTAAAAGAAGTCAGAATGGGAAAAGATGGGAAAGTTGTGATGGAGTATAATGTGGCCTTCCAAAAAGCTAATTCAACTTGTAGTCTGCACGTAATTTAGAAGAGCCCAGAACAAGGGAGGTGATAGTCCCTCTGCACTTTGACCTGGTCAGATTACATCTGAAATTTTGTCTTCAGTTCTGGGACAAGGACAAGAACATTGATAAACTGGAGTACATCAAAGGAGGGAGACCAGGATGTTGAGAGGATCATGTCACGTAAAGATTGGTTGAAGGAACTGGGGATGTTTAACCCTGCGAAGAAAAGATTTAAAGGGGGATATGAAAGCTAGACAGTATTTGAAGGCCTGTCACATGGAAGAAGGATTAGCCTTATTCTGCTTTGCCCCAAAGGACAGAGCTAGATTAGGATGGGTGAGTTGCAGAGGCTGGGGCAGCTAGGTAGCACAGTGGATGGAGCTCCAGCCTTGGAGTCAGGAGGACGTGAGTTCAAATGTGACCTCAGACACTTGACATTTACTAGCTAGTGTGACCCTGGGCAAGCCACTTAACCTCAGTTGCCTCACAAAAAAAAAAAAAAGCTACAGAGGCAGATTTTGGCTTACTTGCCAGCAATAAGTGCTATCCAGATGTGGAATGGAATTCTTCAGAAAAAAAAAAAAAACATGGGTTTCCCGGGTTAGCGTTAGCATGGTCACCATGATCATGAGCTCCGTAAAGAGGAATAGTAAGAAATAAGGCTGGAAAAATTTATTGCAAGGCTTGGTGACCTGGACCCCATTGCTGCCTACACCAGAGCAATGTTCTGCAAGGTGAGTGAATCTTGTCTTGCAATTCTATCAAGCAGGAATGTCTTTAGCACCTACTGTGTGCAGAGAGCAGTGTGTAAAAGTCTAGAGCAGGGGCAGCTAGGTGGCACAGTGGATAGAGCACCGGCCCTGAAGTCAGGAGGACCTGAGTTCAAATCTGGCCTCAGACCAAACACTTGACACTTACTAGCTGTGTGACCCTGGGCAAATCACTTAACCCCAATTGCCTTAAAAAAAAAAAAAAAGAAAGAAAGAAAAAAATAAAAGTCTAGAGCAGATATTAAGGTCAGACAATGGTGGTAGTAGGAACTAGTGCTTTGGAAACTGAGGAGTGCTAACCTGGATTCTCTGCCCTTGTAGAGTTCAAATTGAGGCACAGGATAATTATGCATACATTTCTATATGATAAATGAATGCCAAAGAGACATAGAAACAAAATGTGACATGTAGTCTGTTGGGCCTTTTTCACATGAAGAGGCCAGGATTCCACATAGGCAGAAATTTGTGTTTTACTTGCCTTCTGAGCATGAGCCTCACCTGTTTTGTCTCTTCCACTTCCTCTTTGCTTTTCTCTGTTGTGGACATTTTAAAGATTTGGTGTTTGCTGCTCAATGGGTAGAAACAGTAGTTAACTGTTTGGCAGCTAGCCTTCATACTGTTTTTATTTCAACAGAGCAATCCTCTACAAAACATTTCTTCATTGGTCTTTAGGATTTTGAATGTTCAGGCCATGTTGTATGTTTTTCTTTAAAGTCACTCACACAGGGGCAGCTAGGTGGCACAGTGGATAGAGCACCAGCCCTGGATTCAGGAGGACCCGAGTTCAAATCCGGCCTCAAACACATAACACTTACTAGCTGTGTGACCCTGGGCAAGTCACTTAACCCCATTGCCTAGCCAAAAATAAATAAATAAATGAAGTCACTGCACACAGTTACCCGACAAGGTGGGTGGTTACATCAGATGTCTGCACTTGTCAGGTGTGGTTGGTAGGTGAAATTGACAGCTAGAGGCCAAATGCCTTGAGCTACTACCTTAGAAATCCAGAGAGCTGCACCACCTAATGTCTACCCTCATTGGGTAAGCATCGTTGCTTCTCGGAGATTTGTCAGTGAATTGTGGCAAGACAAACCTCACTGGCAATTTTTTTTTTCATTCCATTTAGATCCTTTCCTACTCAAGACCAGTTCTTTTGTATCCTTCAGCATGCTACATCCAAAATAAATTGGCTCTGAAGGCACTTAAATCCATTTCCTTGGCTGGACATTCTAACACCTCATCTGAGAATAGATTTTTTGGGATCTTGTGTAGGAAAAACTTTGCTGACAATTTCTTTGCCTTTCTTTGTGTCAGAGAAAGTTTTCTCTCCCTTGACACTGCTTTAAAACAGATGAAGTGCAAGGAAATGAATAAAAGAGAAAAAAATCCTTTGACCCCCAGTGGGGAGGGATCAGGAATGCTAAAGGTCAGGTTCTTGGTTCAAAGGTGCTGAGGCAAGGTTATTCATGCCACTCAGTGCATCCTTCCATCGCTGCTTTCTACTCCACACATTCTAAAAACCACAGTTCTGTTTTCTGGGCACATTCATCCAAGAATTCCAAACAAAATCGGGTAATAGTCTTTTGGCCAACTTATCTTAGGAGTGAGTGAGTGGAGTATGAAGTGGGAAGGGTGAGAGACCTTCAGAATTTGAGACCTTTTAACTATAACACTGTTATAGGCAATTTCAGGAAATGGTTTTTTAGTTGTTCTAGTTACCTTGCACAGAAAAATCTGACATTTCTATTGACTCTTTCTGAATGTTTTTATTTCCTTTCTTTCAAACTCTTTAAGTACTGGTTAGTGCCCTTTTCAGCTCCTGTAAATACTGATTTTGGTATGTAGACCAAAGAGCTAGCACCAAAAGGGTGCCTCTCTCTGCCTGGGCTTCATCACTCTCTGGGAGTGGGATCTTTTCCGTATCCTCCTTTCCATGGGAGGAGAGAGAGACAAGATTATTCTTGTTCTGTACTCAGGTATTGCCTGCAGACAATAATGAAAACAGCGTGGGAATGAATGTGATGGAACTGGCCTCAGCGATCCAGGGGAGGAGGTGGAAGGATAGAAAGGTGCTCTGGCATGGTGCCAGAAATGAAGAAATGTCCGTGGTTCATTGGTAGACAGCACACAGGATGCCTGAAGTTCTTTTTTTCCTGTTTCTTTCCTCTGTCCATACTTAGCCTGACCACCCCCTACCCCAACACAGAGTATGATGGGAACATATTTAACAGGAGGTATCCTGCACTGTTACCATCAGACTGACAGCCTGTATTTCTTAGGCCTTTTCCCATGTTTCCTCATTTTCCCGTAAGGATCCTCTATTGGATCTTAGTATACAATTACCTCAGCTCGACCTGGGAGATGTGGGGGGGGGGAAGTTGGAAGGCTTCTGCCTTCTCCTAGCAGCCCTACCATGATGTTTGACCATCTGCCGTTAAGTGTGTTATAAAGAAGCAAGAAGTACTCATGAAGAAGTAGCCCTGAAGAAATTCTGCCTTGTCCAGATTGTGATCATGCGTGTCCGTTTTCTACTTGATGCCTTTGGACTTAATCCTTGAGCTTTTTTAGAAGTCTTGTGACAGTCAGACTTATCTGTGTCTTGTTGATGGAGTTTTCCTTCCTAAATCAGTCCAAGTGCTAGGGTTCCCCCTCTGGGCTGGCTGAAGTCAGTCTTCCTGGAGCCAGGGCGCCTCAGAGAGGCAAGTGTACAGACTCTATCCTAATGCTGGATTCTCCCATTGTAAAGCCGCCACTCTTTCATCATAGAGATTCTGCTGATAGAGATTTTAGGATTTGTAATTGTTTTTCTCTTTCTTGTCCATACAGGAGGCAGACAGTGGGGAGGAGGAATGCCGGTCCCAGCCCAGGAGGTGAGTGGTGTGCTCATTCCATTTTCTAGCATAATGAAGAGTGGGTTTCCATAGAAACCATTTTCTCTTTCCTTCCCACCCACCTTTCTAGTTCTCCTTTAGTCTTCTTAACTTAGGTTGGCTTAGCTTTACAAAAGAGGAATATCTATAATCACTGCTTCAATGGACTTTGTAAAATGGAATTCTTTAAAAGCCTGATAACCAAGCCCAGCAAGGAAGAATGCCAGGTGCTGCTGAGACACATGTAGAAAGTTTATATGAAATGGGGGAAAGCCACAAACAACCTCGGGGAATGTTTACCTCTTTGCCATCTCTGGGGCCAAAGGCAGTTTGTTAAGTTCTGAAGTATAAATACATTTTCCCAAATCTTAGGAAATCCCAGAGAAGTTTACATTTGGAGCCCTTTGGATAGGAATTTTGCTTAGAGTAACTGGGTACCTAACAATAATCCTTACAAATGTGATCAGAGCTTCATTATTAGTTCTAGACAGAATCAAGAACATTCAGGAAAACCTAGAGTACAGCTTGTTTCTGGAGGGAAAACTGTAGTGTGGAAGAGGGAAGGGGGGAGTCAATGAAAAATGCCTTGGGTAATTTCAAAAAAAAAAAGAAAATCCTGCATACTTCTCTGGAAAAGCATCCTCTAGAGATCATTGGTAGGGGCTGTGGAATGAGCTCAGGAAGTATATGATCAGCCACTTTGGAAGGGGTTGATGGGTCATATCCAAGGGTGTGCTCAGGAGAGCAGATTGTTAAATGTTTAGTGTGAACATTTATATCTTGGAAATCAGCAAAGGACATAAATCAGGGCTTGATTTATTGTTTTGTTGATTATGGAGATTTAAGAAAGCGATGGAGAAAATGTTACTAACAAAGATTAAACTGAAAAGTGTGTCCTGCTTACACTTTTTCTTCAAAGAGCTGGTTGTTGAACATTTACCAGCATAGCACATCCCATTCTACTCTTCTTTCTTCCTCCAACTAATTGTGGGCGTGGCTTGTTCGGTACAACTACTCCACCCCTTTTACAATCCCCCTACTCTTTCCTTTCCTACAACTGATTTCCTCTATGGCTGCCCCAATCATGGGCCCCTGGGGAGCTTATAATGAAGTTCCTCTCACTCCCATGTTCTTATGGCCTTATCAGGCCTTGTTAGATCTCTGCACTGTAGGGTGGAGGCCAGCAAGAAAGCACCCTCCCCCCCTCACTTTTCCTATTTTCAGTGAGAGGGAAGTGGCACAGGATTAGCACGCATGGATGAGTTGCATTATCTTTTCCCTCTGGATCCACCCCTCTTCCGAACTTTCGTCTTTTTGTTGAAGGTAAACCACCTTTCTTCCAAACACTCAGGTATGCAACCTGGGCCTTCCTTAACTTTTCATTCTCCCTCGTCCTGCATAGCCAAAACATTTTGTTTCCACCTCCACAACATCTCTGCCATCTAGCCCCTTCTCTTCACTCACACAGCCATCATTCCCAGTGTAAGCCCACCTGGACTATTGCAAGAGCCTCTTCTCTGGGCTCCCTCTCTCAAATCTCTTCCCCATTCCAATCCATCCACTCAGTTGCCAAAGTGATCTTCCTGAAGCACACACAGGTCTGACTGTCAGTCCACTCCGCTCCCCCCCCCACAGTAGCACCCCTTTGACTCTAGGATCAAGTATTATTTCATCTTTATCTCATACTTTTTAAATTTCTATTTTTCTGGGTTTTATAGTAGTATATGTACATAACATAAATAAGTAAATGTACACATGCATACTTAGTATGGTTGTATGCTATCAAACCGCTATTCTGCATGCCATGTCTGCCTCTCCTTCACCTTCCCAAGGCAGACTAACTCGTCATTCAGCCTGACATCTTTTGGCATCTCTTACACACTGGTTAATACATCGCTTCCCAAATGTGCAGTTTGCTCCTTGGACTGAAGGAAACTAATTAGTTCATCTGTATAACATATAGCCCATCCAAGCTTTTAAAATATTTAATGTAAGTAGCATGTTTTTACAAGGACACTAATCAGTTATGGTATTTTAAAAAAAGGCAATAGGAGAAGCCAAGGAGATGTAATAACATTTCTGGTGTCTCCTTGTTGTTGCCCAAGATGACTCCCCTCCTTTGAGCACCAGTTCTGTCACAGTGATTGGGGAACTCATCCTATGGATCAGAAAATCCCCTGATCAACTCCCACTGTACTTCCAATCTAGCTGGTTTAACTGAAGGCAAAGAAACTTTTCTTCACTGCAAACTAGATACCCCCCATAGTCATATAGTATGTTAAACGTTCATTCTGTAGCTTTGGCTGCTTCAAAGAGTGAGTGCTAGCTTTCTCCAGGGCTTATAAGGATCTTAGTAAACCAAAAGTGAAGTAACAGCCTCTGACTGAGTGTGCTTAAACTCATCTTGCCAGTATTCAGATATAGGGATTTCAGTGGCAAGCAGTGTATCATTACATCAGGAAGTCAATTTTAGGTGATAAAGACGATGTTACATTAACAATCTCCTATTTTAACAAAGTGTCATTTCTTTCTTAAGTCTTAAATTAAGAGGAACTTTTTGAGTGAAGGTAGTCACTGCCTTCACCCATGGTGGATGTGTTTAAAATGTGTTCATTTCATGCAGACTGACCCCTTTCTTGGTGCTCTTCAAACTCTGACGGTATTTGATGTTTCTCAGAGCATAATAATCAAATAAGACCTAGTGACTGAATTTCAAAGCAAGTGACAGAAAATTACTTGTTTTGGTGAAAATAAAAATGCCTGAAAATCCTGCTATTTATTTATATCTTTCCTGCTTTTCATTTAATAGCCTATATCCTAACCTGGGACATCTAAGCAATGTCACTGAGAGAGGATAGGATAGGGGTCATGCTAGACATTTGACCTGGCTATTTTGATGTAAATCTGTCTAACCCCAGTTACTAAATATAAAGGTGAGGAGAAACAGACACAGATAGTAATCATAACTATGAATGTGAATGGGATGAACTCTCCCATAAAACGGAAACGGATTGCAGAATGGATTAAAAACCATAATCCTACAATATGTTGTTTACAGGAAGCACATTTGAAAAAGAGTGACACATACAGGGTAAAGGTAAAAGGCTGGAGCAGAATATATTATGCATCAGCTGAAGTAAAAAAAGCAGGGGTAGCAATTCTGATCTCAGATAAAGCAAAAGCAAAAATAGATCTAATCAAAAGAGATAAGGAAGGAAACTGCATCCTGCTAAAAGGCACCATAGACAATGAAGTAATATCATTACTAAATATATATGCACCAAATGGTATAGCATCCAAATTCTTACAGGAGAAGTTCAGGGAGTTACAGGAAGAAATAGACAGCAAAACTATACTAGTGGGGGACCTGAACCTCCCCTTCTCGGCACTAGATAAGTCTAACCACAAAATAAACAAGAAAGAAGTTAAGGAGGTGAATAGAACATTAGAAAAGTTAGGTATGATAGACCTCTGGAGAAAACTGAATGGGGATAGAAAGGAATATACTTTTTTCTCATCAGTACATGGCACATACACAAAAATTGACCATGTACTAGGGCATAAAAACCTCACAATCCAATGCAGAAAGGCAGAAATATTAAATGCATCCTTTTCAGATCATGATGCAATAAAAATTATATGTAATAAAGGGCCATGGAAAGATAGACTAAAAAATAATTGGAAACTAAATAATCTAATCCTAAAAAATGATTGGGTCAAACAACAAATCATAGAAACAATCAATAATTTCATTCAAGAGAATGACAATAATGAGACAACATACCAAAACCTATGGGATGCAGCGAAAGCAGTTCTTAGGGGAAGTTTTATATCTCTAAATGCTTACATAAATAAAATAGAAAAAGAGGAGATTAATGAATTGGGCATACAACTAAAAAAACTAGAAAAAGAACAAATTAAAAATCCTCAACTAAACACCAAATTAGAAATATTGAAAACCAAAGGAAAAATTAATAAAATTGAAATTAAGAAAACTATTGAACTAATAAATAAAACTAAGAGCTGGTTTTATGAAAAAACCAATAAAATAGATAAGCCTTTGGTTAATTTAATTAAAAAAAAGAAAGAAGAAAACCAAATTACTAGTATCAAGAATGAAAAGGGCGAAGCTACCACCAAGGAAGAGGAAATTAAAACAATAATTAGGAATTATTTTGCCCAACTATATGCCAACAAATTTGACAATCTTAGTGAAATGGATACATATTTACAAAAATATAAATTGCCCAGATTAACGAAGAGGAAGTAAAATACTTAAATAACCCCATCTCAGAAAAAGAAATTGAACAAGCCATTGATGAACTCCCTAGGAAAAAATCTCCAGGGCCAGATGGATTTACATGCGAATTCTATCAAACATTTAAAGAACAATTAATTCCAATACTATATAGACTATTTGGGAAAATAGGTGAAGAAGGAGTCTTACCAAATTCTTTTTATGATACAAATATGGTGTTGATACCTAAACCAGGAAGAGTCAAAATAGAGAAAGAAAATTATAGACCAATTTCTCTAATGAATATAGATGCAAAAATTTTAAACAAAATATTAGCAAGTAGATTACAGCAACTTATCACAAGAATAATACACTATGACCAGGTAGGATTTATACCAGGAATGCAGGGTTGGTTCAATATTAGGAAAACTATCAGCATCATTGAGCATATCAACACAAAACCAACAGAAACCACATGATCATCTCAATAGATGCAGAAAAAGCTTTTGATAAAATACAACACCCATTCCTATTAAAAACACTAGAAAGCATAGGTATAAATGGAGTCTTCCTTAAAATAATAAATAGCATCTATCTAAAACCTTCAGCAAGCATTATATGTAATGGGGACAGGCTAGAAGCATTTCCAATAAGATCGGGGTGAAACAAGGATGTCCATTATCACCACTGTTATTCAATATTGTACTGGAAACCTTAGCTTTAGCAATAAGAGAAGAAAAAGAAATTGAAGGCATTAGAATAGGCAAAGAAGAAACAAAGCTATCACTCTTTGCAGATGACATGATGATATACTTAGAGAATCCTAGAGAATCAAGTAAAAAACTACTTGAAATAATAAACAACTTTAGCAAAGTTGCAGGCTATAAAATAAACCCACATAAATCATCAGCATTTCTATATATTACCAACAAAGCCCAACAGCAAGAGATAGAAAGAGAAATCCCATTTAAACTTACTGTAGACATTATAAAATATTTAGGAGTCTACCTCCTGAAACAAACCCAGGAACTCTATGAACACAATTACAAAACACTTTTCACACAAATAAAAT
Organism: Phascolarctos cinereus; assembly: GCF_003287225.1. Lineage (NCBI taxonomy): Eukaryota > Metazoa > Chordata > Mammalia > Diprotodontia > Phascolarctidae > Phascolarctos > Phascolarctos cinereus. Next base: position 33,110,321 of record NW_027555958.1, read on the forward strand.
CAGATCTAAATAATTGGAAAAACATCAGTTGCTCATGGGTAGGCCGAGCTAATATAATAAAAATGACAATCCTACCTAAGCTAATTTACTTATTCAGTGCCATACCAATCAAACTACCAAAAAATTATTTTATAGAGTTAGAAAAAATAATAACAAGATTCATTTGGAAAAACAAAAGGTCCAGAATATCAAAGGAACTAATGAAAAGAAATGCAGGGGAAGGTGGCCTAGCAATTCCAGATCTTAAATTGTATTATAAAGCAGCAATCATCAAAACTGCTTGGTACTGGCTAAGAAATAGGGAGGTGGATCAGTGGAATAGGTTAAATATGCAAGACACAGTAGTCAATGACTATAGTAATCTATTATTTGATAAACCCAAAGACCCCAGCTTCTGGGATAAGAACCCACTCTTTGAAAAAAACTGCTGGGAAAACTGGAAAAGAGTATGGCAGAAACTAGGCATAGACCCAAATCTCACACCATATACCAAAATAAAGTCAAAATGGGTTCATGACTTAGATATAAAGGCTGATACCATAAGTAAACTGGGAGAACAAGGAATAGTTTACCTATCAGATCTATGGAGAACAGAAGAATTCATGACCAAACAGGAGATAGAGAACATTATGAAAAGCAAAATGGATAATTTTGATTACATTAAATTGAAAAGTTTTTGCACAAACAAAGCCAATGCAACTAAGATTAGAAGGAAGGTAGAAAATTGGGAAAGAATTTTTACAACCAGTCTCTCTGATAAAGGCCTCATTTCTAAAATATATAGAGAATTAAGACAAATTTATAAGAACACAAGCCATTCCCCAATTGATAAATGGTCAAAGGATATGAACAGACAGTTCTCAGATGAAGAAATTAAAGCCATCTATAGTCATATGAAAAAATGCTCTAAATCGTTATTGATTAGAGAAATGCAAATCAAAACAACTCTGAGGTACCACATCACACCTATCAGATTGGCCAACATGACAAAACAGGAAAATGATAAATGTTGGAGAGGATGTGGGAAAATTGGAACACTAATACATTGTTGGTGGAGTTGTGAAATGATCCAACCATTTTGGAGAACAATTTGGAACTATGCCCAAAGGGCTACAAAAATGTGCATACCCTTTGATCCAGCAATAGCACTTCTAGGGCTATATCCCAAAGAGATCAAACAAATGGGAAAAGGACCCATATGTACAAAAATATACATAGCAGCTCTTTTTGTGGTGGCAAAGAATTGGAAATTGAGAGGATGCCCATCAATTGGGGAATGGCTGAGCAAGTTGTGGTATATGAATGTAATGGAATACTATTGTGCTATAAGAAATGATGAACAGGCTGACTTCAGAAAAACCTGGAAAGACTTATATGGTCTGATGCTGAGTGAAGTGAGCAGAACCAAGAGGACTTTGTACACAATAACAGCCATGTTATGCAATGACTAAGATTGTTAAACTGAACCTTTCTCAGCATTATGAGGATCTAAGACATCTCCAGAGGCCTCGGGATGGAAATGCTTCACATCCAAAGAAAGAACTATGGAAGTCGAATCGCTATCACTTATTTTTACCTTCTGTTGAGTTTTGTTTCATCTTTCCGATGGTTCCTCATATTGGTTTTAATTTTTACTTACAACTTCACTAATGTGAAAATATGTTTAATGGGTATGTAAATGTAAAGCCTATGTCAGATTGTGCACTGTCTTGGGGAGGGTGGGGGGGAGGAAAAGGGAGAAAAATTTTCAACTCAAAAGCATATGGAAAAAACTAAAAAATTTAATTAAAAAAAAAGAAAAAAATGAATATAAAGGTGAATAATAGCAGGTAAATCTGTCTAACCCCAGTTACTAAATATAAAGGTGAATTATAGCAGGAGACAAAGGCACTGAATTTAGACGATAAACATTTTAATCATAACAGAATTTCCCTCCTAACTTCAGTTTGAGAATTGGATTGAGTATTGGGAAAAGGAGTAAGCTTTTAAAGTTCTTTGGGTTCAACTGTTTAGTAGATAATGGAATTCTAAGGAGACCTTAAGAGATCTTTTTATTTCACCTGACTGTTTTAGGCAGAATGTCTAAACCTGTCTGGAAAAGATCTTATAGGGAAAAGGTTCAGCATCTTAGGGAACAAAGATTGTACAACCATTTCTGTCACCTGTGTCATTAAGGGTTTTGGTTTTGGTTTTTGAAGGGATAGCTCACATCTTTATATATATGACCTTAAGGGTTTTTAAAAAAAATGTTTTTTGTGATCTGAATTCTCTCTCTACATTCCCTCCTCTTCCTCAAATTTAGAAAGCAGGAAAAACAAAGCCCTCATTACAAACATGTTTAGTCAAGCAAAACAAATTACCACATTGGCCATATTAAAAAGGATGTATCACTGTGTGCTCTGAGTTCATCTGTCAGGAGGTGGGCAGCAGTGTGTTTCATCTTGAGTTGTCTGGAGCTGTGGTCAGTCATCGTGTTGAGCAGTTACATCAGTTCATGTAAGTCTTCCCAGGTTTTTCTGAAAATATCCTCTTCATCATTTCTTACAACACAGTAATATTCCATCACATTATAGCCCACAGCTTGTTCAGCCATTCCCCAATTGATGGGCATCCCCTCTGTTTCTAGTCCTTTGCCGCCACAAAAAGAGCTGCTATAAATATTTTTTACATGTGGGTTCTGACCTTCAGGTTTTCCCAGTGCTTTCCTGTAACCCTATGAGATAAGTTGTGTAAATATTATTCTACCTATTTTACAGATGAAGGTAATGAAGTTGAGGGACAGTAAGTGGCTTGTTCATTGTCCCACAGCTGACAGAGCCAAGAGTCGGACTTCGAACCCAGGGCTTCAGGCTCCAGGAGGTCACTCTTTACAAGTCTCACACTGCCTTTATTTTAAAATCACCCTAATGGACTAGTAGTTCTTTTTCACACCCAATTAACTTCTCTGCTGTTTTAATTTAAACCATCTCCTTTGGTCCTTCATGGGCATAGAGAGTAACTGTTCTGTTTTCTTGTATAGCCTCTCCATGTATTGGAAGACGCTAATCATCATCTCTTCTCTTCTCCTGATAGGGCTCTTTTAGCTTTTCTTGACAGAACATATTTTTATCCATTTAAAGTTTTTTTAGTATTTTTCTGGACCCTTTCTAGTCTCCCTGTCTTTTTAAAACACATAGACAACCCTGGCCATGGGGCTCTAATAAAGCCCCAAAGCGCAGAGAGAATCAGTGATAGCTTACTGCTGTCAGTAAAACAAGAGTGTTGAGAAATGACAGGGCCCCTGAGGCACTGTGGACACAGCGGAGGGGGTGGCATACGTGTGCCTGCCTGAGTCACCAGAAGGTGCACTGTGGCCGGCTCTGCCTCCGTCCCCCTCATCTGTAAGGTCTTCTGGATGAGGAGGCGCTGTGAGGGTGAAGAGAAGCAGTGTCTGAGGGTGCAGCCGTGCCTTGCCGTGATCTCCCATCAGGGTGCTTCTCCACAACCAGAGAGAAACGCCAGAAGCTTGTGGTGACTCGATTAAATACACATTTATGCATTACCTGCTGTGTGCAAGGCCCCGTGTCTGATGCACAAGACTTGCCAAAGCAAGACATGGCAGCTAAGGAACTCCCCAGAAAGTCAGAGGTGACTGTGTGGAAGCAGCAGAGCATGCGGGAAGGGCACAGAGAGGTCGTGGGCGAGGGGGGATTGGCCTGAGATAGGCTATCCTGCTTCTGGACCTGACTGCATGTGACTGCAAGCTGCAACCAGGAGGCTGAAAAAGGCGTGGTGTGATTTGCTGTCCCTGTCCAGAGTAGCAGAGCTGCTGTCTCCTCTGGGACTTGCCAGGCGTGACCATTAGGGGGCGTGCAGAACCATCATCCCTCTTCAGCTCAGCGTGTGTTTGTTCTGGACGTTGCTTCCGAGGGCCTCTTTGACATGCAGAGAGCCCCCCTTTGTAGGTTGTTGCTACCCCACCTCCTGTAGCCTTCTCATTTCAGTGAAGTATTCTTTGACTCTGAAGAATGCAGTCTCAAACCCTCTTATTTTTTTCATATTTTTTCATATTTTTGGCTTGTAGTCTCTGCTTTTTCCCAAGGTTTTCATTAGGACACAAAAGACATAAACTTCCAGCCTGATTTGAAAGGAGGCTCCAAGTAATGTAGGAGCTGGCAGGAAATGGGGTGCCTTTTTTAGAGATTAAGTAAATAATTTGGTTCCTTTTTAAGATGCTGCTCTTTGGGGCATCCCCACACTCCTTGGCTTTGCAAAGCCACCTCCTGGAAAAGCTCATTCCTTTGCTGTGCAAACTAAAAGGCTGCTCAAGCCTCAGATGCCAGGCACTGCTAAGGATCAGCTTTGGCTACATGACTTGTGAAGGGTGGCCACCCCTATAAATACCACTGCCCTTGTGGCCCTTCCTTTTTTTGTCCTTAATTCCTTTTCCAGAACCAGGGCTGATGTTGAGCAAAAATATCACATTCCTGAATGAAAAGTACAAATGAAAAATGCCCTCAGCTAAAGTGGAAGTGTGGTCTTTGCTCTTCGCTCAGAATGTTTTTGTTACTGTTTCCCATGATTCAGCTGTGCACTTATTATGGAACTGGAAGTGGTCAGGACAGATGGCCCTTGTGCTTGCAGCACTGTGGGTCTTCTTGAGACAGAGAAGCTCAGATGGATCTCATGGATCCCGGTATTCCTGCCAGGGATGTGGACTGCAAGTGATCTCTGCCAGCCAGTCTAAGTGACTCTTAGGGTCACCAGAGGGGGTCCACCTCTAGTACTGGGACTTCTTTGCTTTCTTTTGACATTTGGAGGAATCCATTTTGAGCCCATGAGTTGCTAATCTTTTACCACTTCCTCCTGTCATGTAGCCAGCTCATCTTCCTTTCATCTCATACACTTTGGGATGGCATTCTTTATTTTGGTGACATCATAATCACCTTGTACTTCCTTGGCTATAAGGTGCTGCAGGCTGCTTGCACTCAGCCATATACTTGTCTACGCCTTATGTTCAATTTCGTTTTTTCAAAAACCATAGTACTTTTTGACTTACAACCCTTGGTTGGTGGTTGTCCTTAGTGCTCGAAGAGGACCAAAATGACATCACTATGTTGGGGTCAAGGTACAGTGTGTCCAACTGGGGCTGATCAGAAGGCCCTGCCACAGTTGAGGCACAAATAGTCTACATGAGGAGTGGAGATGGCTCTAAATTTGTGCATCTCACATTTCTTTTGAGCTACTGAAATTCTGCTTTGCTCACAGAGGATAGCATCTTCTTTAATGGAGGCCTGCCATGTGGGCAGTCCTGTGCCGGTGTCTCCCCTGTCTCACAATCGATTCCAGAGTTCTTCCAAGAGGCTTTGAGAGTATTCTTGTTTCACTTTTTCTGACCTCCATGTGAGTGCTTGCCTTGTTTGAGTTCTCTGTAAAATAGTCTTTTAGGCAAATGTACGTTCAGCATTTGTCATGATCTTTAAACAGTGGACTTTATATTTGATCCTGGAGATAAGAGGGAATCACTGGAGTTTACTGAGTAGGAGAATGTTATTGTCAGACTGGTGCTTTAGGAAAATCACTTTGGCATCTGCTTAGAGGATGGACTGGAGCAGGAAGAGACTAGAGGCAGGGAGTATTTATAAATCTCACTTAAGAAGCTTTGCATTGTTCTGGAGCTTAATGTAATTAGCGCAATGGCATCTTCAAAAAGGAGTATCTAAAGAGATTATTTGTAAGGAATCTTTCCTGGACTTGGAGTCTGCGCTGGACATCCTCTGTGACAGTGATGAACGTCTTTGGCAAGTAACTCTTTGTTTTGTGTGTAGCTTTATATTAGTGAAATCAACCAACAAACATTCATTCAACACCTACTGTGTGCCAGGCATGATTCTAGCTGGGTTCTGGGAATTCAGAGACACAAATGAAATAATCCTTGCTCTCAAGGAATTTACTTTCTGTCAAGAGAAACAGCATAGTCAAGATAAATACAAGGTAATTTTGGGGTAGGAGCTGGGGGTGGAGGGAAATACTAGATAATCGTTGTATCTTAGGACATCATGTATAACTTTGACATAGGTACAGGAGACATGTTCCCACAGGACACCCTTCAAGGTGGTCTTTTGTTCCCCTAAATCAAATACTGCTTTTTATAGTCAACATGTATGATGAGCATAGTGAGATGTTGTATTCTCTATAGTCAGTTGTGTTGTAGAGATATTGTCTGTAATCGAATGCCACTTGCAGCACCATTCCTGTTCCTTTCTGATATCCTCAGGAAGAATGCCCCTGAAGCACATCTAGATAATTTGCAGAAGGGTTTTAGATAGACAAGCTAGGCTAGATGGACGGATGGGCAGTTATTGATGTTTGCTTGGTCACCTTGGGGATAATAAGGTCTGAGATTTTTTTTCTACATCACTATCTTCCCCTCCTCTCTTGATTATTGATAACTCTAGGAACTATACGAATCCAATTATAAAACACGCAGCAGAAATAAAGACAGACCTAAATAATTGGAGAATATTAACTACTCCTGGGTTGGTCAAGCCAATATGATAAAAAATTATAATACAACCTTAATTTACTTATTCAGTGCTGTGCCGTACTCCAAAAGGAATATTTTATAGTGCTAGAAAAAAATGGTAACAAAATTTATCTGAAGGAACAGAAGATTCAGAATCTCAAGGGTAAAAATGAAAAGAAATGAGAAGGAAGAGGGCCTGTCAATACTACATCTCAAACTATACTACAAAAGCAGTAATCTTTAAAACATTCAATTTGGTATTGATTTAAAAAGAGAGTTCAATCAGTGAAACAGATTAGATATACAACATACCGAAGCAAATATGCAGTAATGACCAAAGACCCAGTTACTGGGGGAAGAACTCACCATTTGACAGAAGTTGCTGATCAAAGTAGACAGCAGTCTGACAGAAACTAGAGTTAGACCAGCACCTCATGACAATAATACTAAGTAAGCTCCAAATGAATGCCTGAACTCTAGATATAAAAGGTCGCATCATAAACAAAATAAAGAAGCAAGGAATGAATTACCTTTTAAATGTATGGACAGGGTAAGAGTTCATTATCAAACAAGAGGCAGAGAGGATCACACAAGATAAAATGGACAATTTTGATGATACAAAATTAAAACTTTTTGCACAAACAAATCCAATATAGATAAAAGTAAAAGGGAAGCAGTTAACCAGGAGAAAAATCTTTGGCATCAAGTTTCTCTGCTAAAAGTCTCATATCCAAGATACATGAGGTATTGATTCAGATTTATGAGACTAAGAGCCATTTCCCAATAGGTAAATGGTCAAAGGATACAAATGAGAAGCTTTCAAAGGAAGAAATTCAAGCTATCAGCCACCCGTATGAAAAAATATCCCAAGCCACTAATAATTAGAGAAATACAAATAAAGCCACTTTGAGTTTCCATCTTATACCCATCAGATTGGCAAAGATGACAAATGTTGGAGGTTTTGTATACTAAGGCACTGCCGGTGGAGTTGTAAATTGGTGCAGCCATTCTGGAAAGCAATTTGGAACCATGCTTCAGAAGTTACTAAACTGTGCATACCCTTTGACCCAGCTATACCACTACTAGACCCGTACCCCAAGGAGATCAGGGATAAAGAAAAAGGACTTGTGTATACAAATGCGTTTATAACAAGCTCTCTTCATGGTAGCCAAAAATTAGAACTAAGGACTATATTCCTATCGGGGAATGGCTATGCTGAACAAATTAAAGTTTTGAAATGTAATGGAATATTGTGCAATAAGAAATAAAAACATGGACAGCTTCAAAGGAAACTGAGAAGACCTTTCACCTGATGCAGATCAAAGTGAGCACAGCTGGGTGAACAATTTATAAGGTGATAAAAAAGTGCCACTCTCCTCTTGTCAGAAAAGGGATGAATTTAAAATGCAGTAAGAAACACAGCATTTCTAGCATAGCCAAATTTGTTTTGCTGGACTGTGCTTTATTTTTCAGATTTTAAAAAACATTAGCTCTGTGTGTGTGTGTGTGTGTGTGTGTGTGTGTGTGTGTGTGTGTGCGCTCGCGCGCGTCGGTGGTCTCAGGGGCAGGAGGGAGATGGGTGTCTCAGTGTCTTTGAAAATGCAGCCTCCTTCACTCACTCCTCCTTTGCATATACTCGTCTTATCCAGTCTCTGTTTTCCTTATTTATCTTCCTCAGTGTCACTTCCATTTCTTCTCTAAGCACATCTGGGAATATAATGTTGGAATCCTTGGGGGAGGTTTCCATCATCCTTGATAGTAAAAATAATTTGTTATAAAAAAAAATTGTTTTTGAAGACATTTTCCAACATTTATCTGTTTGGTCCTCCTTCCCATTTCATCTTTATATTGCCCTTGGGATGTCGTTCTTAATTGGGTCTCTTGCCAAGCTTTCGTTAAAGTGTTTTTCTCTTCTCTTTGTTTTAGGAGGTGATACAGCTTATAACCTTCCAATATCCTCCTCCATAAGATTTTATACTGAGATTGTATTAGAAACCAGTGTTGCCTTTAGCTACCATTTTTCCTTTCAGCAAGTTAAGTCAACTGCTTGCTGACTAAGGTGCTTTTTGAAGCATTGCGATGAGCCATTTACAATGCTTTAACTTCAGTGTGGAATTTCTCATCATTAGTATTATTTAGAACCTTCTCTCCATCCTCTTCCTGTTTTTCCAGCATCAGTAGCTTGTTTCAATGTGTCAGGTTAAAGTTGTTTTAATTGCATTTCTTTTTTTTTTGTTATCCTTCTCCATATGGTAGGTAAAGAACAAATCAATCTTTTAAAAAAAGGTTTTATTACAAGCTTGCAAATCAGAACTGTTGAATTTAATACAAAATCTCTGGGGGGTTTTCCAGTTTCTATTTTGGTGCCCTTTTACTTATGGGTATAGGTAGTAGATGCTTTCAGGAATTATTTGCATGCATCTTTTTCCCCCTTATGCATCTAAAGGAGTTTCGAAAGGGAATAATGACCACTGAAAGATTTGCAACATAATTAGAAAAAAGTGTTCCTAGATTACTGGTCTCTTCACTTCACTGTCAGCATCGACAATTGAGTCTCTTAAAAATGTTGAAGAAACCATCTGGTAGGGAAATAAATAAAATCAAATTAATAGCATTTTCTAAAATTGACAAGTTGATTATGATGATTATTTTTAGTGAAGGTCTTTAGGAAGATTTCATTTGACATATTTGCCCCCCTGCTGTCCGGTACCTAGAATACAAAGGAAATAAAGAATAAGTGATTTTCTACTTTAACAGGGCATTATTTATCTCAGAACAGCTATCCTTCACCGTATGATAGTTGGTTTTTTTTAAATGAGCCTTTCAGTTGTAGACTTATACAAATCTTTCTATCACTCTCTGCTATAACTGTCAATTAAATGAGATCAATTCAGCCTCACTGTGATGTGATTTTTTATGGATAATTCTGTGCTACATTTTTAGCCTTCCAGTGTTAGGCCCCAACTCTACACAGCTGACATATTCCTATATATAAAAAATTTGTTGACGGTGGGAGGCATTGGATAAAACCTGAGCCACCGGCATTTCGATGTAATAAAAAGGGTGTGGGAGGAGACATCGGATAATTTGAGTTTTGTGCTTGTTCTCCCACTTAATAGCTTTGTGACTTTGAACAAGTCACTTAACTTTAATGGACTTCAGTTTCTTCAGGTGTCAGGTGGACATACTAATACTCATTCTGCCTCCCTCATTGGATATCAAAGAGTTTTAGGATTGAAAGATTCCCTAGCAGCCATCTGTTCCAAGCAGTCCTTGAACAAAACACACAGCAAGTGGCTATTTAGCCTCAGAGTGAAAACCTTGATTTGAGGGGAATGCACTTCCATATATCCGTGTACCTCGCTCTTCTAGACCTTATTCTTCATCCTCACCATGACCTTTAGTTACTCTGTTCCTCCATGCTTTCCCAGGCCATTGTCCCTGTTCTGGCTTTACTTTCCTCTCTTCCCAATTATATTGCCATTTATGCTGAAATCCCTTGTCCCCTTGTTCTGTTACCACTTGTGCCTTACTTAAACCCCAGCACTTAATTATCCCCACCATCTGCCTTCTCTGCTCTTACTTAACTGCTGCTGAATGGTGCCAGATTGTGTCAACTACAAATATATGTTATCTAATCTCGACTGGACCCCATGGTAGCAAAAAAATCCTTCTACTCCTCCCTAATTGACTCTGTATCCCATTTCCCGCCACAGTTGTCCTCAGCTTCTTTTGTTCTTAAGCCTCCCGAATCACCCATTGGACATTGTTTGGTTTTCATGACATTGCTCTCTCTGGTTCTAACTTTCTACCTGTCTGACAACTCCTTAGTTTTTACATCCTGCACCCTATGTGTGGGTCTACCTCAGAGCTCTGTGGCTGGCCCCCTTTTCTTCATTCCAAACTTTCCTGGTGATTAAATCAACTCCCGTGAGTTCAAGGGTCATCTCTCTGCAAATTGTTACCAGATCTGGTTATCCAGCCCTGCTGTCTCTGGAGCTCCAGCTCTGCATCACCAACTACCTATTGGTCATTTAAAACTAAATGTCACCTAAGTATCTCAACCCAGAACTAAAACCCTTTTTTCACCAATCCTCACTCCTTTCTCACTTTCCTGTTTCTGATAAAGACAAAACCATGCCTTGAGTCACTGGGGTTTGTCTCCCTCTGCTCTCAGGCAATTAATCACCAAGTCTGGTGGATTCTCCCCTCCACAACATCTCTTAAACCTGACCCTCCCCCCCTCTCATGGCCCCCACCACAGTCCAGGCCCCCCATCATCTCCTCCCCAGGACTGTCAACATAGCCTCCTATTTGCTCTTCCTTTCTCTGATCTAACCTCCACAAGTCATCTTCCTAAATTACAGATCTGAACAAGTCACTCCTCTGCTCAAGAAATCCAATGGCTCCCTGTTCCTTGTAGGATTAAATATTAATCCCTTTACAACTTGGCTTAGCCTACCTTTCCAGCTTTATTATACTTCACTCCATTTTATGCGCTCTGTACTCCTGGCAACTTGCCTTCTTTGTGTTCTTCACATGTGACCTCCGTTTCCCAACTCTGTGCCTGGAATACACTCCTCCCTCACCTATTCTAAGAGGCAGCTTGTAGAATCCTTTGTTTGCTTTGAAACCCTCTCCATAAAGCCTTTCCTGATCTCCTGCAGTGCATGCAATGCAGCAGTGCTGTACATTACTCCCCCCAACTACCTCAAATCCTCAAAATTACTTTGTATCTGTGTTGTATATGCTTTTTTTTTACATATTGTCTCCCGTGATAGAAGGTAAGCTCCATGAAGTCAGGGGCTGTGCCACAGGGCCTGCCACAGAGTAGGCACCTAATAAATGCTTGTTGGTTGTGTGCCAGCTTGATTAATTGATCAAATGCTTCACTACAGACCTAGATGAGCTATGCATGCCAATTTAGTTGCCCAGTCAAAGAAAGGCAGTGAGGTTAGTCTGGCATGACTTGTTTTGGGTTGAAGTTGTACTGGTTCTTTGTGGCCAGCACATTTTGTGGCTAGTCCCTGCCATCTCTATGATATTACATTCTAGAATCTTGCCAGGATTGACAACCAAGCTCGCTGGCCTCTGCCAGTTCTAGAGTCTCTTCTTTAGTGGTCAAAAAGCAGTGGGGAAGTACTTTCAAAACCATCAAGCCTGAGACAAAAATAGGGTAGTGTCTCGAGGATCATCATGTCTGCTTTGGTGCTTCGTGGCATGGAGTGACCATGGCTTCTTAAAGTCTGTGCCAGCAAAGCCGTACCAAGCTTGGGGGCCTCAATTACAGGCAATGGATTTTATGTCTCACTAAATAAGTTCAGAGAGATTTATCACCAGAGTATGAATTTTTATTCTTTTCACAGTAATACAGACTATAATACACTACAGCATGGAGAAATCACAAATCCTTGAGGTATTATTGTTATCATTATTCCCCTAAGCTCCATGCCTTTTTTTGTTTTTGCAGCCTCAGAACTCAGTCTTCTCTGTATTTACACAGTGAATCTGATTGTCCCCAGTTTTCAAAGGCCTAATAGCTCTTTTTTAATGTTAGAAAATAAATGCACAGCTAGAAATTCATAGCAGTTATTGTGGGCAGCCAGGAAGAGGAAAGGGTTATCAGGCCCCATCAAGTTTCTTCTTTTAGTCTAGATCTGGTATCAGTTTGGATCTGGAACTTTCTTATTCTCATCTGATGTATGTGCCAGATCACATCTGGCTCAATTTGGTTTCTAATCAGTGGTCACTGCCGTTTGATGGCAAGTAAGAAAGTCTTGTCTAAAAGGTGAGGATTACCTTGGTTCATTCGTTTAGTCAATTCTTACTGAGCATCTACTAAGTGCAGGCTACTCCGTGAGCTGCAGGGAAGTCATTTTTGTAACTAACCTGAAGGGTCTTACCCTTTATAGTCTCTTCAGCTAAGAGGCTGGACTTCAGGCATAAATTGGCAGGAACAAAATCTGAACCAACTTTGGTAAACTCATCTGAGAACTAAGTAGAGCTAATTTAGGCTCTCTGGATGAGAGATCTCCCTTTGAGCAGCCTTGAGGATGCTGACTTGGTATTGCTTGTACTGCTCAGTAGCAAATGGACTGTATTAGTAAATGCCGTTCCCAGACTACATCCGGTTGTTAATTATTAACTGGGAATTTCTGCCAAGCTGAGCAGTAGTATGAATAGCAAGAGAGCGGTGTTGCCTGCTATGTAGTGCAGCCCCAAACTGGCTGTTGGATTGAAATATCAGAGCATAAAGATTCAGGAGCTTTTTAAAAGGCATAATTATTGATAGTCTGGTTTATGCCTGTAAACAGTATCAACACTCTAGCAGATAAGAGTTTGTGCGTGCGTGCGTGCGTGCGTGTGTGTGTGTGTGTATGTGTAAATGTTCACCTTTTTTGCATTAGGAGCAAAGTCATTCTTCCAAAATTAGGCTAATGAGGCAGATTTCTGCTATGGCCTACAAGTAAATCCTGTGAGGGTCTCAGATGCTTGATCAGAAGCCCTCAAAGGAGCTGCTTTAAGGTGGCACCTACATCACAAAGCAAGTTGATGTTAGAGGAAGGACAGTTAAAACTGCTGGGCAAGAAAAGAAAAACTGACCAAATAACCTGTCTTCCCACCCCACCCTTCTTGAAATGAGAAGGATACCACATTCTTTGACGTGCAGTTGGAATCAATTATTATCACCTTAGGTGAATGGCTTAGCAATAGCCAAAGTACTCCTAGGTGATTCTCATAATCTTAAGGAAACATAACTTTGGGCCTCTCATTAAAAGGGTGGTGGTCTGTATTTCTACAACATAAAACATCTGTTCTGGCATCCCCTGGGACAGGAACAGATGTTGGCTTCAGCTTTATAGACTGTGTGTAAGTACAGGAAAGTAGTGTTAGGGAGGATTGCAAATCATTTCAAATGATAAAAACTCTAGAATATTTTGGTTTCTGTGTGGTGTTGACTTAAGCTGAAGACTTGATCTGTGGTTTAAATGAGGAATTGTTGGGGAAGGGGAAGAGTGTAGATCATTGCCTAGAAATTTGCATATGGAATTCCAAGTTCCTAGTAATGCTTCAGTCTATTATTTCTGGTCTGCAAGAGCCACAGGATAGATATGATGAAGTGGCATTGAGCTGGAGTGTGGCTTCCACTATGTGAAGCTTCTTAGATGGCTTTTTTTCATACTGTATTTAAAAAAAAACGTTAAATGATTTCCAAGTAAAATACAAATCTCTGCCCAAGTGGGGATCCTGGCTTCTTCATGTGAAAAAGGATGTGCACAGTTAAGTTTGACTCACCAGAAAACTCTTCCATTTTTGTTTGAGAAATCCACATCCAACCTGTTTCTAAAATGCAGTTGCAGATCTGTTATCTTTCTCTCAGCCTCTCAACCTTTGTCCTCTTAAACCAGGGTTTCCATGTCATCCTGGATTTGCCCAGGCCCATCATTCACATTCTCCTTGTCTCAACAAATTCAACTTATGTTGCTCAGTGCTCTGAAGCAAGAATCACTCTACATGGCCTTTTCAAATTCATATAGTCAGTAAGAGATCAAATGATTTGGTTTATTGAAAAAAAAAATGTAACCTCTGCCCTGGTTTGCCCTCCCATCTCTCTGGATTGTTTACCCCTAAGCCTGAGATGATGATGATTAAGAGAGAGAGAGGGAGGGAGGGAGGGAGGGAGAGAGAGAGAGAGAGAGAGAGAGAGAGAGAGAGAAGAGAGAGAGAGAGAGAGAGAGAGAGAGAGAGAGAGACTGGCAGAGTGGTGTCTGACAACCCTGGCATACATGCCAGAGGATGATTGCCCCTCTCTAGTCATAGGAGTCTTGGTAAACTCTTGCTTACAGCAGGGAGAAGCCCCATGATAGGAGAAAAGGGGAATAAATCTTTACACTTTGGTATCTAGGGTTGTATTCCTCTTTTTCATCTTCTGATCTTGAATTCAGACATCCTGGCTGCCATGAGAATGACAGAGGCAAGTGGTGGGTGACTTGAAAATACACGGGGATATGTAGAAGCCACGACCAGCATTGCCCTAAAGGCAAGATGCCCAGAGAGGAGACCTGAGGCCAGTGCTAGGAGAAGTGATGATTCCGAAATCTGAGGTGTTGAAGAGGGACCATCCGGAATTGATGAGGCTGCCAGTTATTGTGAATCCCATTAGACTGGTGAACTTGAGGGGAAGATTGATTTCCTTTATGTCTTCCTCAGTTTCCCTGGTTTCTAGTTGACAATTCTGAGGTAGGGTGTGAGAAACCTCTCCCTTTATGCCTTTCCACCATCACACTCTAAGATCTAGATGGCTTAGGAAATGAGTAGAGATGACTTTCTCAATATAGGAGCACTTGACCTATTTCTTTTCCATTTTATTCTCTGTATAATCAGCTATGTGATCATATCATGTTAAATATCTGACTCATGTGAATGCAGAGAGGAAAGTGGACAGGGCAAGAGCTCATGACCTAATTACATTTGGTAGATTTCATATTTCAATGTTTTGAACAGCATTCCATTTCATTCCCTCTGCTGATTTCAGACCCAGTTAGTCAACATGCCTTTCTTAAATAACATCAAACAGCAGTAACCTCTGATTACAAACTAAATGGAACAACATATAACCAAGTGACCCACAGTGCTTAAAGCGCTGTTACCAAAGCGCGGACTTGTAGTACAGGGAGCAGTCTAGATGGTTTCCAGCCAGTCACAATTTCATGGAGAAACCTTTTAGGAAGGCTGTCCTATTAGTGAGTCAGAGAGTCTACTGACTCAAATAGAATGCTGCTTGGTGGACCACTCACCTGTTGTGCTCATTCATTGGATAATTGATAAGATGATTTTCTGTACACTTAAGGAAGGTGACAGTCCAGCTACATAACCCAAGAACCCCAGGTGAAAGGCCCCAAAGGAGCATAAGTGTCTCTCCTACACATCTCTCTGGCAGCCTGGGACACAGCAGTCTGGTACAGCCCTGGTAGGGTCAGGTTTTCATCACTTGTGAACATGACAACATTCTGATGGACTAAGTAAACAGTTGCTTTTAGTAGAAACACTTTCTGGAGTTTAGGCTCTTTAGAGACTCAATTCTTTATGCTGGGTTTAAATGCCTATTTGGAAAATCTGTTATAATTCATGATTTTGTCACGGGGTTTAAAGGAATTTTCTTTATGGAAATATCTGAATGTAATTGTTGTAACTTAAGACTCCAAGAAGCGTGTCTCACACTCAACATGAGCTAAAAGCAGAATGATCATCTACACTTAACTTCAGAGGTGTATTTCACAGTTATTCCTGTAGAAGATAGACTTAATAGGTTATATTTATCAGTATGAAAGAGTGTTAGGTGCTGTTAGTAAGAATAGTTGAATGGAAATCCTCAAACTTGAATCCCATTTTCTGCTCACTATCATGGCACTATCAGTAACTTTTTGGTGTGCCTCAGTTCACTCATCTGTAAAGCATGAAAAGCAACAACAGTGACAGTGTCAAGCAGCACATCTGAATTCATGATTGGAAAGTGTTGTGATAACCTTGATCAGGATGAGAGAACAGCTTCACTGGTACTGCTGCTGCCTGCCACGGCCAGAGCCTCACTGCTGGGGTTCTGACCCGGGCCTGCAGGGGAGTCAAATTTGAATAATGCAAAATTACAGAAAGTAAGAATTGTCTGTACCATATTCCAATTTCTGGTCTTCGTTTTTTTGTGGCTTTTCAGATTTTTTTTCTCCTACTGTAGACAGATTTAGACTGAACCTTGATTGAGTGCATTACCTGATTTTGAAAGGGTAGATCCCAATTTTTTTGCTGTCAGTATTGTGACCTAGTGAAAGGTAGTAGGGTATACTGAATAGTGTGCTGTTCTTAGAATCAGGAAGACCTATAATCCTGGCTGCCAGGGAGATCAAGGCTGACAGATCTCTTTAGCTCAGGAGCTGTGAGCTATAGTAGGCTATGCTAGTTGGTTGTCCACTCGAAATTCATCATCGATTGGAGTCTGAATGTAGATCAAAGCATACTATATTCACTTTATTTTTTTTGTTGTTTTTTTTCTTTTGAAAATTGCATTTAAAAAAAAGTTTCTTCTTTCATAATGTAACTAACATGGAAATAGGTTTGTACATATACAACCTATATTGCTTACCATCTTAGGGAGGAGGAAGAGAAGGGGAGGAGGGAGTAAATTGGAACTCAAAATTTTATTAAAAATGAATGTTAAAAATTGCCTTTACGTGAAATTGAAAAAATAAAATGCCATTTAAAAAATAAATTCATTATCCATGTGGCAAACCCCTCTGGGGGAGGGGTATGAACCAGGTTGCTTGAGGAGGGAGTGAACTAATCCAGTTTGGAAATGGAGCAGGTCAGATTTCCTATACCAGTCAGTAGTAAGATGAGGCCCAGAGGACAGACCCTATACTTCCAGCTGGGGCAATATAGTAAGACCCAGTCCTTTAAAGTTAATTTATTGATTGATTAAATTTTTTAAAAATCAGGAAGACCTAGATTAAAATCCTACCTCTGACATAGCTGTGCAATCCTAGACAAGTCACTTAAATTATGTGTGCCTCAGGCAAATGAGAAAATCACAAATCCTTTCCATATTCAAGTACTGACATTACTGCATGAAGATAAACTCAGCTCTTAGATAGAAAGACTTTGTGGTGGAGAGTAGAACCATCAGCATCTGTTCCTTGTGGTTTTGTATGCTGGGCAAAAACTGAACTTGCTCATAAATATAAACTTAATGAATGAAACCAAGGCTCCATGCTGTTTGATTTTGGATTACTTCCATTAAGGCAGCATCCATCAATCCCAGTCCAAAATGAGCTCTACTGTGCAGCTCTACCCTCCCCCCAGCCCCATTTTTAAAGAAGAGGAGGGAAGAGTATGATATTGGATTGAGGACAAAGAAAGAAGATTGCAAGGTTTGCCATTCACAAAGGTGATAAAGCTATAGTTAATCCTAACTCCGGTCTTTGGACAACTCAAGATGCCTTTAAAAAATTTCCTTGCTGAACCAGCCCATGCTCATGGGCTGAACTGAACATCAGCAGGCCTCTGTGCCAATGTCCAGAATCTAGCTGTGCCCTTGTGTTCTGGGAGGCTGTGAGGGCTTGTCTGGTGCAGCATGATCCCAGGTGGTCAGTTTTGTTTTGTTTTGTTTAATGAGGGAGGTAATTTTTGAAATCATTCCTTTTCTTAAACATTTTTTATATGCCACTTTGAATTACAAATAGAATAGTTTGCAGCCATAAAGAGCTTTAGAATGGTGGTAAAATTGAGCTGTTAGTGCTAATAACTTAATATAGTATTTAATCATACACTTCTGTTCTAACTGTACCTAGAGTGATTACCCATAGCAATAATATAAGGGAAATTATATTCCTTAATTATAATTCATTCATTGTGAACTAAATCTTTGTTGTTTCAGTCTCCCCTCCAAAGCCCAGAATTCATTTTCTGAGAGTAAGAGCTGATGCTAGCTTTAGGGTAATCTTCTGTTACCAATACATTTCTTTAACAATTTTTGTTTTGTCAGATATTTAGATTGTTTTGAACTTTACTTATCATGTTAGTTACATGATTATTCTAGGCTTAATGGATTAATATTTTCTTTAAAAAAGAAGTAGAGAGAAGTAGAGGAAACTACAATTCTGTAAGCCAGACTTGTATCCCTGATCAAGACCTATTGAATTTCTAGTAGTAATGACACATTTGCACAGCTCTTGAAAAGCTTTCCTTACAAAACCCCATAAGATCCATGTATTAGTAGTGTGACATTTTTGTAGATTAAAAAAGTAAGGCTCATAAAGCAAAGTGATTTGCCCATGACCTCAGAGCTGGTAAATTTTGATCTGGGATTGAACCCAGGTCTTCAGGCCCAGACTTTTTTCCGCTTTAGCTTGCAGCCTTTTATTTATACTACACAGCAGGAATCTGGTTAAGTATATTGATTATGTAAAATCTATTGATTATGGTATTTCTGATTGATGTTATTTCTCTTGTGGCTAATGTATAACTCTTGTTTCCTTCAATTATATTATAAAATCCTTAGAAAGGCAGGTGGCACTGTAGATAAGAGTGTCGGGCCTGGTGTCAGGAAGACTCGTCTTCCTGAGTTCAGATCTGGCCCCAGACACTTAACTGACTGTGTGACCCTGGGCAAGCCACTTCACCTTCTTTGCCTCAGTTTCCTCATCTGTAAAAATGAACTGGAGAAGGAAATAGCAAACCACCCTGGTATCTCTGCCAAGAAAACCCCAAATGGGGTCATGAAAAGTCAGACACAACTGAAAACTACTGAACAACACAATAACAGCAGTGACATCAAGAAACTTTAAATGCAATCAGTCAAAAGTGAATTCATAAAAAAAGTGAATTCATTATCTTCTTTCTTTTCTTGAAATTCAATTTTATTTTCAGATCCAAATTCTCACACATATGCACTCCACTCATTGAGGAGACAAGGAAAACAAAACCCATTGCAAATATGTATAGCATGTAAAGCAAATTCTTGAATTAGCCATGTCCGAAAAGAAAGAGAAGAAAATATACTTTAATCTGTTCTCTGAGTCCATCAGCTGTGTATCTGGAGGTGAGCAGGATGTTCCGTCATGAGTCTTTTGGAATTGTGGTGAGCCGTTGCATTAATCAATTGTGTTCTGTCTTTCAAAGTTGATTACAGTATTATTGTTAATATATAAATTGTTCTCCTGGTTTTCCTCACTTCACTTTGCATCAATCCATACAAGTCTTCCCAGATTTTTCTGAAACTATCCCTATCATCATTTCATACAGCACAATAGTACTCCATTGTATTCATATGCTATAATTTGTTCAGTCATTCTCCAACTGGTGGGTATCCTCCAATTCTTTGCCACGGAAGAGCTACTATAAATATTTTTGTGCATATGGGTCCTTTTATTCCTTTTTTATCTCTTTTGGGGTATAGACCTAGTAATGGTATTATACATAGTGTAATAGCTTTGGGGGCATAGTTCCAAAATATTTTCCAGAATGGTTAGATTATTTCACAGGCAGTTCCCAAGTATATCTCTTTTCCTACAGCCCCTCCAGCATTTGTCATTTTAGCCATTCTGATGGGTGGTTAGAGTTGTTTCAATTTGCATTTCTCTAATTATTAGTGATATAGAGCACTTTTTTTCTTATAGCTATTTATAATTTGGATTTCTGCCTCTGAAAACTGCCTATTCATATTCCTTGATCATTTATCAGTTGGGAAATGGCTCTTATTCATGTAAATTTGACTCAGTTCCCTATGTATTTTAGAAAGGAGACCTTTATCAGAGAAGCCTTCTGTGAAGATTTCTCCCCTCGGTTTCCTGCTTCCTTTCTAATTTTAGCTGCATTTGTTTTGTTTGTGCAAAACCCTTTTAATTTTATATAATCAAAACTTTCCATTTTACCTCCTGTGGACATCTCTATTTTTTGTTTGGTCATGAACTCTTCCCCTGTTCATAGATTTGACAGGCAGTTTCTTTCATGTTCAATTAATTTTCTTATGATGTCACCCTTTATATCTAAATCATGTATCCATTTTGAGCTTCTCTTGGTGTCTGTTGTGAGATGTTGATCTATACCTAACTTCTGCCAGACTACTTTCTAGTTTTCCCAACAGTTTTTGCTGAATATTGGAGCCTATTATCTTTTCTTTCAAATTCTCTCCCCTTCCAAATTTCCCCATTGTTGTCTAGGGTACAACAGTCTTCCCAGTTACCCAGACTTGAAACTTAAGTATCATCCCTGACTCCTCATTCTCACCCTCCCAGCCCCTTACCTATTATGGTGCTTAGGCCTTTTGATTTTACCTTCATAACATTTTTCCTACATACCCCCTTCTCTACTCTGACACGGGTACAGGCCCTGTTCTAATAGTCTACCTGCCCTAAATCTCTCTCCACTCCGGTTGGTCTTTGACTCTGCTGCCAAAGTGATCTTCCAAAAGCTCAGGCTGATCATGTCACCCCCCTACTAAATAAAATTTTGTGACTCCTTGTTACCTCCAGGGTCAGATATAAAGTCTTCTGGCATTCAAAGCCCTTCATACCTCCTACCCTTCCAGTTTTCTTATAGCTTATGCCCCCCACTCTTAAATGCAGTGACATTGGCTTTTTGGCCAGTCACTCTGACATCTTCACTGGCTGCCTCTCCCCCAGGCCTGGAATTCTGTCCCTCCTCATCTTCACCTCCTGGCTTGCTTCAGATCTAAGCTAAAATCCCACGTCCTATGAGAAGCCTTTGTTTAATGGTAGTATTAAATTTTAGCTCTATTTACCCCTGTATCAGCTTGAGAATCAATTCACAGAGGGAGAGACAAAAATAAGAAATAAATGCAGATGTGGAAAGGGAAATTTATCATCCATGGGGAAAACCACTTTACAACAAATTCTTTATAAAGAAGTTTTCTCTAGTGCAGTTATTCCCACATCCTGGTAAATGGCCTCTAGGTAACATCGTTTCATTGATCTGGCTTTGTTGTTGTTTTCCTTCCTTCTCGAAGAGGACCATGACATCAGGAAGATGATGCCATGGATTTAAGTGAAGGAGGGCTGTTCGAGGTCATCAGCCTCACTTTTACCTCCAGAGCCATCTGAGTCCAGTGGCCAGATATAGATCAAGAAGACTGGAGATGGCCCACAATCTGGCTTTAATGAATTATCAACAATAAATAGCCTTATATGCCAGATATTCCTTTTCTCTGTGATATGAGAAACATTAAGATAAGTACCCAATAAATATGAAAGAGAAATCATAAGGGACTCAATAAGGTTAAAGTGTTTATATTTCTACATGGGAAAGTGATACATGTAACTCCTAAGAACTTTATCATTATTAGGGAATTAGGAGGAGTCTGCATAGTAAACAGAGGGTATGGGTATGGGTCAGTTATATTGGGATGATCTCAAAAAAGTAAAACTAAGGGGTGAGAAAGAGGGATACACTGGACAAAGAGGGAAGGAAGTGGCAGAATGGGGAAAATTACCTCAGATAAAAGAGGTTCACCAGGAAGAGCTTTACCGTGGAAGGAAAAGGGGGTAGGGCAGGCAATGCTTGAACCTTACTCTCATTTGAACTAGTTCAAAGAGAAAAGAATATATGAATACACACACACACACACACACACACACACACACACACACACACACACAGAGTTGGGTATAGAAATCTTTCTTACCCAAGAAAGTTTTATATACCCAACAGGAAAGTAGGAGGAGAAGGGAAAAAGATAAAGGTGAGGGGAGGAGAATGGATTAAGGGAGGTCAGAAGTGGGGGGGAGCATGATAAAA
Source organism: Phascolarctos cinereus (assembly GCF_003287225.1). Lineage (NCBI taxonomy): Eukaryota > Metazoa > Chordata > Mammalia > Diprotodontia > Phascolarctidae > Phascolarctos > Phascolarctos cinereus. The sequence continues at coordinate 33,132,132 of NW_027555958.1, forward strand.
AGAGAGAGAGAAAGATAAACAGATGAAAATTGGATAGCAGAAAATACACAGTGAATAATCATAACCTTAAATATGAATGAGATGAACTAACTCATTAAATGAAACCAGATAACAGAATGGATTAGAAACCAGAATCTAACAATATATTGTTTACGAGAAACATACTTGAAACAGAAAGACACACACAAAGTTAAAATAAGAGGCTGGAGCAGAATCTGTTAAGCTGCAGCTGAAGTTAAAAAAAAAAGGCAGGGGTAACAGCTAAGTGGCACAGTGATTAGAGCACCTGGCCAGGACTCAGGAAGACCTGAGTTCAAATTCCACCTCCGATACTAGCTGTGTGACCCTGAGCAAGTCACTTAACCCTGTTTGCCTCAGTTTCCTCATCTATAAAATGAGCTGGAGAAGGAAATGGCAAACCACTCCAGTATCTTTGCCAAGAAAACCCCAAATGGGGTCACCAAGAGTCAGACACAACCAAAATAACTCAATAACAAAGGGATCATCATCACCAACAAAGCAAAAACAAAAGTAGACCTAATTTAAAAAGAGAGATAAAAGGGCAGCTGGGTGGCGCGGTGGATACAGCACCGGCCCTGAAGTCAGGAGGACCTGAGTTCAAAGCCAGCCTCAGACCAAACCCTTAACACTTACTAGCTGTGTGACCCTGGGCAAGTCACTTAACTCCATTTGCCTAAAGAGAGACAGAGAGAGAGATAATCAGGGAAACAACATTTTACTTAAAAGGTACCATAGACAATGAAGTAATATCAAAAAAATTTACAGCAAGTTTCTCTGATAAAGGTCTCACTTCTGAAAATATAGGGAACTGAACCAAATTTATAAAAATAAGAGCCATTCTTCAATTGAAAATGATGAGAGGATATAAACAGGCAGTTTTCAGAAGAAGAAATAAAAACCAGCGAATAATTATATGAAAAAGTGTTCTAAATCACTAATGATTAGAGAAATGCAAATTAAAACAACTCCGAGGTACCACTTCATACCATCAGGTTGACTAATATGACAGAAAAGGAAAATGATGAATGCTGGAAATACAGGAAAATACAGGAACACTAATGAACTGTAGTTGGTGGAGCTGTAAACTGATCCAACCATTCTGGAGAACAGTTTGGAACTATGTCTAAAGGGCTATAAAACCATGAATGTTCTTTAACCCAACAATAAGCTCTGCTAGGTTGGTATCCCAGAGTCATCAAAGAAAAGGAGAAAGGACTTGTAAAGGAATACTATTCTTCTAAAAGAAATGGTGAGGGGAATGGTGTCAGAAAAACCTGGGAAGACCGATATGAAATGATGAAAAGTGAAGTCAGCAGAATCAGGAGGCCATTATACACAGTTACAGCAGTATTGTACGATGATCAACTGTGAAAGACTTAGCCACTCTAAGACACTGATCTAAGACAATTACGAAGCCTTGATGAAAAAAAAAATGCTCTCCATCTCCAGAGAAAGAGCTAATGGAGTCTGAATGCAGATCAAAGCATACTGTTTTCACTTTGTTTTTCCTTTTTTTTTTTTTTGCAACATGGCTCATATGGAAATATGTTTTGTGTCACTTCCCATGTATAATGAGCATCATATTGCTTGCCTTCTCCTGGGTGGGGGAGGGGCTACGGGGGGTAATAATTTGGAACTCAAAATTTTTTTGAGATGGAATGTTAAAAAATAAATACCATTTTTTAAATAAAAAAGAGAGAGAGAAAAGAAAAGGACCTGAATGAGAGGTAGTGTGTCTTAGTGAATAGAGAGCTGGAGTCAAGACCTGAGTTCAAGACCTGCCCACCGCAAATACGTCATGACTGAATGACTTGAACAAGTCACTTAATTGTTCTAAAGAATTCTCTTATACTTTAAGTTGCAGAGCATTTGTTGATCTGTTTTGGCAGAGAAGGATTTCCTTGTAGAAATTCCTATACCTAGTAGCTAGGTGGTACAGTGGGTAGAGCATTGGGCTTGGAATCAGGAAGACCTGAGTTCAAATCCCACTTCAGACACTCACTAGCTGTGAGATCTCTGGGCAAGTCGATTAACCTCTATTTGCCTCAGTTCTCTTATGTGTAAAATGAAGATAATAATAACACATATCTCTCAAGGTTGTCATGACAAACAAACGAGATAGTATTTGTAAAGAGCTTAGCACAGGGCCTGGCACATAATAAACATAGAGAACGGAGTCACGTGTTAAAAATGCTAGTTGTTGTTGTGGAGTCACAGGTCTGGTTTCCCTATCCCCAGCCCATCCAAAGAAAATAGAAAAGTGCCTGAGTGCCTGCATTAGGATCTGAGAAGGAGAAGACCTCCATGCCCTGGATGGAAGTCTGCTCCTTGGCCATTCTTCTGGCCTGTTTGTCAAGCTTCAGTTCTCCTGCAATGATCCTTTCCTTTTCCCTCGCTTGGAAATCCCACTAGAACGGTGCACCCGCCAAGCAGAATAAGCAGTACACGAAGAAGCCCTCCTGAGGAAGAGAGCACGGGAAGGGGGGCATGCAGGGCCCTGTGTTGTCTTGCTGCTTTTTGGACTGGCTGTGTTAGGTCCTATGAACCAAGAGTGGCATTTCTGACAATATCGTTACAAATGCAAAACCAAACATCGCCTTGGATCCATTGCAGTGGGGTTAGGCCAGTACAGAATTTTCTTTTGAATCTCTCTTGTGTTCTTCTGGTAGCAAAATATTCTTGTAAAATAGAAAGACAGTGGGTATAGTGGAAAAATCACTGGACTTAGAACAAATGATAACAGCTAATGTGTGTGTAGTACTTTAAGGTTTGCAAAGTGTTTTAAAACATATTATCTCATGCTATCCTCACAGCAGCTGTAGGAAACAGGTAGGTGGAAGTTAAGTGACTTGCTCAGGGTCACCCAGCTGGGCAGTGCTTGGCTTGCCTGACTCTGGGTCCAGCCCTGTAGCCACTGTGCCATCGAGGCCCAAGTTTGGTCTCTGTTACGTACTGTAATTCTCCATTTCATCACCTGTAAAATGGGAATGTTTTCTCTTACCTGTTAATATTACATTGAGGACCAAATGATGTGGTTTTTGTGAATGCACTTGATGAACTATGAAATGTTCTATGAAAGTAGTATAGTAGCATTGTTATTATAAAGTAATAGAAGTGTATCAGTTCTCTAGCATCAGCTAGTTAATGGGATAGCTAGAGAAAGACATAAGTTGCTCCCTTTCTAGTAAGGTTGAGGAATTCCCACTTTTGAAAGTTATTTATTTCCTAGTCCAAAAAGAAAATCTAATCATGCATTTAGATTTCTTGCCCAGGAGCACTCGGTGAAGTTATTAGACGTTAACGTCCTGTCTGTGGGATATGTGTACTAATGCTGGCTCTTCCAGTATTGGGAAAGATATAAAAGTGAAATACATCCACGGAAGGTGATCCACCGAAAGTTGGAGAGATAAAGGCATCATGGCTCATGGGGCTCAGCCAGGACCTGGAAACTTGACCATTTGGGACAAATGCATGGAGCTAAGTTGCTTTAGAAAGGGCTGAATCAATCCTGCCACAATTTGAACTTTTGGCTCCAGAGAGTCTAGGGCAGACTTGGGGGGAGACAACCTTACCATCTGGGCCATGCTCCAGTCTTGTTACTGTATACTCTGCTAGGGACAGCGTTGAGCCGGAGAGCAGAGGTGAGAGCTGATTGGGGGTAGCGAGGGGGCACACGTGGTTTTGATCTTACCAGGCTCCCGGAGTAGTCGCCTACCTCAGACTCATGAAGCACAGGAGATGAGAGAACAAAAGCATCCTTGGGAAGAGGGCGTCACACAGGAGCCTTGTCACCATTTCTTCATTTGTTCATTGAACAAACAGTGCTGGAAGTACTGTGTTGGAAGCACTACTGAGTCCCCTCTGCAGGCTCTGACCATGGCACACCTGTGTCACTCTAGCCATGGGTGAAAGAGAGCAAGGCGAGGTAAGATGAGTAGGGGAACAGCAGAGGATCCAGAGTTAGGATCAAGATGCCAGCATTCACACCCTGATCAGCTGCCATGCGCACATGTCCATTCTACCTTGATGATGTGTTTTTTATCAGTCAATCCGCAGGCATGTATTGAGCTCCTACTATGTAATACAAAGACAAAAGCAAGACAGTCCCTGCCCTCAAAGAGCTTACATTCTAGCAGGAAGACAACATGCACATGCTTGTGCACACACACATAGAGGCATGTGCAAAATACATGCCAAGCAGGTGCTGAGTAGCTCAGTGGGGAAGGCCTCCTGCAGAAGTGTGACCTTGAGCCAAGTCTTGAAGGAAGCACAGATTCTCTGAAGCCCAAGTGAGAGAGGAGCACCTTTAGTCAGTGCAGCTCTGGGAGTGCCTGGACTCTCTTGCTCTTTGTATCTTCTGAGCTTAGGGTGGCGCTTTGCCCCTAGTAACTGTTCATTTGTTCATTCATTCGAGTACTGGGAATGAGGAGCGCTGAGGCCTGTTTGGATATCTCCTCTACCTCTGAGACAGAACAGAGGGCAGTAATGTATAATAAGGAAGAGATGGCACCAGACTGTGAAAAGCTTAGCTGCCAGACAGAGGAGTTTCTGTTGGATCTTAGCAGTAAGAGGGAGTGCTGGGAGTAAGGTTCAGACCAGGGGTGGGGAACCTGGGGCCATGAGGCCACATGTGGCCCTCTAGGTCCTCAGGTGCATCTCTTTGACTGAATCCAAACTTCACAGAACAAATCCCCTTAATAAAAGGATTTGTTCTGTAAGACTTAGACATAGTCAAAAGGCCACACCCGAGGACCTAGAGGGCACATGTGGCCTTGAGACCACAGGTTACCCACCCCTGGTTCAGACCTTTGCTTTAGGAAAAGCACTTTGGTGCCTTCATAGGGAATCTGTCCCTTCCTTTCTGCTTTCACTACAGTCACCTTGGTTCATAGCCCAATCTTTTTTATAGCCTCCTAATATCCTTCTTCCTTGTCTGTCTTCTCTCTAATCCATCCTCACACTGTTGTGCATATGGTCTCACTTATGGCACTGCTCTGTTCATGTCACTCTCATTTCTCAAAACCTTTTATTCTTGTCAGGAGGACCTGAGTTCAAATCACTTAGCCATGTTTGCCTCCCCCCCCACCAAAAAAAATCCTTTATTCTCTCTCTCCATTACCTTCTGAATGAAACATAATTCAAGGTCCTCCACTCCCTCATGCCATACGATCTTATCTCCTACCTTCTCTTTCTCTCCCGGCATTGGAATCCCAGTTCTGCTACTTATCACCTCTGTGACCTACACTTCACCTGTGTAGGCTTCAGTTTCTTTGTCTTGTCCCTTCCAGTCCTAGGTCTGTGACCTAGGGATGCACATTCAGTGTCCGCCTCTGGGGTCCCTTCCCCTGCCTCTGAGCCTGCACCCAGGGCGTGGCAGATGCTTTTCTCCCTTTCCCCACTTAAAGACCCAATTCAGATTCCACCCCCCTCTATGAAAGCTCTCCTAGTCACTCCAGTTGAAAGTGATCTCTCCCAACTCAGATTTCTCCTAGTCCTTTGGACCTCTCCTTGGGAGAGGCTTTCTTGTTTCCCTGTTCTCTCTGTACCTCAGATGCAAGTCAACAAGCATGGTTGAGCACCTGCTTTGCACAAGTGCCCAGTTTTTGTGTTTGTGTCTTTCTCCCCAGAGTCGGAAAGATGAGAAGTTAACGTAAAGCCAGATCATGAGGGAAGGCTTGGATGGGGAGGTGGGATCTGAGCGAGGCCATAAAAGATGAGTCCAGAGAAAGACAGAAAGGCATTCATTCCCCCACGGACCAGGGCAGAGCTCAGTTTAGCTCGACAAGCTTTTACTCAGTATCTCCTGTTCCGAGGCATTGGGGATAAGAAAGCCAAACAAGTCCCTGCTTCTGCAGATGGATTCCCATGGTTTAGTGGAAAGTCAAAAGATCTTGGCTCCCATTCTGGCTCTCACCTGTGTGATCTTGGGCAAGTCCCCTTACCTCTCTAGGCCTCAGTTCCATTTTACAAAAAGGTGGGACCTGAGGGTGGCAGTTAAGCTTTGAGCTAGACTGCCACCAAAGCCCCTGCCCCCCCCAAATCTGTGATCCTACCAGAGAGATGACACATAAACATATAGAGAAGTAAACAGAAGAGAGTTTGAAGACAGAGAAGTCTGTGTTGAGCACTTAATACAAGAGTATTTTAAATAAGTAAGATCACAAAGATTTACCGAAGTACAAAGAATTGCAGTATCTGTCCCTCAGCAAGCACTTGTTAGACTATGTGCCAGGCACTGTGCTAATACTGAGCATGCAAAGAAAGGGAGAAGGCAGTCCTTGTTCTCAAGGGGCTCTGGGTCTGTGGGGGAGACAGCAGGCACACAGTTATGCAAGAACAAGCTATCGATGGGATAAAGTGGGAATAACCCACAAAAAATGGATACATTATGAAAAAGGTTAGGGTTAGTCCCGCTTTGGAGACACAGCAGTCTTTGGCCTACACGTTTTGGGGTGACCTGCATGGCAGACATCATGGCTCAGCCTCTTGACTTGTTTTTTAGCATATCAGAATCTGAGCCCTGGGTACCCTCTGGTTCCCCCCTCCCCCCAATCCTACCTGCATAGGACTAGCTCTAGTCATGCCTAGCCCCCTGACAAAGGGCCTAGGAAAGAGGAACCTGCCCTGTTCCTGTTTTAGCCCCTGTCGAAGTCCCTGTATTGCCAAATCTTTGGTGTCACTGGCCTGTTTGCCTGGCAGTTCCTGGTTTTCCTAGTTCTTACCTGAACTGTTTCTGCTCATGAGTATGCATTGAATAGACTTATTTGCTTTATCCTACCTCCTTGGTTCATGTAAGATCTCTTGGGAATTCCCCTTAGTTGCCCAACCTGTGGCACTGTATTAGGATGCCTTAAGCTTATAAACAAACCTTAAACAAGGGGTCTAAAACTCCCGGCAGCCTTTCCTACCTCCCAGGATTCATCAGTGTGTGTAGAAAAACAGGGGTTAGGAGTGTGAGCCCACCCTTGTCCCAAGGGGCAGGACCCTGTATTTTCTAAATGAGTACTCCAGCTGGGATTAGGGGCTTGCCCTGAACCTCCTAGTGTGGGGCACTAGATCCCATGTTTGAGCACGTGGTAGGCAGTGGCAGGCATCGGGGGTCAGTGGGAAGGGGCTAGGGCTGCTGCCTTTGAAGTCCCATGAGCTGGTTTGAATCCTGACTTGGCCACTTAGCATTGGCTTGACTTTGGCCTCAGTTTCCTTGTCATGATGGAATTGGATTAGCTGGCCTCTCCAGCCCTCTCCACTTGTAAATGAATAATGCTACAATTGGGCATGGATGACTCCAAGAGCAAGAATGCAGGAAACTGTAAGCATTGAGTCTCGCCAGAGAAGGGAGGAGGGGGAGACAGGAACACTCCCTAGGGAGATAAAAGTACTAAATTCTTCATAAGGTCCTAGGGACTAAATTGTTCATGTTTTGTAAGGTGTGTTGAATGGGAAAAGTGATCTATAAATGCCTGTTATTTTTGCTAAACAATAGAGTGCCAGGCTTTTGTAATGGGAAGAAAGCAGTTTTTCAGTGTCTCTTCCTACAGTGCTTTTAGGAAGAAACATATGGTGGTAAGACCAGTAGATAGAAGAATGCTTAGGAGATCACTTATCAAGGTGATAAGATTCAGATCTTTTCAATATTCCTTATGACTTTTGTGATGTAAAGAGCTTTCTGAGACCTCTTGACTCCATTATTAGGTGGGAATATTGAAAAGCACCATCAGGTTTTTTTTTTCTGGAATTAATTCCTTTGGAAAACTGTTGTCTACTTGGTGATTGTGAAGCCTGATTGCTTTAAGGGCCTTTGTTTGTAATGAATCACTGCATTTGGTGTGGTTGCATTGTATGAAAAGTGCCTTTGTGGTAGCAATGGAGAGGAGTTGGTTACCTCTCAGAACAACAGCTTTTGAGATAATTCACTTAAGGTTCCAGTTTTATCTTTGGCTTTCATAGGTCAACAGGAGACAGAATGTTGCTTCATTCTTTGAATCTCTGTTGGCATATAGCTCTCTCAGTTGCTTTTCTCTTTTAGAATCGTTAATCATAAAATATAAGCCAAAAGTCACCTTCAAGATTATCTGATTCAGTCGAATCTCTCACTTTATGGGTGAATCCCAGAGAGGCCCCATACTCTGCCTAAAGTCATATGCCAGCCTGCTTCTAGTACAACAGATACCCAGCTTGTCTTTGGACTCTTAAAATTCAGAAAGATTAATTTACAAATCACTTCTCTACTTGTGCACCTTAGAGCTCAAAAAGTCAAATCAAGGAGAAGGAAACAAGTTCTCTCTGACTGGGAAATCTCGTTTCCTTGTCTTTTTTTTTTTTAACATGGGAAAAAAACCAACAACCTCACAGTACTTGAGTAAGGCAGTGCCATTATTATTTGGAATGCTTCAGTATTTAGTGGAGGCTGTGTTAATTGTGGCTTGCAAGAGCAGTGGTCAGCAAAGGTGAACCAATGAGCTTCTCTTTATGCTTTTCATTGTCTCAGATCCGAAATTAATAGGAGAATGACGCCTATGTGAAGCCCCATTTGGGTGAAATGGCAGTGCACGTGATGATTATGTGTGTTTCTATGGCAGCTGTAACTTTTCCAAGTTCTCAGAAGGGATGTAAAACAGTTATAATAAATCCTTTATTATTTAGCAGTTTAATGTCCAGTTTGTGGGTAATCCAGCCCCCTTGTTGATATGCTCCCCTGATTCCTACCTTTTTGGCATTTTTTACTGATTAACACCTTCAGATTTGTGGGAAAGGGCAAGGAGGAGAGAATAAATAATTCTGTCAGGGTTGCTCCCTCTTCAGAGCAGTAATAAAATCTTGGGAGGAAGAAAGATTTAAAACAAATAGCCAAAAAAAAAGTCTGGAATTATCTGGGCTTAATTATTCAGTTATCTCTGCTACCCTGCTTCTTCGCTGCTACCAATAATGAATAATTATTTCATGTTTAGATGCCTGCTACCCTTGTAATCCTTTCAAGTAGACATTATCCACTGTTGTTGAACTTTTAAAATTGTATTCCGGCTACCAGCTGCCATTTTTTTCTTTATCTCTGACATGTAAGCAGGACTCATAGATTCGTAGAATGTTTGAATTAGGAAGGATTTTTAGAAATACTCTATTAAGACCTCCTCATTTTATGGATGAGGAAACAGACTGAGGCAGGGGAAGCCAGTCATTCAGTCTGTAAACATTTGTTGTTGTGGTTCATTCATGTCAGATGCTTCATGACCCCATTTTCTTGGCAGAGATACTGGAGTGGTTTGCCACTTCCTTCTCCAGCTTATTTTACGGATGAGGAAACTGAGGAAAACAAGGTCAAATGACTTGCCCTGGGTCACACAGTTACTAAGTATCTGAGACCAGATTTGAATTCATGTCTTCTAGGCCTGACACTCTATCCCCTGGCGCCACCTAGCTGCCTGAAAACATTTATTAAATGACTACCATGTGCCAGGCACTGTGCTAATCAATAGGGATAAAAACGATTTTGGGTTTGGGTTTTTTTTTTTTTGGCTAGGCAGTGAGTTTAAGTGACTTGCCCAGGGTCACACAGCTAGTATAGGTCAAGTGTCTGAGGCTGGATTTGAACTCAGATCCTCCCCATTCTAGGGCCAGTGTTCTATCCACTGCACCACCTAGCTGCCCCTATTAAAGACATTTTTTAAAGGCAAAAGACAGTCTCTGCTCTCAAGGGACTCACATAAATAGAAAATAATCAACAAAGGGAAGGCACCAGCATTAAAAGGAGGATTGGAAAAACCTTCCTCTAGAAGGTGGGATTTTAACTGGGACTTGAAGGAAGCCAAGACTCAGAGGGAAGAAGAGAGATCATTTTGGTCATGAGAGGTAGCCAATGAAAATGCTCAGAGTCAGGAAATGGACTGTCTTGTTGGAGAAATGGCAAGGAGTGCAGTGTTACTGGTCCAGACTACATGGTAGGGTGTAAAGAGTAAGAATACTGGAAAGGAAAAGGTGTGTGGAAGGAGAAGAATGGTTACGAAGAGCTTGAAAATCTAGATTATTTTATACTTGATCCTGAAGGTGATTGAGTTGGGGGTGGGGGTGACATGGTAAGACCTGCACTTAGGGAGGATTGATTCCCGAAGGGGGATTGAACTGGAGTGGGGAAAGATTTGAGGCAAGGAGACCTATCCAGAGGCTATTGTGTGAAGTGATGAGGACCTGAGGGCAATGTCAGAGGAGAGGAGGGGGAGCATATGGTAGAGCTTACAGGACAAAATCAATAGGTCTTGGTAAAAGACAGCATGTGGAGTTTAGTGAGAAGGAGAGGATGACACCTCGGTTTCAAGCCTGGATGACTCAACAATAAGAGGGACGTTAGACAGAGGGGAGGGTTTGGGGGGAAGATGAGTTTTCAACATGTTGAATATCAGATGTCTACAGAACATCTAGTTCTGGATGTCCAGTAGGCAGTTGGAGGTGCTGATACTGGAGGTTAGGGATGGCTATGTAGATTTGAGAATCCTCAGCATAGAGATAATAGTTGAATCCTTGGCAGCTGATGAGATTCCCTAGTGAAATAGTATAGAGGGAAAAGAAAAGAGGACCCAGGGTCATAAAACAACTTGTGTTCACAAAATAATTTACTGGCCAAGAAAAGGCATTCAGACTAAAGGTTATCTGGCTCCTTGGCTTGAGTTTTTCATAGTAACAACGTTAATGTCTTGATCTGCTTCCAAAATCCATGTTCTCCTTTAACCGTTACAGTACTCTCTCAAGCAAGAATAAATACCGAGTCCATCAGAGTTTAGATTGAATATAATCTCCAATAATACATAGGTTAGTGTTGTTACCTTTTGGTCTCATGGAAGGAGGCACAGGATCTGAAAGATATGCCTCAACTTACATTGTTTTGAGAGTCATGGGAACTGATTTCTGCTCTCAACTTTGCCATGAATTTGGCTGTGTGGTTGTGAGCTAATCCTTTAACTTTTCTGTACCACAGCTGTGAAATAAGAGAGTTGATTGAGATGATCTCTGAGCTCCTTCTCATCTCCAGAATTATGTGACTTAGGTGGAATCCAGGGAAATTTACTACTTTAAAAAAGCATACTAAAGCCTAATTAGATATAATGCCGTTGGAGCAATAATGTGCCCATCCGGTCATTTATCACTGCTAATATTGCTTCCACCCCTACAGTTCTGGGATGTGGCCTGTTAGTCAAGAAAACCTCATTGAGGCCTAGGTCTGAGCTCCACTGTGAGTGCTGGCCCCACTTCTGTCTGAGTCTCATCCTTTGAGGAGACCCATTAACACTTCCTGGGGGAAAAAAAATCACATTCCTGACACATGAAATGATGAGAAAATGACAGGGCAGAACTTAGATCAAATCTTCAAGCTTAGTTGAAGAAAAATGTGCAGATTTGGTTTGGCAAGACCATTTCTGACTCCATGTGGAGTGGAAAACGGGCTTAGTTCACTTCATGCTGCTCAGTCTAATTTGAAGTAATTCGGGAATTCCTAGGTTCTTGGGGACAGAGAGCTTGCCTCCTTAGAGCCTTGTTTCCTGGCAGTTGAGAGTAAAGGATTAAATTGAGCTGAAACCCAACTGATTGACATTTTGACACCCAGCAAATTGTAAAAAGAAAGGGGATTTTGTTCTGTTTTTTAAATGGATAATAGTGGAAAAAACTTTCCTGAAAGTATCCAAGTTTGCAAAGAGGACTTAACATCCTCTTATTTAAAGGGGGGAGGGGGAAGACCTAAAGCCTGGAGATGTGCACTAACACTTTCACAATCTCACAGAGTTTTAACTTCAAGAAGGGTTTGAAAAGACCTGGATGGGAGCATTAAAGCTGGCTAGCTCTGCTGAATTGGCAGTGCCAGAGATCTTTCAAGGGGAAACAAAGAGCCGGGAACTTCTGAGTATCATTTTAGGAATCTCTGTGTAAAAGACAAGTAGACAAATTGATGAAATTATAGCAATGTCATTTTTTTAGATGCAAAAGGTCTTAATTCTGTACAGTATTGAGTAGTGCATGCTGCCTGAAGGCGTCCTTTCAGACAGATAGAAATGATTACTCTGCCATCATCTACCCTGAACAGCATACTTTCAGGTTGACTTCAATAAACTCCCGTCTCTGCACAAAGGGAGCTATACTCATCTTAACAACACCATTTTAAATAGGCACGGTGCTTCTTTTGAATGCTGTGGGAGATTGTAATAAATTGCAACCTGGAAGAGGTTTCAGGCTGACAAGTTGGGCAGATATTTTAAGCAATTGATTTCAGGGTGTATCAGCAGATTTTTTTTTTTACATTGCCATTTGGGTGCCTGCTGACACAGCCTGAATAAATATTACGAGTGGCCACTCTTCCTAGAGATGAACAAATCATGATGATGGATGGGCTAAAGTCTGTTTTAAGATCCAGCACCTTTCATTGATTCTTACCCATCTGATTAACCCCCAAAAGAGAGCCTCCAGATAACAGATCTTCTCTAGAGAGCAATATTGCGTATGTAGTGCCCTTCAGATCCTGCAGTTAGTTTTGAGTTTTATAAGATCAGCTGATGGTTGATTGACTAAGTCAAATGAATCATTCCTTTTTGAGTTTCTGCATCATGCCCATTGGCATTACTTTAAAATTCATGACTTTACAGGGAAGTAGATCCAGGAAATAAATCTACCAGAGGATAGGTTCGTGTTTCTGAACGCTGGCACATGCAATGTCAAATAACAGTAAGGTCTTTAAAGTGATCTTTGTTTCTGGAACAATTTTAGAGCATTCTTTTCCTCTTTGTCTAATGACTAGGTCTATGGCCAGTGTTTTTGAAGTTAATGGTTCTTGGTGTGTTTAATTTAAACTTGTTTTCTGATTCTGAAATTCCTGTGGCAACCTTATTGTTTCTGTGTTTTTTAAATCAAATAAACACCCATCAGGGACTAAACATTTGCCTAAAAATTAGATTATCTGTTTAGTCAGAAGAAAGAAGGGGAGTTATTAACTGGTTAGATTAGAGGGACAAGTGATACCTGGCATCACTTTCCTGATGTCATGGTCCTCTTCCACAATGAAGGACAAACAGCAAGATTAGAGGGGGCCCAAATCACCTGTACTTAGTATTTCTGTTTGTTTTGGGGTTTTTTTGTTTTGTTTTGGGATTGGGGGGGGTTTGCTAGGCAGTGGGGTAAGTGACTTGCCTAGGGTCACGCAGCTAGTAAGGGTTATGTGTCTGAGGCCGGATTTGAACTCAGATATTCCTGAATCCAGGGCCGGTGCTCTATCCACTACACCACCGAGCTGCCCCTGTGTTTGGTATTTCTGAAGGAAAACAAAAACCCGAATGACATGAAGCAGACCTGTCATTCAATGTGGATTTTAAGCCCAAATAATGGAATCTCAAAAACAGTGGCTTTGAATCTTTCAGGCGATTGAGAAAATGAGATTTGGTGTTGCATTAGTGTGCAAGGAATATATTTAAGGGATTGGAGGAGGTACAGCCCTTCAGTAAAATGCGCTTTCCCCGGCTGGACGCACGCACGCATTTACTTCGGAGCCCGACCGATCTCCTCCTGGGCTTGGCAAACCCAGTGGCCTCCGCTGCCCGTCTGGGGGTCCTGTGCCAGCGATGGCCCCGTGCAAGCAGGGGACAATCCAGCCACCCTAAGAGGGGCCGGGTGCCCCTGAGCAGGCTATCTGCCAACAGCTCGGCTTTGGCCTCTGAGGCCCGTCCCCCGCCCCGACTCCCTCTGCCAGGGCGGAGCCCCAGGGTGGGCCGTCCCTACTTTGTCCCCGGGCCGCCCCTGCGCACTGCGTCCCCGCCCCGGACGGACAGGCGGCCGGCCCGCCCGCGGGAGGGGGAGCTCCGGAGCTCAGCCTGGCCCCAGCCAACCTCAGGGACCCAAGCAAATCAAAGCAAAGCAAAACTGCTCGGCAGCGAGAGCCTACGCTGGGGCCCTAAGCCCTGGCCAACTTGCCGCTGCCTGCACAGCTGGCACCACTGGAACTCTGCCGCTTCTGGCTTCGGGCTAGGCTGAGCTGGACGGACACAAGGACCTACTTCTCCCTCCGCCTTGCGTGCCCCGCCGGCCGGGCTCCATTCTAGGAGCCCACCTCATGACTGAGCACGGGAGCGGGAGAAAGGAAGGCGGCCCCCCACCCCACCTGCAGTTTTGGTGTCCCCGACATGATCCCCTACTTCTCCGCCAACGCGGTCATCTCCCAGAACGCCATCAATCAGCTGTGAGTATGAGCTCCCGACTCGGGCTGGCTCTCCAACTTGTCTCTTTTCCTGTAGGCTTGCGGAACCCAGTTAGAGCCCCTGATTTGCCAGGTGGAGGAGGCTCCAGGGGCAGCGGTAGCCGCCTATATTTTAGGGGTGGGGGGCGAGAAAGAGAACAGAAAACCTTGATTTGAGCACTTTGAGATCACCAGGTGTGCCCTGAAAGATATGGAAAAGGGTGGGGTAGAGGGGGTAGTTTACAGTAGCAAAAGGGTGGTAGAGCTCGAAAAACACCTCATTTGTAAGAATCTCAAGTTAAGTCTTTGGAAGAATGAAGAAATTTTAAAACTCAGAGCTTGTTTTCTGGGATACCAGAGGCTGAAAGGATGAGAGCTTGGGCAGTGCCTATGTGTAATGGGTCCCCAATCAAATCGAATGAGATGATATTTATAAAGCACTTAGCACAGTACCAGGCACATAGTAGGCACTTAATAAATGCAAGCATTCCTTTCACCTTCCCTTCCCCCCAAATGGAGGTCTATCTGGGCGAAGGGCAGTCACCTAAACATCAGGATTTCCAGCCCGGAAAAGTGTTGTGGAAATCCTGCTGTTGACTCAAGCACTTCATTTTGTAAAGTTTGGACTCCCTGACACGGTCCTAGTGGAATCTCCAGAAGAGGGTTAGGAGTTTGGGTCTGGCGTTATTTTTGGGAACTAGACTTAAGTAGTCTGACTGAGTTTATTTGGTGTGTCACTAGTAGCATAGAATGAGCCCCTGACCATCCAGAACCAGTGATTTTCAACACAGCCTACTAGAGCCTCCTGTGGAGGCAGCAGTTTAGTCCGTGAGATGAAGAGGTTATGCCTGAACTCAGCAAAAACAAGCACATGTGAAAGCTCTTGTCATTTGAATGCTTCTCTTGACTTTGTCCTAAGCCTCCGTTGTAGCTCAACTATATCTGAGAGGTGTGTGAGATGCAAAGGAGTCATCTTGCCTGGGACAGTTCCCAAGTAGGGAAACCCTCCCTGCCCATTGTAGCTGGATCCTCAAGTAAGTGGAATGGACTGGCGGGGGTTACTGAAGCTAAGAGCAATTGAGCCTGCTTTGGGTGTTTTAGAGAGGTAAACATGGAAGCGATGCTAAAACTGCCATCGAATACTTAACTTGATTATGAAAAGCTGCTTTCTGACTGTCTGGTCAGCCCTATATCAGCTGAATTCTGATACAGCTAACCCTCACAGTTCTATATACTGTCTGTCTGTATACGTATATGCGTAGTTGTTATAAAGGAAAATATCTCTAAAATAAGTCTTAAACAATCCCTAAACCAAATTTATTTTAGCCAACACTCACCTTCCCCTCCCACCACATCTTTGACTAACTTTGGAGACAAGTAGACTCCTTTGACTAACTACTTTCTCCCCTGGAGGAAGTGCTAATAAAATAACCAAAAGGTGAACCAAGCTAGAAGAGAATGCATGGAGAATCCATGAGCTTTCAAATGGCAGAGCTGCTTGAACTTTGCCTTTTTTTTTTAAGAGGAAGTTTGAGCTTGTTTAAGAAAAGTAAGACTTTTGCATTTACACTTTCTAGCCTCCTCACACACATGCAACATGATGTCCTGAGCAGCCTACAAGGTCACTTATGCAATTTGGCAGTGATAGGAATAATCTTTAACTGCTGACCTACTACTTGCTACTAAAAACATTAGTCACTATACTAAGAAAGACTTGTCTTGTTCCTAAAATGAGTAAATTTCAAAAAATATAGAATTTCAAAAATTCTAAAACAAGTTTCAAAGGAACATACATATATGTCCCATCCTGTTTTGGTCTTTTCTCTTGGCATTTATTTTTCTTGGCTAAGACTTGGTCATTTTCATTGAAACTGTCCTCAAATTTACTACTGCTTCTCTGGAGTCAACATTTGAGTACCCACAATGGCTTGCCCAGCAACAAGAGGGATATTAAATAAGTGTTTATAAACCTCTTAAAAATCTTTTTTTGTTTTAAGCTTAAACAAATGAATAGCAAGGGTCATCTTAGTAAATCTTCCTACAGAGCCTAAGCCACTAAACCTCAATGGGAATGAAGATTCCTCTCTATGAATTGGCTGCTCATAGAGACAACAGTGAATGAGTGACTCCTATGGGTTGGTGAAAGATGTGTCCTATGATCCTTGTCTTTGGAAGATTTAGTAGCCTAAGTGACTGGCTTCTCCGTTCTAGGGAGCCTGGGTAGGAAAAGGTGGGACTTTGTCACTTGCAAGGTCATAAGACTATTAAGGGAAGTGTGAAGAGGCCATTCTCATAGGTATTCTTAGGATTTAGAGGTGAAAAGCACCCACCCCCATTTTAGGGATGAAGAAACTGGAATCAAAAGAAAGTTATAGAATCATAAGGGACCTTAGAGGACATCAGTTTCAAACCACCCTTTTTACAGGTGTAGAAACTGAGACCCGGAAGAGGATAAATGACATGTCCCGGGCCACACAGAGTCATAAGAGTAAGCCGAAGAGGGGCAGCTAGGTGGCGTGGTGGATAGAGCACCAGCCCTGGATTCAGGAGGACCTGAGTTCAAATGCGACCTCAGACACATATCACTTACTAGCTGTGTGACCCTGGGCAAGTCACTTAACCCCATTGTCTAAAACCAAAAAAAAAAAAAAGAGTAAGCTGAAGAGGGAGCTCTAGTGGGGCAGGTCTCTGAATCTAAATTCAAGGTTTCAGTGCTTGAGTTTTCCCTTTAGACTACCTTCTAAACAGAACCCTCACAGGATAAATTGTTTTTAATAGCAGAGATTTCTGGATAGCTGAAGGTTTATTGTCTTCAACATCAAAACTTTCTTTTTTAATTTAGCCATTTTGTTTAGAAACATTTTTGAAACACGTTACATGTTTCCTTATTTTTTAAACAGATGATCTCAAATTTAGTCTCTTGATTAAGGCCCAATGATTAAGAATATGATGGCCACTAGAATTCTTGAAGGGGTGTTAGATGATTCACCCTTCTACCGAATGGGTGCCGTCTACCATGACTTTTTTATTGTCTCCACCCATTTTCAATTGTCTTGCTTCTCACCTGCCATAGGCTTGTAAACTAGATAACTAAGAATGTTAGAACTGTGTGTAAAAGAAGAGTAAATGGGTTCTTGGTGGGATTCTTAAATGAGAGAGTGCCTGAGCTTTATTAATAGACATTGCTCTCTATTTCTGTTCTCTTCTTCCTCCTAATGCTACCTTGCAATTTATTTTGTATTGTTAAATACATCCTCATTTATGTGTATGTTTTCTCCTCCATTCAGATGTTAGCTCCTCAAGGACAGGGACAGTTTCTATTTTGCTTTGTATCCCCAGTGCTTAATACAATCCTCTCACAGAGTCTGAGTGTTTGTTGATTGATTCTGCTGGTCAGGGGCCTTGTTTGCTCTCTTTTTCCTTCACTTTTGTGATTAAGGTAAATGAAACATGACACAGTGAGACACTTACTGAATTTGGAGTCAGAAGACTTGGATTCAAATCTCAGCTCTGTTTTTTATTACCTGTGTGCTCTGGGATAAGGTTACTTAACCTCCCTGGTTGTGAGATCTTGCGATATCTGTGGGCCATCAGAGGCAGCTAGGTGGCTCAGTGGATAGAGTGCTGGGCCTGGAGTTAGAAAGACCTGAGTTCAAATTTGGCTTCAGAGACGCTCACTAGTTTTGTGACCCTGGGCAAGTCACTGAACCTTAATCCACTGGAGAAGGAAATGGCAAACTATTCCACTACCTTTGCCAAGAAAACCCCATGGACGGTATTGGCATGCCATGGTTCACACAGGGTGAAGAAGAGTTGGACATGACTGAGTGACAATGTGAACTGGGGGATTAGAAAGTACCTCCAAGGTACTTTCCAGCTCTGAGCCTATGAGCCGATGATTTTAAGTTGCTGAGTGGCTGAATCCTGGAGATCAGAAGCCTTTTCAGCCATTTCCTCATGAGAAAAGAGCAATTATTCTCAATTCTATTTTTTTTAATTCAAAGACCGCAAATTTCTCTGTCTCTGTGTAAAATATCAATGTTAATGGAAAGCATGGAGCTGATTTTGGTTAGACACCAATGAGGGGCATTAGAAATAAGTTAATTTGTGCTCAGACTCAAAGAAAGTGTCAACACTATTAATATAGGCTTAAATACAACAAGAAAGAAGCCCATTTGTGCTCAGATCTAATTTTAAGAATCTGGAGTCATCCTGAAGACAGAGGAAGGTGGAAAGTCCCCAAGACCTTTAACAGTATGCTAAGGCTGTATCCCATTGGCTAGGCTGTCCATACTTTTGAATATAATAAACATCTTAATTTCCTAATAAATTGAAATTGCTTTGTTATATAACAAGCAGACATCCAGTCCCCGAGAGGAGGTCACGAAGCAGGGACCTGGTTGCTCTTACTCTTCGCCAGACATGGCTTGTCTAGAAATAAGTTGCTGTTTTTTATGGTCTGGAAAGTTCAAGGATCATGAATAATTAGATAAAATGCTGGCATGAGCTATAATTGAAACAATGTTCCTATTATGAAGAACTCACAGCAGAACTCTTGGAATTTCTGCACTCTAGACATCACTTGATTTGTTAATGAGGTTCCTTTAAGCCTTTTTATCCTTGACCTGAAATATTTGTCCGTAGTTATTTGGTTTCATTTATAAATGTGTTTGATGACTTAGCAGCTGCACATCAGGAGTTTAGAAAGCCTGGAGCATCACAACAGATGGGCTTGTCAGGATGAGCCTCTAAATTGTTCCTTTTCAAGAAAGTAGAGATATGGCAACCTTTTCGTTCTCGTATTAATAATAATCAAGGTGCTTGCATTCATGGAATGCTCTTTATTTTTCAAGGTTAAATCACATTATTTCATTGAATTTTGCTCACAGAGAGATTTTGCAGATGAGGAAACAGGCTCAGAGACATTGCATGGATTGTAAGAGGTTTCAGTTTTGTGTAGCTCTGCTTGGACGTCGCTAGCTCTCAGGCCAGCTACCGGAGGTACTCTTTGCAAAGCCCTTTTGATTATACCAACATCATGCCCCGATATACTGGTAGCCTTAGCTTTCTAGCTCCAAAATGGCGTTCGTTTAGTACTTATAGTAAGTCATAGTTGTAGGGAGTAAAAGAATATCTGCTCTAATTATGTTGCACAGTTGTCTAATTGGTTAATCTGAGAGACCGACCAGAGGAAAAAAATGTGGTCGTGTAGAGAAAAGGAGGGTGTTAGGGCTTGTCAAAGAGACCAGTAGCCACAGATGAGGCTTGCTTGCCTGCCAGTTTGGAAGAAGGGCAGGCCTGAAGAGGGGCATTTATGGACAGCTGTGGTGGGGCCTACTTCTGCAAAGAGAATTTGAGGG
This sequence comes from Phascolarctos cinereus, assembly GCF_003287225.1. NCBI lineage: Eukaryota > Metazoa > Chordata > Mammalia > Diprotodontia > Phascolarctidae > Phascolarctos > Phascolarctos cinereus. Next base: position 33,151,716 of record NW_027555958.1, read on the forward strand.
ACCACCTTCACTGGAGTTTCCCATAGCTATTGTAGCAGTTTGTAAAGGGCCCCAAGAAGAACCGTTTGATTTCTGAGCATGCCTGGAGGACTCAGGAGATCCATAATTAGATAGATAACCTGTTGTATAGACTTTTCATTTTCTGCCCTGCAGGGCCATGGACGGGGCTTTGACTTGGGATATCCCTGGATGCATTCCTCCCAGCTGAGGAAACACTCTCTTGGTTTAGGTCAACAACATTGCCTGGAGCAGGAGAGATGAGGAAGTTGGGGTCAGTGCAGAGGCAGGACCTGACCCCAGGTTTCTCTGACTCTAAGACCAGCTCACCCAATACCCTTATTGCCCTCTGCCCCTCACCTTCAGCACTATGAACCTATTTAAAACTTTGGACTTAAACTCTCACAGAAGTGGAAATGATATCTGCTCTACTTTTAGAACA
>NW_027555958.1:33154654-33289654 GCF_003287225.1 Phascolarctos cinereus
TGAGAAGCAACTAATGTACTATCTAGCAGTTAAAGCTGCCCAAAACTGAAACAGGCTGTAATTTATTTAGGTGTTCAGCTCCCTGTCACTAGAAATATTCGAGTAGAAATTCTGCAGTCATTTATCAGGTTATTGGAGTCATTCCTGTCCGGGATAGGAGGCAGAACTAGATGATCTCCAACTCTAAGATTCCATGATTCTGTGAGTTAAATGGCTCAGGTGGTCTTTTTGAGTGGGGCAACTGTTTTCCATATGTGCTGGGTGATTAGGGGTTAAATGCAAAAGGAGCCTTCTTTCCTCCTGCGGTATTAGTCACCACAGGTGACCAGCAAGAAGTAGTTGGCCAGGTCTGGGACCCAGCATCTCACCCTCGCTGTGACGCTTTGTACATTGTGTTGCAATAGCCAGCTGGTGTCGATAAGGGCTGAGCAGAGCGACGTCTCTTCCTGTTTTTCTCCTTTTGCTTTACCGATTCTACAGATGGCTCTTCTGGACCACCGAAGCCGCAAGAGAAACCTCGCTTTCCGGGCCTCAGGAAAGCCTTCACAGATTTGTTGGACAGCCAGCTGATAGGCCACGCCTCCTTCTCATTAAACTAGCCACTTGGGTTTCATCCTGTCATCGTCATTGTCGTCATCGTCGTCGTTGTTGCTGTTGCTTTAATAAACCTTTTGCTTTTGTGGGGAGCTTCAGTTGCACAAGTTGTGTGTGGTTGAGGATGGGGAGGGACTGACACTCGGAGGATTTGTGTTCCTAGGACAACTAAAACAACACTTTTAAACAATGAGTGAGCAGGCTGGACCCCTCCGGGGCCCCTTGGACCAAGCTTGGAATGAGCCAGGCTCTCACCCCCACCTCTTTTTGACCCAAGACCAACTCTCACATGATTGGAGTTCTCCTTTACAAGCCCTAACTCTGTCTAACCTTGATTCGTGGCCTAAGCTCAGCTCTAGGCGATCCGAAGAAGGGTCCAAATTCTGGGGTGGAGGGTGGGTTTCTTTTATGTACACAATACACCTGAGGGTATCAGGGTCCTCCTAAAAGTGTGTGGAAAACTGAGAACAAACCTGCTAGGGAAAGCGGTGTTATTTTAAGTGTGTTACCAATAGTTCCTGCCTTTCATCTGTTGGGAGAGAAGGTGGTGTCCCTGAAGAGCTGTTGTGTAGATGGGTAGTGGTGACCAAGAAATTACCCTAGTTGGGTCCAGGTGTGTCGGTCATCTATGCTGAGTTTTTATTACATATCCACTAGGTATATAGTACAGTCACCCCACTCCCCACTTTGCAAATATTACACCTTCAGAAAACTGGTGGAGGATGGCTGCTGGTTTTATGACTGTTGCTATTGAATCAGTTACAGCACTGGTCTGAAACTACATGTAAAAAGAGTAGGAGGAGCCATCATTTGGCCTCTGGTGGTAACATCATCATCCAGAGCAGTGCATGGCCCCCTGTGGAAAGCCAACTCCCCCCAACCCCTTAGCATCATGTGGCAGGTAAAGCTGTTCACTCTCCAGAGGGCTGGTAATATTTATAGGGCTGTGAGCCGGGAAAGGGAGAGAGGGCCAAGAACACTCTGTTGTCATGCTTCTAAAGGCTCTGTTTAGTTGAGAATTGTTCCCAAAGCTCTGGGAAACTCCTTAGTTTATAAACTAAACTTTTTGTGGAAACAGTTCACCTGTTAATTGAAGGTGGCTGAAACCTGGAGATCTTTTATGAGATTGAGAAAAATCCCAGGCAACCTCTGCAGTTATTCAACGAATCACAAAGATTATGAGTATTCAAGTGCTAAGCCAGAGTAAGAGCTTAATCTGTTAAGACAAAAAATAATCACTGAAGCTACTGAAAAGCAACTTATGTCTCTGAGAAAATAGGAGCAGCAAAGTAAGACTTCATTTTATTTCGATTTAGGTTTATTTTTAAGCAAGATATAACCATTTTTTCACTCATTGGAAGTATATCTGGACAACTGGAGGATTCTGACAGGCTTCCCTTGCCTTGCCAGTCTCCTCACTCTCAGCCAGAAAAGATCTGCCTTTGTAAACTCTCATAATATATACATTTGTCAGTCCTATCATAGTGTAAGCCCTTTGAGGGAACTGAACGGCTTCTTAGTCGCCACTGTTATCCTTCCAGAGCCTAGCACGGCACTTTGCACGTAGTAGGTACTCAATGTTGAATTTACTCATGTCACCTCTCACCCATGCACAGAAAGGTTTTGCGCTTTTGTTTGTTTTTGTCTTGCCTATGCATTGCATATACCCTTTAAAGAACTTGGGTGCCCCCTCTAAAGTATGGCATTCTCCCCTCCCCTGACTCCATCACCATGACTCAGCTGCTTTCTCACCCCTGGGGCCTACCTCTGCTGGAATAGCCCTCCAGCCTGCCAGCCCCCTTCTCCCACTGCTGACTTCTTTCTGAGCGCCTCCATTTGGGAAATGACCCAGGCCAAGCGTGCTTTATTCCCCTCTTGGCTGTGCCTCTGTGTCTCTAGCCTTAGGCACCATGCTCCCCCCAGGTGACCCTTCTCTTCCTCCTGCCCTTCCTTTTACTTCTCTGTTATATTACCTTCCTCTGTTATTACTAAGGTCCTGGAGACAGGGACTGTCTTTTCATTTTGAATGCGCTTGTATCCCCAGTCTAAGCACAGTGCCTGGCACAAGGTGAACACTTAATAAATACATGTTACCTGTCTGCCAAATACACTGAAATATTTATAGCAATGCTTTTTATAGTAGCGAGAAACTGAAAACAAAGTAGATGGCTATCACTTGGCCAAACAAGTTGTAATATATAAAAGTAATGTCATAGTATTGCACTGTAAGAAGTAGCAGTATGATGAATACCAAAAAGCATGGGAAGACATGGACAGATGCAATGTCAAGTAATCAGAACAGGAAAATAAAATATATAATGACTACCACAGTGTAACCAAAAGAACAACAGAACACTAGAAATGTGAATGTTGAGATAGGAGAATGCATCTTACTCCCTTTGCAAAGGTAGGGAACTTTTAAGAACAGAAAACTGTATATCAGGCCTATTTAGTGTATTGGTTATTTTTGCTGAACTGATTTTCTTTTTCTATATTTAAAGATTCTTTGTTATAACAGATGAGGAAATTGGGCCATTGGGAAACGCAGGTGATATAACAACCAAAGATGTCAACTTATTAAATTTTTTAAAATATTAAGTCTTTGGGTCTGTGTATAGCAACCAGTTTGTAATTGCTTTTCCTATATTCAGACTTGTCCATTCTTTTATGCTTTACACACATTAGGCATCTGACCCGTGTTTGTTGAATTGTTATCAGCCTTCGTTTTCATGTTAGCCTTTGGTCCCCAAACTATTAGCCTTGTCATTTTATGGAAATCTCAGCATGTGCATACTTATATTTTGTCTGGAAATGATTATATGATAACATGGAAATTTGTTTTCCTGTTTTCTGCAATATGTGGTCTACTCTTAGGTTGTTATTGTTTAAGTAAAATATAAACCAGCAACAATTTTCTAAGTACCCATCATGTGAAACCTATGTATGGTTCTAGCAGCAAATATGCAGTCTGCAGACCAGCCTAGGGAGTACAGAGAGACTCATCTCCCAGTGGCAGGCCTCTTGGTGATAAATCTTTGGCCCTGGCAATCCATGAAACAGAGACAAATCCAGGTGGGCCTGTTTTGTGTCACTCTCTTCTGCTTCTGCAGAAATTGTGACAAAGGAAAACAAGGCAGAAGATACTAAGACTCATGTAATTTGTAGACCATTTTATAAACTGCTACTTGGCCGTTGGGACTGTGAATGTGAGATCTTTGTCCTGTTTTCAATGAGTAGAATACTAGAGAAGGAATTGAATCCTATCAATCTTGTAATTCTCACTATAAACGAAACCAGAAGACAAAAGCAAGTTTTAGCTAAATGGAAGTATGGCTCTCAGGTTTTCCTTGGAGAAACAAATAAAGAAATTGGCAGGTTTGGTTTTATCACGTGCCCCAGAGTAACCAGAAGCATAATTTCATGGACATTGGGTCATCTTATATTACAAGACTCGTGACAAGTATTTGTAAAAGACAAGGAACATAATTGCAGCTTCTGTAGTAGCATCTGTTACAGAGGATGGAAGAGTAAAGAAATTCTACAGAGAATTTGTTTAAGACCCTCCAAATGAAATCAATATATATTTTTATACTGAGTGACTTTAACACAAAAGTGAGAATAGGAAAGATTGGCAAGAAATAGATTGAAAAGCACAGGTCAGGAATAAGGAATGTGAGTAGCCCCAAACTCATGGATTACACAAAAATCTTATGCTTCTACATTATTAATACTTTGAAAAAAAAGAATTGGTTGCCAATGGACACCAAGTAGCATTGCAAAAAAGGAAACTGTGTATTTTTTCACATATAGGAAGCAACTTGTTACTCACATCAGAGTCAATGCTAAATGATCTGTCTGTGTGCAGCTGGACCACCAGCTTCTTAATGGAAAAACCAACATTGGTACGAAGCTAGAAAAAAAAAAAGAATAAAAATGAGAAAAAGATATGGTATGCAGTTGAAACAACTCATTTCCAGCCTATTCAAACAAGTTATTGATGGTGAAAAATGGCAATGGATGGAAAAAGGAAATCAATCAGAAGTAGATGCTGTGAATCAATTGCCATCACAAAGAGACGAAAAAAGCTTAGAAACAACGTTGTCAATAAACCCTTGACTGCCCTGCCAGATAGAGGGAGATGGCAGCCAAAGGCAACCCCAGGTTAGAATATAGACTGGTTTATAAAACCTCATGGAAAAGGACGAAGGAAGATTGTAGTAGTGTTGTCTCATAAAGGAGAGAGAAGCAGCACAAAATAAGAAACAGTTTGTAAAATGCTTAATGAGAAGGCTGCAGCTAAGGGGTTGCCCCCGGGCACAGAGTTGAAGACCTGAGTTCAAATCCACAGAGAACATCAAGGTGTATACATTGAGGGCGTCCTTGATGAAGTCTCAAGTCAGGAGCAAACAAGCTTCACGAGTTCAATTCCACAGTCACAATTGATTAAACAGTCTGAAGAATACCAGTTTCCGCTTTGCTTACTGTTTGTTGATGATTTTAAAAAAAAGTCTCAGTCTAGAGCAAAATACCGCCTTAATGAGGTCATCTTATATTACAAATGAGGTATCTCATATCCACATCAAAATCTATCAGTGTTCTTTTTAAAAAATATAATAACAAATATACTTTGGCCAATGACTCTTTGATTATGAACATCAAGGAGGCATGAAATGAAGAGACTTATTTTCCACAAAGGTGTTTGCCACTGTGATGGAGAAAGGAGAAGGAGAGAGAGAGGAAAGAAGGAAAGGAGGGAGTAAGGAAAGATTAGATAACTAATGTGTGCCAGGCACTGTGCTAAGCCCTTGATAGATAACCTCATTTTATCCTTAAAGCAATCCTGAGAGAGGTGGGCACTTTTATTATTATCACCTCCATTTTACAGTTGAGGGAACTGAAGCAGACAGAGGTTATACAGGTAGGAAGTATCTGAGGCCAAATTTGAACTCAGTTCTTCCTGACATTGTCCTACACTCCTCGAGACCTCAGGGAGGCCATCCAGCGCAGAAGCCAAGCTGAAGAAGGATTTCCTCAGGATGGTGAGGACTTCCAGAAGCTTCTCTTGGGAGATGATAGCATGCTGGTTGCATCAAGCCAAAGAACATTTCAGAGCTTCATAGAAAAGATCCTTAACCTTAACTCAGAAGAGTTTGACCTAACCAACCACATAAGAAAACAAAGTGAATAAAGAATGTTTGTTGCCCAGTTGTATGGACAACAGTTTGTATCTCCAGCCATTAGCACAGTGCTTCGAACATAGTAGGTGCTTAATAAATGCTTTATTCATTCATTCATTCATTTATCCAAGTGAGTCCTCAATTAAACAGGAAGAGTTGAGTGGGCCAGGTTACTTTTGGCACATTACAAAGCTCCTTTAATGATCCCAAACATCAGTCAGAGGCAAAGACCAATCTTTTTAGTGTTGTTAGTTTATTGGCTTTGTTATAAGGCTGTGAGATTTAGAGAAGAAGAATTGAAAATTATCATCACAGAGGGCAATGGAGAGGCTCCTTGTCAGTGGGGTCAGGCTGTGGCAGATAAAGAACTTCTGAAAAGACTTAGGGTAAACTGTCATTAGGAAAACCAACAACTGAAGAAGAGGCACTAGTGAGGTGTTAAGAGTAAGGGAGAACAAGTGAGTGGCCTGCAGGCACCATCTGATTTCTTTCAGTGTCAGGGAGAAAGTGAAGAAAGCCCCCAGCCCTTCAGGTGGGGCAAGGACCAAACCAGATGCTGAGGCAAGGCAGGCCCAGAAGGGTCACCATCTGCATTGTTGGAAGGAACATCCAAGCAGATGCTATTATTAATACCTGAACCTGCCACCTTGCAAATGAGCAGAGGAAAAAGTGAAAGCGCCCTCCTTTTATCTGCTCCATTTTTGTGGCAGTCCCTCCTGTATTACAGATTTTCTTCTTCAGTACTTTAACTCTCTGTGGTTGTGTTGGTGTAGACACCCCCTACACCCATTACTGTGCCTGAAAAATTGTGACCCTGCAACATCTTGGTGATAAGACTCTGGTTCTCATACAGCAGGCATGTGGGTCCGTCACTGGGCTTGTAGTCCCAAACCTTTTTTTAGCTTGGTAGGCCCTGCCAGAGTATGTACTCTCCTCCAGCTTACACAGCCTTTGAGGACCGAAGGTCACTTCCATGCTGTGGTGAAACATCAGAGGAGCATTTTAGTGGGAAGCCTTGTATGCAGGTGGTAAAAATGCTCATCTTGGGTGAATTATTATTCACAAAGCTGGTTTTATTGGCACTTAAAATCAACATAGTAAAATGTGTACTTCAAAGTATATAATACTCTATTTTTAAATGACAGTGTTTTCAAAATTCTAAGAAGCAAAAAGGTAAGTGCAGGTTAAAGCATTCACCTTTGAACTCCTGCCTGGAGCTGCTTTGATCCTTGGGAAGGCCAGTCCTCCTTCCTTCTTGTTGTACAGGGCCTCCTTTCTGCTCACCTGCTGTCGGTTAGATCGAAGCTGTGTGGCGCAGAACGCTCCATTTCTGAGCACACCGCTCGGATGGTTGCTTTGGGTTGATGCCCCACGCTCAGATTTTCCTTTAGAATCATCACCACTCTGAGCCATGCACAGTCAGAGCGGGAAGGGTCTTAGAGGTCATCCAGGCCTAACCTTTTTCCCCAGGTGAGGAAACCAAGGCCCCAAAGATGGAAGTGAGCAGCTCAGGACCACCAGCTTGTTTAGCAGTTAGCCATCAATGCTTACCATTTTGTTACAGTGGTTCACTTTAAGGACTCATTTCTTATTTTTTTTAAAATATTTTTCCAATTATGTGTAAAAACAATTTTCAGTCTTTGTTTTTATAATTTTGAGTTTTAAATCCTCTCCTTCCCTCCCTCCCCTTCCACCTTCTTGAGAAGGTAAGCAATTTGATATGTTATACCTGTGCAGTCATGCAAAACATATTTGAAGGACCCATTTTTAAAATATGTGGTATTAGGGGAAAGATTATTGGTCTGGGAGTCAGGAGACCTAGTTGTATTACCTTGGGCAAGTCACAGGCCCTCTGGACCTCAGTTTCCTCTTCTGTAAAATGAGGGGCTAGACTAGATCAGCTCCAATAAGCTGTGATCTGAGGGGAAGGAGGAAGTGCATGACACTGATTTTTTTTTGGGTTACAAACAGTGGTACATATTGTCAAGTTTTCTTCTTATCTTGTCTGTCTAAGAGTTTTAGGGTAGAAATAATTGTGTTTGTTTCTTAGTTACTATGCATTTCTTAGAGACTGATGGAAAGCTATAAGTTTTTGAAACCCAGAATCTTTTTTTGAAAATCTTTTAGTCATACTGCCGAAAGGAGAAACCAGCCTGTGTTTATTAGAGCCAGGGGTCAGCATTGCTTTAGCTCTTGGTGTTACCAGTGGGGCTAGACAACGAACATTATAGGGGTGCAGGGGTACACTGGGGATAGACCTCAGAAAAGGGGTAAGGGGAGGAGGCAGGAAGAAAGTGCTGCAGCTGGCTTGGTGCCCTCAGCACTCTGCCAACGCGCCTGCTATAAAGTGCTATTTATTCTGTTTGCTGCCCACCTGAAGTATTAAGCAAGTCAGCTGTTTCTTAAACTGGGAAGGTGTGTGTTTATGAGTATTGGGCAGCAAAAGTGCTTTTGGGTGAAGTTTCACTTTTTGTAATGGCAACAGTCCTGAACGTGCTGCTAAAGGACTAAAGAGAGGCCTGCAACAGAGGATGCATCCCTTCTGATGGTATCTCAAGCCTCTGTTCACCCCTTTCCATAACAAGCCTTTGTTCACTGAAGCGTTGACATCAGTAGTCAGCCTGTGTGCATGTCTGTTGGAGACTAAATGGAAATGATAAGGGGTCCTAAGGTCAGAGGGGACTAGTGTGGGGTCAACATGGCTTTGAGAGGGGGAAGAGTAACCCTTGGAGGCTGCAGGCATCGGACACTAAATTGCAGCCTGGGAAATGTTCAGTTCATCAGCCATCTTACAGCCACAGTCAAAGAAGAACCTATGGCAACTTTAACAGTCAGCAGGAAGAGAAAGGAAGCAAAGCTTTCTTTAAATGGGGTGAACTCATTGAATCTGGGAGTAGTGTGGCCTTCCCTCCAGAGATGGTTCCTGTAGAAGTGTTGCCCTGTTTACTGAGAGAGTGTAGAAAGCAAGTCAGAAGACAAAATGAACCAGGACTGTTGGGTCTTTTTGTGAATGTCGGCGTGGAAAGCCAATTGGGTGAGTTCTAATTCAGCCATTTGGCCAGTTTCACCCCTTCTAGTTTCAGGAGGGAAGAAGGAAAGGAAAAAAAAGAATGTTCATTGTAAGGATGCAAATACCAGCTGGATTTCTAATTATCTCTATAACTAAACTGGCTTTTATTCATTTCAAAAATTCTACAGATGAGTATGAATCCAAAGGCCCCATATTAGGGAATGAACTTTGTGTGCTTTTTGGATCTTTTATTCAAAGTCATTAATATACAGCACATTATTATCCCCTTTCTCTTGTGGTATTAGATTCGGTTGTGCATCACACTGTACCATTCCAATAAATGAGTGGGGGTGGGGTGAGGGACCACTCTGCCTCTGGTATACTTTTAAATAGCAGAGGCCAAAGTATTAGGGAAGAAAAGAAACTAGGAAACTTTTATTTGCCTCGTGTGTTTTCTGATGAGCTTAAAATTAAACCTGATGCCCTTATGCCATCAATAATTCTCTTTAAAGTCAAGCTGATGTGTAATTATAATGATCAAGCTTGGCCTAGAAAAAGAGAGAATGTGCTTCCCCCTTCCACACCCTTTCCTTCTTTGCAGAGGTAGAAGTCTATGGGCACTGAAATTTTCCTATGTGGTCAGCCTTACATGTATTCATCGGTTTTTCGGAATCACTTTTTTTCTCTCATTTAGGGCTTTGTTATAGGTGATCAGATTACTCTGTCTGGAGGGGAGAAGAGAGGGTAGGGAGATATTTGGAAATGAAGGTGATACAAAAACAAAAGCATTAATAAAAATTTTAAATAAAGTCAGTTTGATATCCACCAAAGTGAATTTGTTGGAGGCAATGACTTTTCTTGGAGGGTTGTATTACCACCACTCGTATCTCCTTTTTGAGGCTCATGAGATTTCTCTAGACTGTATTTAGAGTTGTGCTAGAAACAAGAAAACTTTGTGTTTGCCCTTCAGGCTCTCTGGGCTTGCCAGTAAGATTTCTTGATCCATTTTAACATATTTATCATGCCTTAAACATAGCACCATCTCTCAAATACTGGATGCATTCAAGCCAGCATTTTCTCTCTCTCTCTCTCTCTCTCTAATAGGGAGAACTCCTAGCCTTTTGACTCCCTTTCCCTTGTAATCTCGAAAGAAGCATTCCAAGAATGGCAGTTGCTTAAATGAGACTTGAAATATTCCACTGAAGCCAAGATGCTTCTGTGTGCTTGGGCTTCTGTTCACAAGCTGTGTGGTAGAAGATAAACAGAAACAACATTGGGGGGTGAAGGACTTCTGGTACATTGAACCATATCCAGGGAGGCAGAAATAATTAAAGTTACAAACGATCTTCCCAGAAAAAAAAAAAGTTGCCATGTTATGCTTCAGCAGGAGGCAATGCTGATTGCATTTAAAACAGGTGCTTATGGAACTGCTGACTTCTTTGTGAAGCTTATTAGGAGGTTAGGGAGCCCTGGCTCATTGCACCCATTCTAGGCTGTTAGAGAGGAGTAGGCAGAAGTGAGGTTTCAACTTGTACACAGTTGGGGGGGGTGGGGCTCCCATCAAGCCATTCTTTTCTGCCACCTCTGATTTCCGTACTCCAGTAAATGCAGATGTGAGTTTTTAGCAGCATGTGTATGAGATTCTGTCTTCTGCACTAATTCTTTCATCTTGCCATCTCATAGTTATTTATTTAGGCCCAAATCCAGTACCTATTTGGTCTTGGCCAAAATTTGCAAGCTTTTGCATAAAACCTTGAGAAAACTCAGTTTGGTTTATCTCTGGGGGAGATTAGTCACCCAATAAAAGATACACTTATTTATTTAACCTTGAAGGGTTTTCTCTTGAGGAGAATATTTCATTTTCTTAGTGCAGTGGGAATTTTTAGTGAAAGGTATTCTACACTGAGTAGACCTCTAATCCAGTGAAAGCTAGAGGATTTGAAACTTCTTAAAAATCTCCACACCTTGTTTTACCGTTGATTTGGAAATTGATGTTGGAGAAAGAATATATACAAAAAGAAAGAGGACTGGGTATCTGACTGTATTTTTGGTAGCCCCCAGGACTCTGTTGTAGAGGATATGCAACTGGGCCCACCCCTCCCCGCCCCGGGGAAAAAGACCATCTCTCCAAGTGCTGCCATCTCAGTATTAATAGTAAAACTGTAGCTGAAATGTAAGGCAGATCCCCTCGGCCTCTTTGGGGATACTAGAAAAGCTTTGGGAAAATATCCAACATCTGCTTATCTTTTCCGCAGTGGAAATGTTCATAATTGCAACGTTCAGTTTCTTTTGACTGAAGATAAACAGATTTCTGCTTGTTATAACTACGAAGTATGTTTACTGCATTCTTTAAATGTATCCCATTTTTTTTTGACCGGGGGGAGTCTCCATAGGCTTCTGGTGGTTACTGGGATTTTCTTATCTCTCTGTCTCTTTATCTGTCTGTCTCCGTTTCAGTCTCTCTCAAAGCTAGCTGTATTTTTTTTCTCAGAATGTTCAGTCTATTCCTTTTTTTCTTGCAATTCCAATTTCTGGGACTCCAACCATATCAAGATTCCCCCTGCCTATAGCTCCATTCACCCGTTGTACCTTTGGGATATCTCTCCTAAAAACTCCGTATTTTCCGGGTTAGCTCATTATAAGGACTTCCATCAATTTTGTCCTGGTTTGGCGCCTCCCTTTCTGGCTACAAAGCGAGAGTGCAGATGGAGTATAAGTCCCAGCCAGACCCTGGTGTTTTCCATCCAGTGGTGATTCCCAGGTTGAAAACCTGTTTGTTCCTGTTCCCCAAAGACCAGAAGACTGAACATTTCACCCTGGTGATGTAGACAGTTCTTTGTGCATCTGCCCAGGGTGTGGCAGTCCTGGCATGATTTGCCTGTAGAAGACACGGCATTTCTTCAGGTGTAGCAGAGATGGCTCCGTTGATTCTGCCCCGTCAGCAGAGAATGTAAACATAGCTTCCGCACACCTTCTTTGTTGGTTGCTATTTCTCTGCGTGTAGCCAGTGGGCCCAGGGCTTGGTTCCCTTTCTCCGTTCAAGGGAGTGTGCCTACCTTTTCTACGTATAGAGATCTGTGCTTGACTAATTGGGGAAAGGAACGGTAGGGTAGCCTTAGCAGGTCTTGCTTCATTAGTTCTGGTATAGTAATTCTTAAAGCCACAATACCGCTTTTTTTTGGTGGGGGTGTGGAGCTTAACCTTGGACATGACCAGCTGTGCCTGCCCTTAGCAGTTTGGATTTTGTGGGCAGCCCAGGGCTCTGGAGCCAGAAGCTGGCTTCTTATTCCCCTGGTTGAAGTAAGTCACTCTCAGGAGTCAGTGTATTTAGTGAAACGTAAAAGTATCAACAGAAGGTGGATGAGTTTCACATTTCAAGGACTCGAAATTAATGTTTGCAATGAAAGTAAAGGAGAGAGACTGTTTTCTGTGCGTCAAACAGTCAGAATTTACATGTTCTTTAAGGACAAACTTTTATGGACATTTCTGCTCATTTCTCTGGTGTGAGTTAGGTGGTATTGTTCAGTCATCTCGGTCATATTCATGTCAGTCTTCATGTCCCCATTTGGGGGTTTCTTGGCAGAAATGCTGCAGTGGTTTGCCATTTCCTTCTCCAGCTCATTTTACAGATGAGGAAACTGAGACAAACAGTTAAGTGACTTGCCCAGAGTCACACAGCTAGTAAGTATCTAAGATTAGATTTGAACTCGGGTCTAATTGACTCTGGACTTGGTGCTCTATCCACCATACCACCTAGCTGCCCTTGAGATCGATAGGTTGACTTAACTAATCTCAATCTCAATGTTCCCATTTTGCAGATGAAGTACCAGGTTCAGTGGCTGGCAGTGGATCATAGGGGTTTAATACCAGCTGGGACTGGAACTTGGTTCTGGCATTTTTTCCCCCACACATTCAAACTACCCCTTATGTCTGCCCTCTTACCGATGGATGTAGAACTGCCTGAGGTGTCTTTTCTTCCTCAGAAATTGAAAACCAAATAGAAGTTAGTTCTGAACCCCCAACCAAAAATCTGAAGACCCTTTACTTTTTGTTCATTGGGAAAACAAACCTGCATGGATGTGAACAGAGGTAATTTTATAAAACAGTTAAGCCTGTTGTAAAGTGACTCATTTTGTCATTCTTTAAGGGTTATTTAACTCTTCTACAAAGAATACCCGATTTGCTATTTTTAAAATTCACTGCTGTAGTAACCATAATGATGTCATTTTGAACTGATGGGATGCTTTTAAGGAACTCAAAGCACTTTACATAAATGTTCACCCAACAATAATGTCCTAAAATCTCTTGGGTTTTTTTGGTAAGAAAATGAAAGCCCAGAGAGGTTGATGATCTGCCCAAGAATGCGCAGCTAATTAGTGACAGTCAGGACTAGAACCCAAACAATCTCCATCCAGTGCGTCGTTTCCCTTCTACAACCCCATCTGCTTTGTGCATTTTCTGGTGGGGTTGAGTACATGGTAATGGATCAGTAGATCAGCTATTTCTGTTTCATCATTTGTGGGTACTTCCTTCCCTTCATGCTGATCACCACTGAGGCAACCCCTTGGTGAATGGCGTAATAACACTATAGCCACCTGAGACCTTCTTCTGAAAAGGAGCCTCTTCAAGATTTTGAGACTTCGATAAGTCAAGGTTGGATGTAATGGTGGTCTGTTGTGGCTGGTGAAGCTTCAGAGAGTTGGCACTTGACTGGCTTTGAGCCACTGAGAGCCCATCATTGCCTCCCTACCCCAGTAAGGCATTGGAGAAACACCTTAGTGAATGGTTACTATTAGTGTTTACATCTTCATTTCGCATGTGAAAAATGAGCCTGGCACATAGCAAAGTCATTCTATAAATATTTATTAATTTGAATTGTGACTTACTTAAGTGGTGAAGCAAGGATTAGAACTCAGGTCACCTGTGTCCAAGTGCAGGCCTCTATATCATAGTGATTTTGGTGGGACTGAGCCGGTACCTTAGAAATACCATTGGCCCAATAGCTCGTTTCTTTCAATACACTGCAGATCACCCTTATCCCTGTGTACATTGAAGCTTTTCCTGTGTTATTTTAGAACCTGAAATAACTAGTTCTGGTCCTGATAACCACTCTTCTGAGAACTACACTTTTTTTCATTGGTAGTTAACTTCATTTAGTTCAGGATCACATACATTTCTCCTTGAAACTTCCACGAGCCCCTCTCTCTACTCACCTCTTCTGCAGCTGAAGCTGTAAAATTCCACTGCTCAGTCCACACACCCCCAGCCCCCAACTGAGCAGGCTTTTGCTGCTCCTGCAAGCTAACAAGTAAGCTGGGGAGAGTTGGGTTTATGGCATTTCAGAGCTTGAGTGGGTTTTTTTACTCATTTAACTTGAGTCCTAGCTAAACCAGCAGTGAGTGCATGGAATATTTGTTGAAAAGGCAGCGAGAGGAAGGAGGGAAGTCCTTTGTGTAAAAGTATTTTCCTCGGCTGGTCCTCCTTGATGCTGAAAGTCTGGTGCCTGACAGGAAATGATACAGACATGTTTGATAACAGAGTGACAAGAGGAAGAATCGAATTGAAAATCCCTGGCCTGGGGGAGAAGATTAGCAATCAGCTGGAAGCTCCCAGGGCAACCTGGGGATGAGAATATTATACTTAAGGAAACTTTGAGGTAGATGCGGAGGGCATCTGTCAAGAGCAATGAAAGCAGAGACAAGAATGGGAGGGGAGGAAATGAATAGCTGTGTCCATGGATGTCCTTTGGCTCCCTTGACCAGGAGTCTTTGAACTTGTGTAAAGTTTTGCTTAAGAAAATCCTTTAATGAGAGGAACCTGCAAAACCATGACTCTGGGAGTGCTAGCAATTCGCATTTTAATTGAGTTGGAGCAGCCTTCTCTTTCTCATTTTTCCTCTAGATGAACATTTCTTTATAGAATAAATGTCCTACCTGCTTCCCTAGGTTATCTGTGATATGTTGTGGGTGCTCGGGTGGGCAAGACCAGTGTTTTTTGCCTTTCTTTATGTCTCCAGAATTTAGTACATTGTCCTGGCCCTTAACAAGCTTAATGTTTGTTACTTGATTGATTGCTCAGCACTTCCTTCTGATAGTACTCCCACTTGTGGTTGAAATCCTTATTTGGCAAACATCACTGATTTGGTATCATATTGGGCTGTTTGCAGACTTCGGTGGTATATAGAGATGTGACAGAAGTCATTTAAAGTATAAGCTTCTGGAGGGAAGGGACTCTTTTTTTGTTTTTGCATCCTCAGGATGAATGCACTAGCTCAGTGCCCTATATATAGTAGGTACATAGTAAATACTAGTTAGATTGGATTAGATTGGCAGTGGTCTATGTTATATATACATTAACAAGTATATTAGAATGTACAGTTAAATTTTTTCTTGCTTTTTCGCAACATGGCTAATATGGAAATACATTTTGTATGACCACATATATAATGGGTATCATATTGCTTGTCTTCTCAATGTGGGGGAGGAGCTGGAGAGAGGGAATTTGGAACTCAGACAAATGAATGTTAAAAAAAAAAAACCCTTCTAGTTAATCAACACGTGTAATTTTAGCAATGTGTGTCTGAGAACTTATCAACTGTGCCTGCTCGGCTGGTTTCTAAAGTAAAGTGGTCAGCTTACCCAGCCAGGAGTTAGTCTGCAACCCCTATCACATGCCAGCTTCTCAGGAAAGAGCTCCACCCCCTATGCCTTAAGTTGTGATAGAAAAGCCCAGTGTAGCAAGTTACAAGGACCATTAGGGACTTGCAAGATTCACTGGCGTCAGACAGAGGCAGTAAGCGCTAAATATCAGGCTTTTCCTCTTGAAAGTTTTTAACTTGGAAGAGACAGGCTCAGTGTTGTCTTTGCCACCTCCCTGTTCCTACTCAGGAAAGTGTAAAAGGGCACTTCAATGCTTTTGTCTTAGAATACATCGAAGAGTTGTCTTCATTCTTCAGCACCTTACTGGTCGGTTTTTCCCTTGAGCAAGGCTCCATTAGCCACCCTACAAAGCAGAGTAAGCAGAGAGGATCCTTGCCCCTTCAGGATTTTACAAACTAAAGCTTAGAACCTTATCTATGGGATGATTCACATACAAAACAAAAGTGACAGCAAGCCCACAAAAACAAAAGTCGCTCCACCACATGGGAGTGTTATCTTTGCCTCTGTGTGAACTTTCTTCTGTGTGATCTAGATTGGTTTTGGGAATTGGATCAAGAAAGTAGGAATTTGATTTTTAAATCAGTCATTTCCCCTTCAATTTCCCCTGTATGGAATTTTGTCTTGTAACAAAGAAAACCAGGTAAGGAAAACTAACCAACAAAAGAACAATAATAATAATAATAATAATAATAATAATAATAATAACAGCTGATGTTTATGTAGCATTCACCGTGTGCCGGATACTGTGCTAAGAGCTTTACAAATGATATCTCATTTGATCCTCACAGTAATCCTGAGAGGTGGGTGCTATTATTCTTCCCATTTTACAGGATGAGGAAAACTGAGGCTGTGAATGGATGATATTATTATCAATAATATTAATAATACCTAACATTTGTATTACCACTTAATATGTGCCAGGCACTGTACTGATCTTTCTTGATCCTCACAACAACCTTGGGAGGTAGGTACTGTTATTATTATTGCTCTCATTTTACAGATGAGGAAACTGAGGCAAACAGAGGTGAAGCGATTTACCCAGAGTCACACAGCCTATAAGTATCGAAGTCTGGGTTTGAACTCAGGTCTTCTGACTCCAGGCCCAGCCCTCCATCCTCCTGGCTGCCCCCAAACAACCAAGTCTGACAGTGTGTCCGACAGTCCTCATTCGCCTAACAAGAAGAGCCAGGATTGGTGCTTGCCACCCTGCACTGGGTGGCCTTTTCTTTCCATCACTGCAGTCATATGCTGTTGGCCATTCTCTTGGTTCTGCTTGCTTTGTTCTTCCATCGTTTCCTGTACACAATCACGTATCCCCACTGCCCCACACCCTGTTCCAGGTAGTGGGGAAACCATACAAAGAATACAACAATCCCTACTCACAAGGGAAAACGGCAAGTCCACACAAAAGAGAACCAGTACAGTGAAGTACCGAGGAGTGAAGTGCAGGGCTGTCGTGGGGAGCCTGGAAGCAGGAAAACGAAGAGACCACAGCAGTAATCTAGGCTGGAGGTGAGGAGAACCCAAACTAGGGAGGTAACAGAGAAGAGAGAAGGGGTCAAATAGGAGAGGCACTGTAGAGGCAGGAAGAACAAGATTTGGCAGCTGATGCCAGTGAGGGAGAGTGAGGAGGTGAGGATGAGGCTGAGGTCTCCAGTAGGTCTCCAGAAGAAGCTTGAGCGGAGAAGCCTTGTGAATTCTGCCCTGATTGTTTATGTTGTGGGCTTCACCAGTGCCAAAGCCTTTTGGGAAGGGTGCTTGTAGGTGAGAAACTTAATCCGAGGTTTACATATCTCCTGGACCTGAGATTTCCTCTTGCTGATTTCTACACAATTCACTCTCTCTTGGGCTCCACCTCTGAAGGACAGAAAAAAAGATTTGTTGACAAGAACTACTCTTTTTTTTTCAAGTCTTGCACAAATGCAGATGTCTCTGAAAATGCAGCTTACAAAAAACATCTGTGCGCTGGACTCTGTTCCCACGGTGTGTTTTCTTCCTGTGCCCCCTCTTTAAAGTTGCAGATGTCTCAACTTCTCCACTTGCCTTGGTCCTAACACCACTTGCCTGTTTCCTCCTGTCTCGGGCATCATTGATGGTGGCTGTTTTTAGCTCAGTTGCAACATCCTTTCAGTAAGTCATTGCTCTCTTGTCCCTCACGTGTGTTTATTTCTACTTGTTGGTGCCTAAACGTCCTGGTTATCTTAGTGTGGGTACATAATTGCCTGATGTAAAAAAGGTGAGCTTTTTTCCACTTTATTTTTAACATCTTGTCAAGACAGCTCCCTGCCTCTGCCACAGTGACCACCAGGACCAGGCATTTTTAATGCATTTGCCAAAAGACATCTTTGGGGGAGGAGAAAAAAGGTGATGTTTCAAACATTTTTAGTATCTTTGCTTTTTTATGAAGCCTAAACTAGAGAGGACTTGCGCAGTCTGGTCTGTGGCAGCCATCTGATTTGGAGCTGGTCAGTTGCTATGTCAGGGCAGGCTCTCTGTGTCTTGTCTAACATCGTGACTCTCGCAATGCCCAGATCTCATACATGGGAAGAGTACGTTCATTTTCTCCCAATGCTGAGAGAGTAAAAGGAGTCAATATCCTGGCAAGAGAGGTCGAGGTCTCTTTACCCATTTCTGTTTAGACATCATGACCTGCTACCTTGTGCATCCTCAGACATGCCTAATGGAAGCATCCGTGAACATGGAAGGCCTTAGACCGTTTGGGGAGGTTTCCTCCATTTCCTCACTTCCTGCTCTCTGTCTAGAGCAGGGTGGGGCTGAAAGACCCTCATGCTTCATTGCAACTTGTTTTCAAGCTTTGGGAAGTGTATTTTCACCCTTGGTAGGAGAGCTCCTGCTTGCAAGTATTGGGGACTTTAGTGCAACTTGTTTAAAAGGACTTCCTTTGGCTTTTCTTCGTTATTTTCTCTGAAATGGGGCAGAAAAACACTCTGTGTTCCTCTGCCCGTTGTTAGCAAAGTTTGTGGGAGCTGCCCCAGCCAAGGAGCAAAGACCATAGAGGCCACAGGAGGAAGCAGAGACACTAAGGTGCATGTGCTGTCTTTTCCTCCTGCCCACCCAGCCCAACATTCAGGACAGGAGAAAATTGGATCTGCTGTTGGGAGTGGCTTCAAATTGTGATTGTTGCCTCCTTTCTCAAACCTGAACTAACACTTTGGGAATTTTTCTTTTTGCCATACTTCTTCTGGAGTACAGCAGAAAGCCACTGTGGGTCTTTCCCGGCCTGTCTCCAGCTCTCTGGCCCTGCAGCTCTGTAAAGGTAGTGCAGTGGCGGACGGGGACTTAGTTGGAGACATGTCTCCTCCTTTCTGAACTTACCTAAAAATGTAGAGTTAGTGAACTTGGGGAGTAAGCCATTAGTTAGTTGCCAAATAAGGCAAGAGAGTCAGATAAATCCGATCTGCAGACTCCTGGAGTGCATTTAGCACTTAGATCAGAGCAGACCCAGAAAGGCAGCTTCCCCCAGCTTCCCCAGTATCTCTTGTGCTTGTCTTCTCTCTTCCCACTGCCCCTGTCCTGGTACTAGCTGCCGGTGGCTGCATCACTGTCTTTCTGTAATCCATCCTCACCCTGATGCT
Organism: Phascolarctos cinereus; assembly: GCF_003287225.1. Taxonomy (NCBI): domain Eukaryota; kingdom Metazoa; phylum Chordata; class Mammalia; order Diprotodontia; family Phascolarctidae; genus Phascolarctos; species Phascolarctos cinereus. The sequence continues at coordinate 33,173,691 of NW_027555958.1, forward strand.
GCACTAGTCTACCTTATGCATAATCTCAGTGTGTCATTCTTTTATTTAAAACCCTGAAAGGTCTCCTCACCGCCAACCGGATAGATTTCAGACTCTATGGCCTGACATTCAAGGCCCTCTTCATTCTGGTGCCAACTACAACTTTTCCAGCCTTCTTCTGCTTCCTCCTTGAACTCTTTACTCTGGCCAGAGTGGGCTACTCACCATTCCCGGCACGTCAAGCACACTCTCACCCTGACACACACACCACACAATTTTTCCTTTATGCTTAAAGTGTGCCAACCCCCACTTCATCCTATAAAGCTCCACTGGGCCAGGAGAGGCCAGCTTGAGCTTTCTCTTGCCCACATTCAGGCCTCCATAGCAGTTCTCAGCCATGTCTACACCGTGCCACTTAATCTCTCTCTCTTCCCTTTATTCCCCTCCCCCAGACTGTCTAGCTCCTTTTATGTGTGGTCTTCCCTTGTTAGAATATGAAGTCCTTGAGGAGAAGAGATTCTCTTGCTTATATGTGTATCCTGAGTGCTTAGCATAGGATGTGGCATATAGTAACCACTTCATAAATAAATACTATGACTATCTATCTATTTCTTCTATCAGGAAACCTCTACCACAGCTACTTCAACCCAAATCATCTAAGTCCAATGTTTTTGGTTACATAGCGCTACCTTTCAGTAAATCTGGGAGCCCTAGGCTAATAATAACAATGTTACCAGGCTACTGGCTTTACATATTAGCATTAGGCTAAAGAACTGTATAACTCATGAATGTACTTAGGACTGTTTCGTGTACTTGCACTGGGGCACTCCATCGCTGGTGATCCAAATTAGCTCACGTACTGCCTTCTTGGAGCCTACCAAAAGGCAGCCTGTTACTATATCAATTATCCAGCAATGTAGTGCAATTTCTGAGTTCCTCACCAGATGGTCCTGTTCTTAAGCCACAAGCCCAATAGCCATTTTGTCCCATTTTGGTCAGTTTGTAGTACAGCCTTCCTTAAAAAATCTTTAGTATCCTACCACCAACAGAGACCACTCACCCTGTTACATATCTAGGTCATTCACCCACCCTACCATTGAGGCTTCTAGCAGCAGTACTGAGCACTTTAAATCTCAAGGGCCAAGTACGGACCTTAGCTAAGGAATAATATGGAATACCACTCAAAATATGTTTTCAAACCTGAGACCTCTAGTCCTAAATTAGATCTTTACATTAGATCTGCCCTTCCCCTCTCTACGGCCGTGACCACACACACTCACACATACATTCTGGTGGGCAGCTTCCGGCCTGAAGCAAGCATGCTTCAGATCATGCAGCTTCTGGGGGTCTCACAAATTATTTTTCCCTCTTTGGGAAATGACAGAAATAAAATGGCACAGCCGCACTTGATTTGTATGATATGCCCCAGTATCAGCTGTCATGTGACCCGAAACGAGCAACCACCATTTCCCAAAATCCTTTGGCTGGCCATGTATGTTGTGCAGGCCTAGCTTATGTGACCTGATGGAGAGTGAAGTGAGCACAAAGAATAATTTCCACTACAAAATTAATGTTATAAAAATGAACAATTTTGAGGATTTTTATAAACTAATATACAAAATGAGCAGAATCAAGGGAACGGTGTATATAAAACAACACCGTAAAAACACACAGCTTTGAAAGCAGTAAGTTGTGATCGATACAGTTACCATGTGTGATTACAGAGGACCAGGCATTGGATTTAGGGTGCAGAATGAGACAAACATAGGTAGATATGAATCTGTGCTTATGTATACATATATACATACGTACATCTCCGCAACCTCAACAGCCATGGGGGGGGGGGGGGGAATTACTTGGCTCCAAATGTTTGTTGCAAGATATTTGCTCTTTTTTTCAATAGGGTAAGAAGTGGGAGGGAGAGAAAATAGATTTCTGTTCATTTAAGAGAGAAGTGTTTCTGCTATACATATGAAGTCCTGCATGTCATTAATTTTACTTTACTGTTGTACTTTGTTACAAGAGACCTCTTACAAAATGGGAGTAAAATGTAATGTTAAAAACATCAATAAAAAGGGAGGAGGGGCAGCTAGGTGGCACAGTGGATAGAGCACCAGCCTTGGATTCAAGAGGACCTGAGTTCAAATCTGGCCTCAGACACTTACTAGCTGTGTGACCCTGGGCAAGTCACTTAACCCCATTGCCTTGCCAAAAATAAATAAATAAATAAATAAATAAATGGAAGGGGGGGGGAGGGAGTAGCGAGCTATAGAAAGGAAAAATGAATGTATCCCTGTGTGTGAATGACACAGAGACCCTGTTCCAAGTGATCCTTACATATAGAGATCTTGATCACTCTCCCTGTCTCTCCCTCTCTCCCTCTCTCTCTCTCTCTCCCTCTCTCTCTCCCTCTCTCTCTCTCCCCCTCTCTCTCTCTCTCTCTTTCCCTCCCTCCCTGTCTCTGTCTCTGTCTCTCTCTCTCTCTCTCTCTCTCTCTCTCTCTCTCTCTCTCTCTCTCTCTCCCCCTCCCTCCCTCTCTCCCCTAGTTAGCACACCCAGCTCCCTGAAATTCTTAGTGCCCAGGGTATAGGAACTAGACAGAGAACCAAAGATCATGAAAATGCGGTCACTGCTTGAGTCTGTACAAGGCATCTTGGTGGGGAGGGGGAGGGGAACAAAGTCAAGAAGGGACAGACTCCCAAGAGGTAAGTGGACCAATTGCCAGGTGGTGACATTTGGAGAGAAGGCGTGTTAGGCAGGTGGCATATGGGAGACCCAAGTTGACCACTGGGGCTTGTGAAATACAGAGATTCTTGTTTGCCAGGAATATAAATGACCCTGAGGGAGAGACGTATGCTTGGATCTTTGAATCTTGGGATATCTCTGTGTCCAATGAAGACTTTTCCTCTTTCTTAAGGAAGCCTGCCTTTAATACATGGCCCAGAATGTTTGCTCACAAGTGGAAAAGTATCATCAGCTTTCTTGGTACCCAGCTGAGAGGTGTTCCCAGGTTTCCAGGGGTGGGTTTGGGACAAATTAAATACACAGAAACCCCCCCAAACATAATGTGAATACTTAGCACTGCACGTGTCCTGGAACAAGGGTTTGCAAATTCAATTCAGTTCTACACCTGTTACTTATTACATCCAAGGCAGTAGGCTGGGGGCGGTCTGTCCCTCAAGTCCTCAAGGAGCATACTTTCTACTGGGAAATACAACAGGTGCACAAGTAAACAAGGGTAAGTGAGGAAGGAGAGAATACCTTGCATATATATAATAGACTCTTAATAAATGCTGTTAAATTGCACTCTGGGACTTTGGGAAGACTTCACTTAGGAGGATCCTTGGAAGAAGAGGCTTTTGAGAGGAAGACATGAAAAGGAGAATTCATTCTAGCTGAGGGGGGTTGGGCTTGTGCCTCTGTACAGGGATCAGACATGGAGGGTCAAGTCAGGGGGCTAGTTTGGCTGAAGCTTGAATGGGAAAAATGAAGCAATGTGAACTAAATCAGGAAAGGTAGATTAGAATCAGATTGTGAAGGGGTTAGATAGCAAGCTGGGGAATTTGTTTTTGTTTTATTCTAGAGGCAATACAGAGCCTGAAGGTTTTTGAGCTGGGAATAACATACTTAGACCTGTGCCTTAAGAGGATTAAATTGGCCATGGGTAAAGGGTAGATAGGAGAGACAGAAGCCTGGAAGTTGGAAGACCAATGAGAAGGTTTTTACAGCAGTCTAGAGAGAGTTGATAAGGGCTGGAGTTGGAGTGATGGCAGCAGGAGGGCAGAGAAAGTGGCCTGGTAACTGACTGTATGAGCTAGTGGAGGAGAACAAGAAAATGGGGGACCATCAGCACATAGAGAAATGTTTGGGAAGGATGGCTTTAGTGGAGTTCTCTTTTGAATGTGTCAAATTTGAAATGTATCAATATGTCCAGGAGGCAACTAACAATGAAAGATTGGAGTTTGATATGTAAATTGAGGAATATAGATAGATAGATAGGTATAGATAGATATGCAAATATGATAATAACCCATTGGAGCAGAAAAAATGGAGGGTGAGGAGAATGAGAAGTAGGCCCAGAACAGAGCCCTAGGGAACACACTATATGGGTAGGAGATGAGTGATACAGATTTAAGAGTGGTTAGGCAGGTAGGAGAAACAAGAAAGCAGAGTCACAGCCAAAAGTGCAGAAACATCAAGGAGGAAGAGGAGGATGAGAAAGGCCATCCTGTTTAGCATTTAAGATCATTGGTAATCTAGGATTGGGAAATTTCAGCTGAGCTCAGAGTCAGAAGTCTGGCATTGAGGAGTGAATGGATGGTAGAGACAGTGGAAATCATACTGCATTTGTTGTTAGGTGACATGGATTCCTTTGAAACATCACTTAGCCCCTCTGGACCTCAATTTACTCATCTGCAAAATGAAGGGACTAGATGAGCTGACCTGTAAGATCCTTTCCAGGTCCAAATCTTTTATGTACATGTAAGCAGTTGGGTAAAGGATTCTTTCTTGTTATCTACTGAGGAGCTTTAGAGAGAGTTGGCACCCTTGGGTTGTGAGTACAGAGTTCACTCACAGGTGTGGCTGGTGAGTCCTGGGTGGGGTAGTAGCTTGGATGGGCCCTCAATCACAGCCCGCAAACCCTCTAGAAGAATGAAACAGTTCCTTGTGGGCAGGGAGTTTTTCATTTTGTCTTTGTATCTCCATCTGTAGCACACAGTAGGCCCTTAATAAGCCACATCTTAGCTGTGAAAGGGAACAGAGCTACACTAATAGGCTGAAGGCAAAGTCAAATGAAGGGTGGGATTGTGGGCTGGGCTTGGAAGAAGACATCAGATAGGGTGAAACTGAAGATGAGAATAGGACCAGTCCTGGAGGATCTGGGCCGTGGCAGGACTGAAGGCTCAAGTCAGGGGGCTGGCATTGGCAGAGAAGGGCTACCTCTTCTTCAGAGGTGAGAATAAAGGAAGAGGGCTGAGTGAACTTGGACTGGGGCGGGGGTGAAGTTATGGAGCAGAGGAGATGAATGGACAAACAAGCATTTATTAAGTACCTACTTCATTAAGCCAGCCACTTTGCCAAGCCCTGGGGAGACAAATATATAAAGGAAAATGCCTGTTGTCACAGAGCTTACCTTTTAGCGTGGTAGATAGTAAGTACATATAAGTATAAAGATAATAAGCACAAATAAATACAAGGCAGTTAAGGAGGAAGGTGAGAGAGTTCATGCTGGGTAGTTTTGGATTTCTCACTACAGTAGATGACAGCTAAGGGGCTGCCTTTGGAGGCTTTAGGAGAAAAGGGGTTTGGGACAGTCAACGAGGGGAATAGGATGGAGAGTGAATCAAGGGAAAATGCCATGAATTTTAGCTCTTCTAGCAGTATGAGTGTAAGGCAGGATCCAGAACTGAGGATTATAGGCAAGTGGGGGGGGTGGTGGAAGACAGCTCATGGTTGAATTGGTCAGCTAGGGAATCAAGACTGTTGAGGGAGTAAGTGAAGCTGGGACGGTGGGGGGTGGTGAACTGTGAGAACAGGGAAGGATAGTGGGACTAGGTGAGAATGAAGAATAGGTTTAATAGGAGTGAGGCAGAGGTAGGGAGGAGGTTTTCATTAGAGGGAATTTCAGAATTCAAAATCATGGCTAAGCTAGGGCATTACTGTTTCTGTGGGTGGCTGAATTAGAGTGAAATTGTAGATTGAGGGATCATCAATATGTGTAGTGAGGACCTACATGTGAGGGCAGGAGTTACGAGAGAGGGAGAAAATGAGAGGGAGCATCCGGTGGGCCCCAGCCTGGATGATGTAGATGGAGGAGAGGTTGCTGAGTGATAGGAAGTAAAATGAGGAGCAAGCTTTGGTGTGCCTTCCCTCCCACCTTGGCCAGTGTGTTGGGGAAGTATTTTCCAGAGAGAGTCTTATACTCATGAGCACAAATGGATAGGAAAAAAGTGTAGAAAGAAGAGGTCTAGAAGGATGGGAAGTTTCTTAACAGAGCGTTGGAGAATTGCCGAAGGAGCTTAGGGCTTTCATCTTCCAGGGTCCTGAGATGATAAGGGCAATGTTTGTTGGGGGATGGCCTAGAGGATGACAAGGGACCAGAGAAAGTTTGAACCAAAGGTCTGGGTGCCCTGGGCTTAGTTGGAACGCAAATGCTCCCAACTCAGAAGCTACATCCCAAGATGCCAACGGATGGGGCACACCCAGAAGATATATATTTACACACATATTTATTTGGCTCTGTGTCAGTCCTGGTGTCCCTGGCTCTGATCCTTTGGGTATCTTCCCCCTTGTCCAAGGCCCTAGATGGGGTGGTAGCCAGAATTCTGCCCAAAGTCCTAGATGTGTTCATATGATAAAATAGCTTTAAAAATTCACATGCCTGCCTTGGGTTTAAGATGTCAGGCAGTGAACCTAAAGAAGATCAGGCAGCAGGCCCAAAGCTGTTTCATGTTCTGTTTTCACACGCTGTTCCCCTGGCTGTGATTTCTGGGCATGAGAGCCTTTGGAAGAGTGCTTGCTCCATGTAAATAAGTTACAGAAGTAACACTAGACTTGGCTTCAGGGTACCTGTGCTGCATCCTAGCTTGCATGCTAGCTAGCCTGTCTGAGCCTCAGTGCCTTCATCTTTTTTTTTATTAAAATTAAATTTTATTTTTTTAAATCAACAATACTCCTTTACCTCCCCAACTGAAAAAGAAAATAAAACCCATGGTGCAAAATAATTCAGTAAAACAAATTCCTGCATTGGCCACATTCAAAAACATCTGTCAGTCGAATCCATTAGCTGTCTGTCAGGAGGTGGGCAGAATGTTTCATCATGAGTCCCCTGGAATTGTAGTTGATCATTACATTGATCAGAATACCTGAGCCTTTTAAAGCTGCCTTCACAGGACTGTTCTGTACACCGTACAAACCAGTCCCCTGACTCTGCTCACCTCAGTCTGCATCAGTTCACACAAATCTTCCCAGGCTTCTCTGAGACTGTCACTTCCATCATTTCTTACAGTCACATCTATATGCAGTAATTTGGTCAGCCATTCTCCAGCTGGTGAATTTTGTCTTATTTGCCACAACAAAAAAAGAGCTGCTATATCTTTATACATCCTTAGTTAGAGTTTGTTTTACTTAGGACAAATCCCTCCCTTAATCTGCCTCTTGTTTCCTGTTAAGTGAAATGTATTTCTGTACCAAATTGTGTGTGTGTGTGTGTGTGTGTGTGTGTTCTTCCCTCCTTTGACAAGTTCAGATGAGAGTGAGGTTCAACATGTTGTGGGAATATTTTTTTCTGGTGTAACAGTCTGAGTTTTGGTGATGACTGTGGTGCTAGGTTGAGGGATAAATTTCTGGTTTAGTTCATTCATAGCACACACTTGATTGAAGCTCCACGCTATAGGTCAAGTATAAAGAAATGAAGTTATCTAGCTGAGAATGCGCTTACTCAATGTCTTTGGCCCACAGTTTAAAATCTGGCTTGAATTCCAGTGGAGGTCTGTTCTGAACACCTGGAAATGCTGCTGTTGAATCAAGTGAGCCAAATGACCCTTTAAAGGCTGTGTGGCCTTTCTGCCTTGCTCTCCTTTAACTTTTCTCCCAGCTTCATGTGAATATGGGGCCAGGCTAATGTTTGGTTTCTTGGTAACCAGCACGCCCAGCCTTTTAAATATTGGACGAGTGCTCTTTAGGTCATTTACATTTTGGTCCATGCCCCTTCTAAGCATACCCCTTTGGAAGAGAAAGCATTTAAATTTAGAGTGTGGTGCCACGGGACTGAGGGGTTTTGTTAATTTAGCCTGTGAGGGAATTAGGCTGAGACAGACTTGTAGGGGCCTAGAAACAGAGCCCTAAGCTCTGTTTTCATAGAATTTATTTGGGAGGAAAAGTTCATAGATTCAGAGCATCATAGATTTATAGTTGGAAAAGGGACCTTAGAGATAGCCTAGCCTAACCTCCTATTATAGATGAGGAGAAAGCCACAGATCTGAAGTGCCTTGCCCAAGGTCATAGAGTTATTAAATAGAGCAGATCAGAGGTGAAGACTCTGGCCTGAGCCCTGGGTCCAGTATGCTTCCCACTTACTGTTCCACCCTGGCTCCAAGGCCAGCTCCTTTCTTGGGCACCAGAAGTTTTGTTATTTTATGTTGAAGGCAGACTGTTTTAGATTAACGTTTAAAGGGAAAGGGCACAAAAATCATCCCTGAGACTGGCATGAAATTGCTTATTAGATGAGGATAGGTCTGTCCCCAAGTCTTTCTACAAAGCCTGAACATTATCTTTAAAACAAATATCACCAAATATAAGCTAGGACAAACATCACTCAAGCTTTTGCTCCTTAAATGGATTATCCGGCTGTCCTAGAGTAATGCACATCCCTATACAGAGGTTATGGAGTGTTTCAGAGGACTAGTACCTCTGATGTCACCTTTTACCCAGCCCTCACCTGTGGCTCCAAGAAGCTGGAGCATGTGCAGTGGCCACACCTCAGTAAAACTCCTGGCAGACAGGCTAAACCAGGTTAAAAGGTTCAAACCCATTAGTGAGTTAGGGGGAGATCTACCTCAAACATGTGAAGACTTCCCTCCAGCAGAATGGCCACATAAGAACAATTCTAACAGCCATGAAGCAGGTGCTGTAGAGCACTTAGAGCTTGGTCAGACATTGAAGATGCCAGTGTTATTCACTGAATCCCAGGCCATTGCCAGTCGTACTGACTTTTGTCCCGCCACTGAACTTTGATGACTCCAAGAGAGAAGTGAGGTTGACAGCTTTGTGCAGTGCTGCCTCACCTAAATCCAGTTCACGCTCGAGTCGACATCACCCGTGATGTCATTGGTTCCCTTGGAAATGAAGTACAAACAACAGCAGCGCAGTCCTCAGGATCAGAGAATAAGCCAAAAAGATCTCTGAGCAGCCGATAGAGATGTCACAGAAGCCGTCCGCCAAAGCTCCAGGGAGGCCCTCTTGCCCTTCATGGAGACATGCAGCTCAGAGGAGTAGTGCCCCGGTGCCATCCACTTACCAGCAAACTTTTACACCTGCAGCAAGTTAAAGGCAGCAGGTTTGAAGGAAAGTGAGGGGGAGGGTGGAGAGTCTGCTTCAGATAGGCCAAAGGACAGTCAACTGCAAAAGAAGAGACACCTCAAATGGCCCCAAGCCCCTTGGTACAGGGGGAAGGAGCCTGATGCGCGGCTCCCCCTGCCCCGTACATGAGGGCATCGTTGTTGGACAGCACAGGGCAGAAACTGACCTGGATTTTAATGACGCTGCATCCCCAAGAAGAGAGCAGACGAGGTTCCCTGTGTGTTACTTTAGTCCACATTGGTAAAGATCGTAAAGCAAGTTTGATGCTTAAGCAGGCAGATTGTCAGTCATCTGAAAAATGTGGCTAGTTTTAACAGTTCTTTGTATCCACAGTGATATACTGCTTGACTTTATTGAACAGTTCTCTGAAGATTGTGTAAGTAGTGTGTCCCATTGTAGCATCGAGCGATCATTTAATAATAGGCACTGCCCTCAAGGAGCTCACAGTCCAATGGAACTATGGTCAGGAGCTATGGATGGTAATGTCTCTCCCACCCACCTGGTTCTTGCCTGTAGTCACTGTTCAAAAAATGGTTATTGGACGTTGGAGAAGCAACACCTGATAGTGCCAAGAGGTGCAACAGCTGAAGGATCTCATTATGTCTTTAACAATGTAGAATGTGGGCTCCCAGAGCCTTGGGGAAAAGAACCTGCACTGAGGTCTGAGGGGATGTGGTCTTAAGCCCCTAGGGGTGCAGGGCCATGGCACTGTGCAGCAAAGTGATCTGGAGTATGAGGTCAGGACCCAGACTAGAGGTGGGCTGGTTCTGTGATTGGTGCCCATGTCCTGGCCCTCTGGTGAGCTCTGGGCATAGTGCTGCCCCTTCAGAGTATCTTCTTGGGAACTGGGATCCTAGGTATAACTTAGAAAACATTTATTAAGTATCTCCTACCTTGGAGCACTGTTCCTGGAGAGAGACAGAGACAAAGAGACAGAGAGAGAGAGAGAGAAAGCTTAAATAAAACATCATAGTTTACAGCCTAATAGACTATAAATAACTTCTCAAGCTGATGTCCCTGGATGTATGGCAAAGAGGTTTAGTTTGGGGGCAAAAAGATGCAGGTCTTATTGCCAGGAAGAGGATAATGTTTGAGTTTGACTTGCCGTGGTAGTAATCTGGACTCCTTTAGGGATTGCCAGAATCTAGTGTGCTCACAGCCCGGAGGTGTGATTGACAACTGGAGCCAGGTTTCATACATCAAGGCCCCATTGATTGTTTCTCTCCATTTTTGGTTTGATTTGGCCAATCTTTTTGCAGTAGATCTTGGTACAGCATTGGTTGCCAGCTTTGTGTTTACCTGTGCTGTTAAAAGGACACATTTCTATGGAAGGAAGATGAGCGGTCCTTTGACCTGTAGAAGCTTCTTTATTATCCAAACTGTTTTTCTGTGATTTGATCACACTTACTTGAGAAGCTAATTCTCTTTATACTTAGTGAAATTTGTTGATAGAGAACTGCCCTGGCAGGTTGTAGCTAAAGATAAAATATTAGCATGGGTGGAGAATGTTGTTTGTTTTGATTGTGTGTGTGTTTTTAGTTGTTTGTTTTAGATCTGACCTGAGATCTTAAAATTCATTTAAATTAACAGCTTCTAATGTCACCATCATGGAAGTTTGAGAGATATTCTATTTTAGAAAAAAAAAAGACTTTTTAAAAAGATGGAAAACCTTGAAAGGTACAAATGTTGGAACCAGTTTGGAAAAATGATAATAGTTTGTACTTCTGAAGGTTCTTTCCAACTCTAAGATCCTCTGATTCCAAGGAGGTCATACAAAATGTTATTTACAAAACTTAGGCTTGGAGAGGTTAAGCACTGCCCATTGTTACCCAGCTAGTAAATGTTGAGCCTTTATAGGAACCCAGACTGTCTGACTCCAGGACCCCAAGTCTTTCTGAGTGCATCAGATTTCCTTTCACTTCGTAGGATCAGTTTAGTTGCAGAGGGAGGCTACAGTTGAACAGATGGACAGGTAGATGTTTGGGTGTACTCTTAGATTGGGGTCTTGTGCCCCTTCTCCTGCAGTGATATCTTAATGTTGTCTTGAACTCATGATGTCTCCAGTTTTCTGTGACTGTTACAATGCAGGGGAAGCAGCTGGGATTTAAAGGGGTCATGTTGAGAGAAGAGCGAGCCCTGGCCCCTGAAGCCAGGCAGGGCACCTGGCTGCAGGTCCAGCCTCAGACTTATTCACTGTGACCCTGCACAGGCCTCAGTGGTGGAGCCTAGAGATAGACTTTAAAGGGCCTGTGGTGATCATCTGACCCAAGCCCCTGGTTTTACAGAGAAGGAAACTGAGGCCCAGAAAGATGAAGGGCCATGCCCCAGGAGTACCAGAGCTGGCATGTGAACCCAGACCTTCTAGACAGCTGCAAGGTGGGTGGGCTTTTCCTTTGTTCTTGAAGAGGACCAAGATGACACCATTATGTTAGAGTCAAGGTACAGTGCATCTGACTGTGACTGAGCAGACCCACACAAGCTCAGAAGACTAGACCACAAGTCGGGCACAAGTAGTCCGTGTGAATATTTGGGGTGGATTCTCTAAATGTGCACATTTCGCATTTCTCATAGAGCACAACCCCTTCTCTGATGTGGGCATGCCATGCTGGGCAGTCCTGTGCCAGTGTCTCCCATGTCATGCAATCAATTCCAAACTTCTTGAGACCTTGAGAGTGTCCTTGTATCGCTTCTTCTGACCACCATGTGAGGGCTTGCCTTGTGTGAGTTCTCCATAAAATAGTCTTAGGCAAGTGTACATTTGGCACTAGAACACTGTGGGCAGCCCATCAGAGTTTCACTCCCTGCAACAGAGTTTGAATGTTTGGCAATTTAGTTCAAGAAGGGACCTCAGTATCTGGTACCTTATCTTGCCAGGTGATCTTCAGAATCTTCCTAAAACAATTCAAAAAGAAGCAATTCAGTTTCCTGGCATGGCGCAGGTATACTGTCCAGGTTTTCACAGGCATACAACAATGAGGTCAGCACAGTGTCTCTATAGACCTTCAGTTTGGTAGTCAGTCTGATATCTCTTCTCTCCCACACTTTCCTTCGGAGCCTTCCAAACACTGAGCTGCGAGATGAGTTATTATTGAAGGGTATGCCCCTGGTCATTTTCTCTGGGTAAATGAACAAGAGTTGGGAAGGATCTGTGTGTGTGAGGGGGAATCTGGTGTGTGCCTGGTAAAATGACTTTGAAATCTTCCTTTCAAGAACATTCTCCTTTAAAACTAAAGCATAACAGCTGAACTGATGCAGAAATCAAATTCCAAATAAACAGCCACCTCACCTTATGCAATGAGATGCTCTTTCCGACAACTTGTTTGTGGGAGATATTGTGCAAATTGTGGCTTCAGGCAGAAAACCAAATCAGTCTGCCTCAGAGTTTAGCATTGCAGGCATTGCTGGCTTGAAAATCTCCAGGTTCTCCTTTTCTGTCCAGATAGAGGCCCAACAGAGACTGGAGTCAGTGCAGCTTCCAAACTTGTCCACCTGCTAGTCATGAAGCATCACTCTCCACGTTCCTCCAGCTTCATTTTCACCTCAGCAAGTTAAGAAAAAGGGTCATGACTAACAACACTATTCTAGGCATCACTGAGTATGTTTCAAAGATACAAAGATTTGGATCTTGGTATGGCTGTAACATGAGCTTTATCAGTGGAATAAAGTTCTAGCCACATGTGCAGGCCATGTATTTGATAAGCTATATTTCCCTCTGTTATAGATTAAGAACTACTACTGCAGTACCCATTCACTCATTAATTCTTTTACTGCTCACCAAATACTGCCCCAACTCTCAAAGAACCAAGTGGGTAAAGAGGAACAAGGCTCTTAGATCTGCACAGCTGTCTTTACCACCCAGGCCCTCAGCTGCTACCACCCATCCGTAGCCCTCCAGTGACCACGTTTTCCAAACCAGTACATGTTCTGAAGAATTAATGAATGAAAAACCATTGGTTAAGCACTTTCTCTGTGTAAAACAGTATACTAAGCCCTGGGGATACAAAAAGCTAGACAGCCCCTGCCCTCAAGGAACTCCCATTCTAGTACGAGAAACAACATATGTAGGAAGTTACAGCTGCTGGTCAGATAGAAAAGCCCACTAATCCTTAGCATGCAACTGCAAAGCAGATGGTAATGCATCATCAGAGAGGGGGAGAGAGAGAGAGAGAGAGAGAGAGAGAGAGAGAGAGAGAGAGAGAGAGAGAGAGAGAGAGAGAGAGAGAGAGTTGTGTAAAAGGACAGCCCTTTTGCAAAGCCCAATTAAAATAATGTGTCTTAAAATCAGAACTGTCCTAGGAAAAAAAGGAATTTGTTATAGTCACCATACTACATTCCCTTTCCTCAGCTCCCTCCCTACATTCGATCTTTTCTATCTGTGGTCCTGACTTAAAAAGAGGAGTGTGAAAAATTGAGGGATGAGTTTGGACCCTCTTGACCTATAACCTACTGCTGCTCACCCCCATTCCCTCATTTTCTTTGATGGGGACTATGTTGAATGTCACTGTGCTTTTGTCTCTTGGGACAATAAGTTCTCCAACGTATTTTCCCATAACTCTAGTCCGTAATGATTTTTAGCACAGCCAGTATCTAATAAGCACGTCCCATAGAAAGGAATAGATCTTTTTCAACCGCACTAACATTTAAAGCTCTGTAGTATTTTTCTGCTCCTCCAAATTGGAAAGATAATATTGTAAATGCCTTACATATCATTTTCTCATCATATCTACTCTTTCCCAAGAGAAAACAGCTATTTAAGAAGGATGCAGGGTTTTTTTAATGAAATGATAACTCCGAGTCCTTTAGATGCTCTTACATTCGTCCTTTTCTCAACCTGCAAGTTATGGGTCTTAAGTCCTCTGGTGTTTATATTTATTTGTCTTCCACATCTGAGGCCATTTAGAAATGATGCCCTCATCTGAGCCAGGCTCTGTGGAGTAAACTAGAGAAGACTTTGCATATTCATGAACTAGGCCTAAAGGAAATTTAAAAAATTTGAAAAATTGAGGACCCTGGACACCTGCTTTTTTTAAGAGACTGACATAAAGAAATTATGTTTTTGTCAGTTGGCTTTCTCCAGAGACAGCTGTTGAGGAAGACTGGCATTTTCACAAATGCAGCTAGGACTGTTAAGGCAAGAAACATGAAGATTTTTGTCCTCCTGCTAAAAATGTGTGATTATTCATTGTTCTGTCATTTCAGTCATGTCCAACTGTTCAAATCTGGGGTTTTCTTGGTAAAGATACTAGAGCAGTTTGCTGTTTTCTTCTCCAGCTCATTTGACAGATGAGCAAACTGAGGCAAACAGGGTGAAATGACTTGCTCAGGGTCACATGGCTAGTAAGTGTCTGAGGCTGTATGTAAACTCAGGTCTTCCTGACTGCAGGCCCAGTACTCTATCCACCGTTATCACCTGGCTGCCCCAAAATGTGTGATAGATTCTCATAATAATAATATCTCCCTGTACAAAAAGTGTCAGGTTGCTTACTGGACCATGAACTTCTTGAGGGTGAGGGCCTCTTCACCTTGTCTTGGTAGCCTGGATTTGGTCTGACAGTGCCTTCCCTCATGGAATATACTCAATAAATAATGGTTGAGTTGGACTTGGTCTACCTAAAAAAGTTTAATAGAAGAGACTTTAAAAAAAAAAACTGGCCCTGAGCAAACTCAGGGCTGAGTGTTCTCTAAATGGAAAAGCAATTTCTACTGTCTGCATCGAAAAGGACACTATTGACCCGCCATTCAAAAGTCAACCAACATTTTATTAGACACCCACCATCTGCAAAGTGCTGGAGAGAAAGCAGTTGGAGGGGGAAAGGTCAAGGGTGCAGGGGATCAATTGGATGAGTTCTTGGAAGTGTTCATGGGAATGGTGATTTACTGCTGAGGTTAAGCATTCTCTAACCTGATCCTTCCTGTAGCCAAAAGCAAGCATTGGTGGGTTGACTGGTCAGGGTTAGGTAGATGATGTACTCCTTTTTTTCCCCTCATGAAAATGAAATCCTGGTACCTTTTTTTGAAAAAGAGTATTAGTGGAGCCCAACATTGTATTGGCAGAGAAGTCTGTTACTAAAGAAAAAAAATTAAATCCTAACATATATATTGGATTCATTTAAAGTATAGTGCATTTTATTATCACAAAATGTCAAAAGCCAGAAATTTAGGCCTCAAATTGACCTTTGGCCTGAGGATTAGTAGCAAGAAGAGGCAGCTGGGTAGAGAGCTATGGGCTGGAGTCCATTGGACCTGAGTTCAAATGTGGCCTCAGATACTTACTAGCTACATAAATCTGGGCAAGTCACTTAATCTCTGTCTGCCTCAGTTTCCTCAACTATAAAATGGGGATAATAATTATACCTAACTCTCAAGGTTATTGTAAGGATCATATGAGATCAGATATGTACAGCACTTAACACAGGACCTGGCACGTTGTAGGTGCCTAAATAAATTGTGTTTCCTTCCTCCCTATCTGCTCCTGACAGTGGATTCAAGCTTTCAGTTGGTGTCTTGAATGAATTTGTGTCCAATGTCCCTTTGTAGAAATAAAGAGGGATTTGATTTGCTGGAATCCCAAGTGCCCAAAGTTATTATTCTGCTGGTGATGAAGTTTGATTTTGTCTTCAAAATTATTTTCATTTCATAAAGCAAAATAGTTGTCTTGGTGGAAATGTAAATTTCGTTTCCTGTCTGTGGTGTGCTGGCTTCATCCTGTCACTCAGACATTTTGTTTTGAGTTGTTCCCGTAATGTAAGTGAAACACAGTGACCCACACAACAGGATGACGTGTGCACCCCACAGATGTAACAAGAGACACATTTTGTGCAACAAACCACAAAAGCTCAAGGCTTTATTTAAAAATGAAAACAAAACAAATCAAGACTTCCCTGCAACTTGCTCGCCAATTCAGGGGAATAGCATTGTCTGTGAATTTGGAGATGGGCTTCAATTTCTCCATGTGGGTATTATCTCACAGAGTTATTTTCACTCTTAGCTCTGTTTGATAAAAAGGTTAAACTCAGCCAACAAGGCTCGTCTCATAATAACCATGTGGGAAAGGCAGCATAAGATCAGGAGACTCGCACAGACGCCTTGGCCTCTCTGCCTCACAGCCTCCTAGTACAGAAAGGAAGGTTCATGAAGCCCCCTCCCAGGAGGGCAGTTATGAGGAAGGCACTTTGTAAGTGTTCACACTAAAGAGGAGCTGCTGCCTCTGCTCAGATGTTCATTTCCCTTTTATTTGCTTTCCTGAGCTGGTTCCATCAGAGAGTCATGTTTTCTGGCCCCTTCATATGGGGATGAATGTATACGCGGATGCTCCCCTGGAGCCTAGGTTTTCAGTCTCACAGAAGACTGAGATGATGAGGCCTTTTGGCATTGCCTTTTTTAAAGTTTTTGCTAGCTTTTTCTTAATATCACTTTTATTTCTAAATATATCTCTTCTCCCTTTTTTCCCCAAGAAAACCAACCTTTATAACCAAGAATTTAAGAGTGAAAAAACCTGAGCAGCTTAACGAAACAAAAGTCCCTCCCACCTCTCTGCATCATTTTTTTTTTCATGTTTTGAAGGCCTAAGACTTCTTATACGTATTGGTGAACAAGTACTTGCAGGTCGTGGTCTGCCTAGAAATGCCTGTTGTGAATAGTGCCCTGGCTGGGGGATCAGGGAAACTCTGAGCTTGTCTCCCCCTGCCACAAACTCGCTTTGTGATCTGGGCCCAGTCACTCCACTTCTACAGACTATATATATCTATAGATAGTTTAGTTATCTGCAGAGAACGGAGGCATTGGACTCTCAGAGATCAGCAAACTATGATGGGTCCTTCCACCTGATTTTGTAAGGCCTTCAAGCTAATTGTTTGTATTTAAAAATTCAAAAGTCATTCTTAGTGGGCAGTGGGCCCAACAGGTGGTTTGCTGACTCTCGAACTGGATGATCTCATAGACCCCTTCCAAAGCTAAAATATTACGACTCTTACCAATTAAAGTTCACCACTAGGACTACAGAATTCTCAGAGGTGCTCTTTAGAACCCTGGAGTCCAAAGACGACTTTTCAAAATCTATGTTTTTCTTGCAGCTCATAAAATAGTTAAAGCAGTATGTATACCACACAGCATCAGCCATGTGAGAGAGAGCCCACAAGCCCCTTTTAGTGTGAGTGACCACTCTCAGATAGCAGCCCCTTCAAAAGTCTGAAGGCTTGGTGTGTATATAATTATGATGGGTTTTTTCCATCCTACCGACTTCATATTCACTAAGTATACCTTGAGTAGATGGCATTTGTGTGGTATTATGTTTGAATTGAAACACTTATCTAGAAAGTAAGACTGCATGAAAAAGGCTTGTCTTTTTAAAGAGTCCTGGCCTTGGAGTCAGAAGATTCAGAGTCCCACCTTCAAAACTTAAAGCTGTGTGACCAAGTCACTTCCCATCTCAAAGCCTCAGTCTCCTCATCTGCAAAGTGGGGATGATAATAATGATACCTCATCACTGGATTATGAGAAAAGTACATGGTAAACCTTAAAGCACTCTGCAGATGACAGCTTGCATTACTGTTCCTCTGTTGCTTGGTGCTGGGCATGGATCACCACTGTAGAGAGTATGTCTCTAAAGCAACTCTTGTTTTCTATTCATTAATTTCTTGCATCTAAATCTGCTTTAATCCAGTTTCTCCCTTTTGATTTTTCCCTGTAGCATCAGCGAAAGTTTCCTCACTGTGAAAGGTGCAGCCCTCTTCCTACCACGGGGAAATGGGTCATCCACACCAAGAATCAGTCACAGGCGCAACAAGCATGCAGGTAAAGCAGCGCCCTGTCCTCCTCGGTCGCCTTGCCCCTTCCAGGCTTCTCTAGCTATTCTGCAGTAATGGCAGGAAATGTGGAGAGCAGTCTCATGGGATGGAGCTTCTCCTTTGGAATCACAGGATCTGAGGGATGGCAGGAACTCCATTTCATTCTTGCCCTGGATAATTGACCGAATTGTCCTTATTGAGCTGAAATTGCCTTCCTGCCCCTACGGGACCAAGCCAAAGATGCCTCAGGGGGTGTGTTCCCTTAAGATTCTGGGAAAACCAAAGGCTTTTGAAACTCTGGACTTGAGCATATAATTTTCACCTCCAAACAAAAGCCCTTAAAATTATTTCTGTCTAGGGTGAGTGAGTGCAAACTACTCTAGCCCACTAGATCTAGCTAGCACTAGACCTCACTAGCCACATCCCAGCAAAAATCCACCAGGAAACCAGGAGTTCCTTGCCCTGTGGCACCCCTGCTCCCCACCTGGTACAACCACACTCTGGATCTGACCTCGAGAGACTGCATACGCCCCTAAGCCACCAGTGAATGCACTCAACACTGGGCCTGAGCTTTCCTGGCTGGTAGAGAAATGAGTGACAGCTCACTAACCCTCTGTGTAGGTGTCCCCTTCGCACCCTATCCAGCATCTGCCGGGAAAGTAGGCCCTTGTGGGGCACCCTGCTGTCTGCTCTCCCTCCTGTCATTCCCCTGTGGGGGTCCTCTGGACTCTTGTTCTGGAGCTGCCGTTGGAACTGGCAGAAGTCACACAGTCCAACAGCCCACTGCCCCACACCAAACTCTTTGGCCTGGTCACCTCTTAACTGCCTAAAGGTGATGTGCCCCCATGTTAGAATATAATCTCCTGGAGGTCAAGAGCTGCCTCACTTGGCTATTTGTTTTCCCAGCACCTAGTACAGTGCCTGGCACATAATAGGTACTTAATAAATAAATGGTGTTTCTTTCATCCACGTTTTCTAATGCTGGTACAGAGAAAATAAGAAATAAAAAAGCAAGCACACTTAAGGTTCTCATGACATCAAGGCTTGTTCTAAGACAAATTAAAATACAGATTAATCTAATACAAATTAAAAGTTCTTTAAGATAATTCCATTAAACCTCTCCCTGTAATCCTAGATATGTACATTCCCAAAAAAGATTCATTTAACAAACACGATGTGCCTGCTATGTGCAAGGTACAAAGGAACATACAAGCTAACTAAGTAAGACATGTCTGCCTGCCCTCACAGAGCTTACAAGAGACAGGACATGTAGGTAAGAGTCTCTAACTGAATGCAAAGAAACTGAATGATTAGTTGAAGGATAATTTATAAGGAACACTCATTTGTCCAAACTTGAATTTTGAGAGTGATTGTGGTAGAAAGAGGATCAGAAGGTATAGATTTGAACCCTGGCTCTAATTACTTACCAAATGTGAGAAATTCACTTTTATTCTGAGCTAGTCCATTAAATGGAGATAATATCCTGCTGTCTATTTTGCAAGGTTGTTAGGAGGAAAATAGTATATAACTTAGTCACAGTCATTTATTACTTGTCTGACCAAAGGGCAAGTCACTTAACTTTTCTGAACCTGGTTCCTCATCAGTAAAGTGAGATTAGACTAGGTGGTCTCTGACGTCCCTTTCATTGCTCTAGTATCCTGTAAGCTGTGAGCTTTTTTTTTTTTCTATATATCGGGTTTGCTTAAAGTAAGGTACATCTGAAGTCTTGTAACAAAGAGTAATTCATATTAAGTGAGAAACTTTGTATATGAATTCAAGGAAAATTTAAAGAAAAGGAGGCTGTTGAGGGTGGGGCATGTCAGGAAGCCAATCTGCCTACCATGCCCACTTTTTAAAGATCTTTTGGAAAATGTCAGCTTGAGAACAGTGGTCAGACATGATGGCCCAAGCTGGTCTGCTGGAAAGAAGTTGTTACTCATTGTGACAGTTGTGGTCATTTATGGTCTCCAGGAATGGAAGAAGTTGTGAATGCGGGAAGGGAGCAAACCACACTAAAGACCTCCAGTAGGTCGGAGGTCAAACCCTGAAATACCGGATCCCATTGAAGCTATAACTGACTCAAGGATCTTGGGCATCTTAGGGGCAGTGGTGCCACTCTCCTGTGATGCCATGTGGAGTTGTAATCAATCAGGTCAGTGATGACATTGTCCTTACACAGCAAATCTCAAGCCAGGGAAGCATTTTAACACAGTAAGGAATAGGGTGGCTGAGGGCAACCTTTTTTATCCATCTGCCCTCAGATTTTAAAAACCCTAAGACTTTTCTTTGCTGCCCCTTACTAGGGAGGAACTAGCCCTAGCAAGGCTCCTTATGTCAGAGTGATGTTGGGTATTCATCTTGTACAGTACAAGGAAGAAAGAGAAAGTATTGCTTGCAGTCCAGCCCCTCTGAATGAGTTGTTCAGAGGATCTGTCTCTTTGTGGGGTCAGCGGCTTTTAAAGCTCCTAGCCCTAGCTGGCCTTTTTTTCTTTTGCCTAAACTTCCTCAAACAACTTCAGTCCAGGTTTCCACTTGACTTTTAGTGATTCAGCTTTTTCCTTTACTAAATAAAAAAGCAGGGGCTGGGGGAAGGAAGAGAGTGGAGAGAAAAGGAGGAAGAGATTTGGAACCAGTTGAATGAGCTTGATTTGTGATCTGGACCAGAACAGATCAGGCCCTGTCAGTATAAATACCAGCTCCCAGTGACTGACACCTTCTGGAGCCAGCCAGCCCAATTCATGTTAATTAGTGGGCTGATGATGCTTGCAGATTCACAAACAACCCTTGTACCATCAAGATATCTGCAGACCTCTAATAACGTGGAAAAGGGATTATGCTTCTTGTGCTGCCTCCTTATAGTCAGAGGAGGAAATGTGTTGAATCCATTCCTGTCTACATTTGAATATTCAAATACTTCATCAAATAGATGATCAAAAAGGATTGTGCCTATTAACATTGGGAAGAGAAAGCAGACATGGTCAGGGTTGTAAAAATTTCTGGTCTGTTGAAATTTACCTACTGGCAGCAGCAAATGGAATTTTAAAAGGGTGAGAAGGGCATCCCAGCTGCCCCCAGAGCCACGTCCTTTCTGGTCTGCCCCCTCTGTCTCTGGCAGTGCAGGAAGGGAGGTGAATTCCAGAACGTGGGCAGCTCCTTTTCAGGGGGACATTTCCCTGTGCCCATTGCTCTCAGAAGCCTTATTACCCTAGGGACTAGAGCTACTTGTCTACCTCCTTTCCATCCTTCATGTGATTTGACTGTATCATTGTGCCAAAGAATGATCGAAATACATGATAAAGCATTTATTAAACACCTACTATGTACCAGGTGCTCTTTAAGGCACTCTACAAAAGTGATTCCCCTCCTGGTAGTCCCTCCCCACACTGGTTAACGTTGGAGCAGCTGCAGAGGCCTCCCCTGACAGGATACAGTATGGAACGAAGCAAGAAGAACTGTTAATGCTTGACCTCCCCAGCCCAGTTCCTGCTGAGGAGTCTTGAGGTGTATGGTGAAATCAGATGGGGCTGGGCTGCCCTGCTCAGTCTCTCCGTGCTGCTTTGGAAACTTCAGTTCCCAGACTAGTTGATATTTCGTGGAGTTTTGCTGGAATCCTTTGTTGTGTTTTGTTTTGAATTCTTTGTTATAAGAGATGCCTTGATGAAGGGATATGTTCATAAAGGAAGAGAATATAAAAACAAAAGAGATTTTTAAAAATTTTTCAGAAGAAGGTTAAAAGACTGTATATTGGAGAGAGTGCTAGTGGCCATCACTGAAATGAAGGGAAATAGAATAAAATGCTTACAAATAATCTCCTTTCCCCTCCTCACCTCAAAAAAATTCCTGACTAAATGACCCTCAAAAAGCACCCAGAAAGAGAAGTGCGTTGGGCAGCGTGCCTTACAGTCTGTCCTTTTCTCACCTCCCTCCCTTCCTTCCTTCTTCCCTTATTGTCAACAACTGTGAGGGCAACTGACACAATACGGTTTGTAGAGAGAGTAGGATCTTCATCTGAGCTACACAACTCTCCAAAACATGGTATCTTTTCAACCAGAAGAAATGGGTTGGGCAGGGTCAAACTGTTCTGCCCTCTGGTTTGCTTTCTCTGTGAAAGAACTTATCTCCATGCGCGGTTTTCCTCAACTCCACCCACATGTTCTCTCCCTGCCCCCAATCACAGCACTGTGTCTCTTTTGCACTATTATCAGTAGAAAGATTGCGACTTCTTCCTATCTGAATACCCTCACTAATGTGGGGGGAGATTGAAAATTCTGATATTCTAGGCAGTATTCTTAGAAGGAAGGCATCTAAAATATTTCTGATTTTTGTGACTTGAAATATCTTAAATAGTTAGCTCCAGACCAGGATTAACCAGGGAACTGTTATATCTGATATTTGTCCTGCGTTCAAAAGAACCGTGGTCTCCTAAAGTTTCCCTTGGTGTGAGATGGATATCTAATATTAACTGTGTACCAGTAGGTTTCATGGCCCTGTTCAATCTGCTATAGTACATGACCAGGGTCTTTTACTGGTTGTTTTACAAGGGCCATAAAGAAAGAAATTAATCTAGTAAAATGACATCTCAAAATGTAAGGAAACAGTCCACTTTCCAATTATCTTGAATAGGTGGGAAATCACTTGCCACCATTAAGAAACCAGCTTAGTTGATGCCATATCTTGGAGTCAGTCTGTGAACCACAGCTTCACTTTTACCAAAGTCCTAAGAGAGCTTTAGAGCCAGCCTCAACCTTTCTTTTGTGAACTTCTCCAGGTGATCTTCAGCAGCACCTGCAGGCCATGTTCATATTACTCCGCCCTGAAGACAACATTAGGCTGGTAAGTGTTTTTGACTAATGAGCCTTAGAGGCAAAGCTGTTTTCCAAGGGAGTGCAATACCATGCAAGAGACTAGGACTCTCAGTAGGTGCTTATTCAGCATTCTGGTTCTGCCCGACTCTCTAGCATCGGCCTCTAGGGGAAACTAAGAGAATGATGGTCTTTCTCAGCAGACTCAGGTGATTATCGAGATGACACTTTAACACCTGTGAAACAAAGGCTACAAGGCAGTATCTGGTTGGTTAGTTGGTTTATTGGCTGTTGTCCTTCGTTCTCGAAGAGGACAAAAATGACATCATGTTACAGTCAAGTTACAATGCGTCTGGGGCTGTGATGAGCTCAGAATGCTCTACCACATCTTGAGCAAGGCAATGTCTAATAAAGTGCCAAAGTATGTTACAGGTTCTAACTGTGATTGGAATTCAGAGGAGGATAAAAGATGGCGGAACCCCAGTCTAGGGTTAGGAGGGTTTGTCCTGTGGAGTGGTAAGAAATACAGTTGGATAGGTAGCAGGGAACCAAGCTGTTGAGAACCTTGAAAAGCCAGGCTGGCTTCTTGTCTGCTACCAATGCTGCCACTCCCAATTTGATGAATGGGGTTAATCTCATGGTTTCTCTTCTTACCCTTTTTCTCTTGGTGACTTTTCTGATATTGGATTGTATTTCCTGGATATAAAAGTAACTTTGTACCCAAGAAAGGATTATCGGGGTGGGGAACCTGCAGCCTCAAGGCCACATGTAGCCCTCTGTGTCCTCAAGTGTGGTCCTTTGGTTGAATCCAAATGTCACAGAACAAATCCCCTTAATGGACTTGTTCTGTAAAACTTGGACTCAGTCAAAAGGCTGCACCCGAGGACCTCGAAGGCCGCATATAGCCTCGAGGCTGCAGGTTCCTCATCCCTAGACTAGATAAAGCAGTAGAGAGAAACAGGAATTTGAAGTTATTTGATTCAGCAAAGACCTATTAAGCACGTACTCTGTACGAGGCTTGTGCTAAGCAGTGGAGATATAAAGATAAGACATGAGCTTCTGCTCTTAAGAAGGGTCATAGGAGGTGAAGAGCTGAGAGGAACGGTTTTGGTTCCTCATCCTCTTTCTGATGCTTCAGTGTGGGTGTTCCTCAAGTATCTGTCGTTGGCCCATTTCTCCTTCTGTTCTTCCTCCTTGCTTCTGCCTGCCCACCATCTCTCAGGTCTCAGTGCCAGGGATGCCAAAGTCTCCATGCCCAGACTTGACTTTCCTTTCAGGTTCCAAGTTCCAGACCTACCTGCATATTCAGGTATCTTTAGGTCCTCTCCACCTCAGTGTTTAATCTGCACTCGATTCAGCGTGTCAACACCTGAGCTTTTATTCTTTTCTCCCTTAACCTGCTCCTCCCTCTTAACAATTTTTTATTCCTGTTAATTGTACCAGCATTCTCCCAGCTTCCCATTTGAAACCTGGTTGTTATCTTTGCCTCTTCCCTTCCCCTCACCTTTTATGTCTAGTTGGTTACTGAATCCCCTCAATCCTACCTCCATATGATCAGAGATTTAGAGCTGGAAGGCCCCTGAGTCCAATCCCTCATCATTTAACAGATGAAGAAACTGAGGCCTATGTTGGAGGAATGACTTGCCCAAGGTCACACAGGTAATACGTGTCATTGCCAAGATTTGAACTCTGGCCTTCTAATTCCAAATCCAGTTTTCTGCCCACTGTCTAACATCTCTTACATCTGTCCCCTCCCACTGCTACTGCTTTCAATACAAACTCTCATTACCACCCACTTAGACTATTTCAATAGGGTTTTCTGCCTCCATTCTCATCCTTCCGTTCATACTGGTTAATGGTTCCCCTTTGCCCCGTGTAAAGTTTGAATTCCTCAGCCTGTCCTTCAAGGACTTTCATGATCCAGATTCATCTCATCTCATGCTGCTGCACATATTCTCTTCTTTGAGCATAATTCTGTCTCCTCAGGAGGCATTACAGTATCCCACAGTTTTCTTCGCTTGGCATGCCCACCCTGCCATAGTGATTGAATTCCAGCCTGTCCTTAACAGTCCAGCTCCAGGGCCATGTGCTCCCTGGAGCTTTCTATTCCTGCTGTGCCTACCATGTCACGCTACAAAAGATGCTTGTCTCTGCTGGTGTTTTGGCCCCTCCCCATCCTCACTAGTCATGCAGGCCCCTTGAGGACAGGAACAGTGTATTATCTAAACATAGGGACAAGGTTATGTTTGTAGTAGATGGTTAGACTAGATTGTTGGATCATTTAGTCCAGCCTCCCAGTTTTACAGTTGGGGAAACAAAGGAAAAACAACTCCCCCAGGACCACCTATTAGTGGCAGAGCCAAAGCTAGAGTTGACAGTTCAATCCTTGCTTTCTTAGTTGGCCTCTAAGGTCCGTTAAGGCTCTGAATCTATAATCCTACAATTCCTGGAGTTGAACATGTGGTTTCAGCTGTTTAACATTTTTTAAAAATGAATTCCAAAGATTTAAATGAAATTTCTGGACTAATTTGGAATTTGGACGTGACACAGTGTTTTACAATTATATCAAACTGTTAAATATACAGTCATTATGTTGCAGACCATTAAGTGAGTCATCTTCAAGCCAAATCACTCGCTACATTGTGTGACTTTTGACCAGTTAGTGCTTTTTGTAGCTAAAAGAAGCCTTTGTAGAGTCCAAGCAAAGTCCTTTGTTTAAAGTTAAATGTGGAATGTTAGAACTGTCATCTTGGGACTTTGCATAAGATTAAAAGTTGGAGAGTCAGCTGGAAGCTCACTGTTTTATTTTCAGGATAACCCAAGAGTAAATAGAGACACCACTGCCCTCTCCCTTCTCAATCTTTGCTTTCTGAAAGTGAGATTAGAAAGATGACAAGTAACTGGAATGAAGCCAGCCTTTTCCTTTAGCAGTGTGAATTCTTAGGAAGAATATGAGCTCTACGTACGTTGCTGGTGGACCACGACTTTCAAGCTTAGATACAAAAAGTAGACCATTTTAGACCAGGCCTAACAGGAATAAGGCAGAAGACAATTAAGACTTTTAGTAACCCTTGGACTAACCTATGGCCTCACTACTGGGCTGCCTTCTGTGAAAACATGTTCTTAGCCCTGAAGCTGCAGCATCACTGTGGTGCTGATAATGTCAAGAAGGAGGTGTTTTTGGAAGCAGGTCTTTTCAAAAATGGTTGAGTTTATTTTTAGGATGCATTGATTTTAGGTGCATCCAGGATTCTTCATGAAGGTAGAAAGGATTGAAAACTGGTGCTTACCTTTAACCTTAATCATTTTTTTTCCGAAGAAAAGAATCTTCAAACTCTTTCATGTCTGAAGTCTATTTTAAATTGAGCTATAGATTTTCTTTGTCATTTGGCTGTCTGGAATTCAATATTTACCTACTTTTGCACCTCTGACAGAGCAGGTGGGCCCCATGTCTAGACTTTGGACCTTCATAATATAATTTTCTTGACAAGAGAGAAATATTGTGTACAAAGGCACAATATAAAGCATGGCTCTTTTTCTTAGCAAAAAGAAATTGCAATTAAGGCAGAGTCCTAGCAAGCTCTAGTGGGACATTTCTGATGCTAAGGGGTGGTGGGGAGAGGAATAGGTAATGAGAAGTTTGTCTTTTTATTGAGAAAATGTTTTGTTGTGAAGGTAAATACTTTTGGAGCACAGTAGTTGGTATGTTTACCCAAAGTCAACATGTTAAGTGTGGTGTGGAAAAGGTTAGTATGCAGAGGGTGATGGCCAGGTGTTTTCCATCTTCACCAAAACTCAACACAAAAAATATGGCGTTAAGCTGCAGCATGAGGGATTTACCTAAGGACGGTGGTAAACCTCCAGAGGCTGTGGGGTTATTGCCCAGGATCTTTAAAGCCCTGCACACAACAAGCATGGTCACTATCTTGATCTTTATCTAAGGCCAGAAAAATATGCAGTTTGAATGATGAGTGAAAGAGGATTTTCTGCATTTGTTTTGTTGAAGTTTAGGTGAAAAAATGAAAGGAAGTCAGGCTAAATGTGAAACCAGAGCTAAGGGTGAAACCGATTGCTTCAAACAGACTTCCAGGCTCTGAAAGATGCTGAGCACCACGGGACATCTCAAGTGAACACTTATAATACTCAATCTGTTGTTCCTTCTGAAAAGTGAAAAGGTTTCATATGGGCTATTTCTCAGATGCATTTGAAGGCTGTTGTGATGAAAATAAATTCTTTTAAAGTTTTTCTGAATTTGTCACAGCAGCCTTTTGTCAGGGATTTTTCTCAGTCAACAGATACTTAGAGAATAACTGCTCTTTGGTAAAGAAGTCTGTCTTTGAAATTGGTTCATGTGAGAAAGGAGGCCCTCAGGCTTAAAAGGGTCAGGAACCACAGCCTCTAAGGCTTCTTGACAGAGAAAGCTATTGAACATTGAAGTGGTAATGGTACATCAAGGGAATTCAATTCATCAAGGACGTGTGAGGCCCTGTCTTCACTGTTGGGGACCCAGAGACAAAAATGGCAGCTTCTGCATCTTAAAGAATTTATCTTGACTGGGAGCATTGTAACCTGCACACACATAAGTAAAATACACAGTAATTTATGGAGGGAAAGAGCCATGACCCACAGGAAGGATGAGGGATATGGCAATTTATCCTTGTACTGTACCTTTAAAGAAGAAAAGGATTCTGAGGAGGGGAATGCATCATGGGAAAGAAAGCATAGACCCAGCTGCAGGGGTTCCTGTGGTGGAGTCACAAGAAAACCTGTCTGTCCTTGGAGTCAACAAGTTGTGTTCATGATCCTGTTCTTAAGAACTCCCTAACTGTATCCCAAAGAGATCATAAAAATGGGAAAAGGACCCACATGTACAAAAATATTTATAGCAGCTCTTTTGTGTTGGTAAAGAATTGGAAATTGAGGGGATGCCCATCAACTGGGGAACAGCTGAACAAGCTGTAGTTTATGAATATAATGGAATACTATTGTGCCGTAAGAAATGATGAGCAGGCTGACTTCAGAAAAACCTGGAAAGACTTGTATGGACTGATGTATGGACTTGTATGAAGTGAGCAGAACCAGAATGCTATACACAGTAACAACCACGTTGTGCAATGAGTGACGTTGATAGACTTAGCTCTTCTCAGCAATGTGAGGATCTGAGACATCTCCAGAGGCCTCGGTATGGAAAATGCTATCCACATCCAAAGAAAGAACTATGGAGTTTGAATGCAGATTGAAGCATACTATTTGCTACTTTTTTTTCTTCTGTTTTGTTTTGTTTCCTCTTTCTGGTGGTTCCTCCTATTGATTCTAATTCTTCCTTACAACATCACTAATGTGAAAATATGTTTAATAGGAATGTATATGTATAGCCTATATCAGGTTGCATGCTGTCTTGGGGAGAGAGGGGGGAAAGGAGAGGGAGAAAAATTTAAAACTCAAAAGCTTATGAAAGTGATGTTGATAAATCAAAATAAATTAATAAAAATTTTAAAAAAGTAAAAGAACTCCCCAGCCACGTGAGACCATGTGGACGTTCCATTGTGGCCAATTTTTCACTCTCTCACCTAGTAAAGGAGGACTGCAATCCTGGCACTACCAACTTCAGGCAGTAGCTCTGAGTCTGGAAATCTGAATTTGGGTCTTGTAAATATCAGTAGTTGAAAAGAGGAAGTGCAAGCAGATCCATAATTTACTAAGACTCCAAGGAAAGAAAGTGCATGTTGGAAGGCCCTGTCAAAGGGTCAGCTCTCCATATGGCCTGCCCTGTCCATGGGCCTCACAGAAGATTCTTCTTTCACCTACTTCCAAATCAGGGTCTCTCCAGGCTTATATTCCACATTGCTTCCTGACCCCAAAGAAACTTGGAAGCTACCAGAGATTTTTAGGGAGTATTAGGCAAAGGATGCCTTTTAAAATTGTTTTTACTCAAATTGGCTTAGTGAAATAAATTAGATTATGTTAATCCTTTCTCAAGCGGGGGTAGCTGCAGAAGAATGCAGAAGCAAGCTGGAGCCAGAGCAAGTTTTTGGTTATTTGGATATGCCTGTGCCTCCCAGGACTTGGGATTTTAAATTAAGATTCTCCTCTCACACCTCTTAGAGGATATCTAAATATAAAACATCATAGACTCCTCTTAGTAAAGACTCAGACAATATTCTCCATGCTGTCAACAGAGTTGTTTATCCTGAAGAATTAAATCCTAAGAATTGAAATACTTTCAGTCTTTAATCCAGCTAAAGGGTTTAGAACAGAATGGTCCCAGAAACTCATCCCATCTCATGTTAATACACATACATGGTACCTTACCCATTGGGACAGCTAGGTGGTACAATGGATCGAGCATCAGACCTGCAGTCAGGAAGACAGATCTTCCTAATTTCAAATCCACCCTCAGACGCTTATTAACTGTGTGTGACTCTGGACAAGTCACTTAACCTTGTCTGCCTCAGTTTCCTCTTATGCAAAAATGAACTGGAGAAAAAATGGCAAATCACTCCAGTATCTTTGCCAAAAGAAATCCAAATGGAGTCACCAAGAGTTGCACATGACTGAAAAAGAGAATGAACAGCAGCAACCTTACCTAAGGTATTAATGGGTCCTTTCCTCTAGGGTTAGTAAGCTTTCATTTGAGTATAATGTGACCTGCCATTTAATATATAATTAAAATATGCGAAGAAGAGCCAAATACCCAAGGAACTTTTTCTAGCTATCTAGGTAAGAAATGTCAAATGTCATCATGAAACATCTCTTACAAAGAAGGTCTTCCACACTTGACTTGGTAATTTGTATTGCATCTAATTTTTTTCTAGAGATTTTCCCCCTTCATCAACTTTGATTCAGTCACTTAATTGCTACCAGTTGGTATAGGAGGAGTGAGCAAGACAGTTATTCCTATGCCAGAATGTTTTAAAAGTCCCAGCCAGAAACTCCCAGAGCTGGAGTAGAATGAAAAGGGACACTGCCACATTCAGGAAGCTAAACATGATGGGGATGGAAGCAACACAAAGAGGCTTCCCTTTTTCATGTTAAATGACAGCTGACCAAGGCAAGCAAGAGTTCAAATATGTAACATCATTGAAATCTCATTTAGTACAGTGTTCCAGTTTACCCTAATTGGGTTTCATGATGAAAATGATTGTAACTGTCTTGGGAGCTGTTCCAGAAGCCCTAAAATATAAGAGGAACTATTAGCCAGGCCTCCTGGGGCCCAGGGTGCATTTCCATCAATTCCAGCCTCTGGCTTGATATGAGCTGTGCCTTCCCTTAATTTGACCCTAGCATGCTAGGGCTGGCCTTCCGGGTTTTTTGGTGGTGTTTTTCTTTTCTTTTCTTTTCTTTTTTCATCTTAGTTCCTCTTGGCTTCTCTTAAGTGTGTTTTGCTTGAATTGCCATAATGTAGCTTTCTGGAACACACATTACTGTTCTCCATCTTGTAAATTTGGCAACACAGTACCAGTATTACATTCTCATTGGGTCAGTTCTCGTTAGAAACAATTGTGTGTGTGTGTGTGTGTGTGTGTGTGTGTGTGTGTGTGTGTCCAGGTATGCTGCTATTTGTGCTTCCTAGGCTTTTCTTAGGATGATACAATGGAGAAAAGAATTCCACCATTTACTTCTCCAAATTAGATTGCTATCCCTATGTTTCTGTGATCCTTAGTCTCTATACCCAGACATTTGGGCAGAGGCCAGGCCTGGTATGTTTTGAAAGATCTATGAGTTCATCATCTTCTGCAGACCGCAACCCTGCCTTCCATATCTTATCCTTTTAGTGAGTTACCATGGCCAAAGGAATTCATCAGATGGTGGCCAGTCTAGAGATGATCTAGAGATTCTAGAGATACTTGGTTTGGCTGATCCTCAAATGATAGATACACATTCCATCACTGGGATTGTGCCCAGTCTTTCTGGCTTAGTAAGACCTACCAGACCTTGTGTTCTGCTGGCCTACTTTTGAGAAGCTAGAGTCACTTGTTGGCCCATAATAAGGTGTCACAACAAAACTGCAGTAGAGGCTAGCGTGATTAGTACCAAACCAGACAAGGGATGACCTGGTGGAAGCTGAGAAATTCTACATGTAAGTCCACTTTCCCGAGCACAGTCAAGGGAGAGAAATATTGGGACAGCTAGGTGGCGAAGTGGATAGAGCACCGGCCCTGAAGTCAGGAGGACCTGAATTCAAATCCAACCTTAGACCAAACACTTGACACATTCACTAGCTGTGTGACCCTGAGCAAGTCACTTAACCCCAATTGCCTTACAAAGAATAAAAATAAAGAAGTATCATTTCTGAAACTTGAATTTTAAAAAAGTCTTTTAATGTTTGTCAGTAACAAACATTTATTAAGTGCCTGCTATGTGTTACACAGTGCCTAACACTGTGCTAAGCTCTAGAGATACAAAGAAAGGCAAAATTTCAGGAAGCTCACCATCTAATGGGGAGAAAATATGTAACAACTTTGTACAAAAAGCTGTCTACAGGATGAATTGGAGATCAGCAGAGGAGCTCGTAAAAGGCTTTCTGTAGGAGATAAGATTTTAGCCAGGATTTGAAGGAAGCCAAGAGGTAGAGATGAGGAGAGAACATTCCATTAATGAGGGACAGCCAGTGAAGATACCCCAAACTGGAGGACAGAGTGTCTTGTTTGTGGAATAGCCAGGAGGCTGGGACTGGACTGGAGAGCATGTGGCAGGGAGTAAGATGGAAGAAGACTGACAAGGTGGGGGAAGGCGGGAAGGGGAGATTAGGGAGGGCTTTGAACGCCAAAAGAGAGATCTTCTGTTTGATACTGGGGGTGATAGACAGCCACTCGAGTTTATTGAGGGGTGTGTGTGTGTGTGTGTGATGGTAAGATGGTAGGCAGGTTTAGAAAGACAGATGAGTTGTTTGGGAATGTTGAGTTTTAGGAGCAGCTAAGTGGCACAATGGATAGAATTCTAGCTGTATGACCCTGGGCAAGTCACTTAACCCCACTGCCTCACCAAAAGCAAAAAAAAAAAGTCTGGAATAGCCACTTTAAGATGTCTCATAGGCAGCTGGAGAAATGACACTAGCATCAGAAGAGAGGCTAAGGTTGGATAAGTAGATTTGAGAAGTGTCAATATAAAGATGAAAGTTGAATCCATGCAAGCTGATGAGATCACCAGGTGAAATGGTCCACAGGCAGAGCCCTGTGGGATACCCATGGTTAGCGAGCAGGACCTAGATGAAACTCCAGCAAAGGAGACTAAGGAGTGGTCAGAGAGGAGGAGAACCAGGGGAGAGCCATGTCCCAAAAGCCTAGAGAGAAAAGAACATCCAGAAAAGGGTGACTGTGTCTCAGGCTGGAACGGTCAAAGGGGTAAAGATCGACAAAAGGCCATTAAGTTTGTTGATTACGAGATCATTAATAACTTTGGAGAGAACAGTTTTGATTGAATAATGAGGTCATTATTGGGCAAGGACAAAGACGATAGAAATGTAACCAGAAAATCTACTGCAAATTCATATTTAAACAGGAGTGAAGGTCCACAATGTGACTTGTAGTTCTGTCTCTTGAGGTTATTCTGGTTTTTTGTGAACCTTACAGGCTGTGAGATTGGAAAGCACATACCAGAACCGCACGAGATATATGGTGGTGGTTTCAACCAATGGCAGACAAGATACTGAAGAAAGCATTGTCCTCGGGATGGATTTCTCCTCTAATGACAGGTATGGTGCTGAGCACAGAGAAACTCCTTTTAAAATAAATGGCATTTTGTACTGAAGTAGACATCCTCTTGCATAATTCAATTCCCATGCCTAAAACTAGGATGGGGGAGGTGTGGATCTTAGACACCAAGTCTGGAGAGAAATGAGGCAGTGAAACCCACAGTGCTTTGAAAAACAACAACAACCCTGTTTTGTCATCTGTTCCTCACATGTCACCCTTCCCCTTCTCTTCCCCTCCCCCTACCCCCCTTCCTCCACTTTAAGAAACAACTATTAACCAATTAGTTCATGTTCCTAGAGAAAGTCAATTAGTCAATTGTCTCCTTATCTCCATCAGTTAGAATTTCGTTTAGTTGGGCCACCAAACTGCCCACCAGGCCTGACTCCTCGGTGTCTTCTGAGTGTAGTATGCAGACTCTCATCAGAGGTATTCACCTGTGGTCATAAGCTGTGGTGTTTCCAAGCCTTATGCTCTTTGTCGTCTTCCTCTGTATTTAAGAAAACTGAATCCCTGAGTCACATCTGAATTCAGTTCAATTCAGGAAACACGTGCTAATAAGAAGCTTTTATGCCTGTATACCTTTGTTGGGCCTAAGCAGGATGTTAAATCTTGTAACTGAAGCCATCACATATCACTTTGGCCTGTGCTGCTTTTTGTTGCTAAGGTTTAGTGCCTTCCTTTTTTCCATTTCATTTTCTGGAGAAGCCTTGGGAGGGCTGTGGAATGTGGCTGCTAAGCAAATCTTTGCTGTCCAGATAATATGCCTCAGGAAATCCTGCCAGGTGTCTCGACACACAGACTTCCTGGTTTGAAACTAGAGTGGAACTCAGGGCCTGTTGGGGGTGAGCACTGCCACCCAGTGAGCTCAGCTCAGCCAGCTGGAAACAAACATCCCACCGTTTCCCCAAAAAGCATTGCTCTGTGAACTTTTCATTCCAGAGTTGGTTCTGGAGATTCCTGGTTATCCACAGCAGCCACGGCATCAGTTTGGAAGGGGTTTTTTTTTGGGGGGGGTCACCAGAAACACACAGCTGTGACTGTTCCCTTCTTTATCATGCATTACCATGTATTGCCTTTCATTTTATGCTGGGATGTTATACAGGGATTTTTAACCACCTATGGGAAGCTTTCTCCCATTCAGATTTAAGAAGGGAGAAGAATTTTCACCTTTTGTGGGATGTGGGCAACAGTCAGCCAGTATTTTTCCTGTCAATCTTGACCTTTCATATAATCGTAGAACTTTGTGATAAATGTTTCACAACCCTCTTCATCAGTCCAGCTCTTCTCCCCTTGTTTAGATTCCCCACCCCAACCTGGGGAGCCCTCTGGAAAGACTGTCTCTACAAAGCTAAAACCAGTTTCTTTCCCAAGCTGGTTGGCAGTTTCCTGTCACCAGAGTCAGATGGGGTCTGTGGTACCAGCTCCATCTAGCCAGAGAGAGAAAGCAGCCCAGGGTCAAACCTGATCTCTGTGACGTTGTCCTGAGCTTCAGTACCACTCATAAGGAGAGTTTGCCAACATGTGCTCCTAGGAATGTGTCCTCAGTACCCTGAGGCGCTTCTTTCCTCTGGCCTTAAAGGCCATACCTAAGAGCTGCCATTAACCAGTGGAAACTTCTCTGTTCTGTGGGAGCAGAGAGGACATGAGAGGAAGCACAGTTAGCTAAAGGAGCTGGGAACTCCTGTGTTTTCTGTCCTTCTTGTGACTCAGGCACACCTAGGTGTGCTCCCCAGGCACCAAACTCCCAAAGTCCTCACCACCAGAGGACCAAGACAAGGGCAGCAGGTCGGCCCAGCTCCATTTTCATCTAAACTCCTGGCGAAAGAACTCGCATCATTGTGACTGTATACCATTATATGAAAGCTGGAAGCTTTAAGATACTGTTAAGCTGAAGTTAGAAGGCTGGTCATCTAGGCCAGTGGTGTCAAACTCAAATAGAAACAGATCCTGGCATATTGACTTGGAAAACCACAAATTAACAGTTTCTGTGTGGATTGGATTTTTATTGAATTTGTTAAACATTTCCCAGTTACATTTTAATCCGGTTCAAGCTGCATGGAGTTTGACCCCTCCCGTCTATGATATGGCATCCCCAAGAAGCTCTTTAGGGTTGCTTCAGCAAATTAATTTCACCTACATATGAGTTAATTGAGAGTTACATTGAATTTTAACCACTTAAAATTATTTAAAAATGAAATATAGCCTTGGTTTCCAAATGGCACTACTCCAAATAGGGCTTCAGGGGGACAAACCTGTAGAGTTTTAGGATTGTTCAATTGCCTTCTTGTTAATTAGGAAACATACTTACAAAAACAAATCCGGAGCCTCATGAGGAAAGCCCTCCAGGTAGAATAGATTTGCCCATCCCCAGCGTATTTTAAGTCAAACTTCAGTTTCTTAGGTGCCTCCTTCCCAGCATAAGAAGCTCCCTCACCTAAACTAAATTCTGCAAACTGAGAATTCGCTGTGACGTGTTCATAGATCTCTCTCTCCCTCTCCTGTCCCTCTAGACTCGGGTTCTAAGCCCCTGCATCTTCTGGCCATATCTCCTTAAGCTCTGGGGACCCTTAGTATTTATAGCACAAGTTATATGTGTTGCTAGGGACCCTGCTAAGTACTCACTAAAACACACTAAAAATAATTCCCCTCTACCTTGGGAAGCCATTTTTAAAACACATTTTCATGAGCTCATCCCATTTAGGCAAGAGAAATAGTGAGGAGGCTGTTTCTCTCCTGTAGGCTGGCATGGTAGCCATGCCTCTATGTAGCAGATTCTAATGTGAGTAAGTTATTCCGATCTTGATTTGAATCTCATGAGCTCTGGAATCACTGGTGGTGGTGTTGAGTAACACCTGGGGCAGTGAGTGCAAGGAAAAACATTAGATCAAGTGCAGGCAGCCAGACCTTCATGAGCTACACGGCAGCTGGTACAGGTGTAAGGTTCCTCACTTTGGTTCTCTTCTGTTTTTGAAGCAGGCTTCTCTCTCTCTCTCTCTCTCTCTCTCTCTCTCTCTCTCTCTCTCTCTCACACATACACACACACACACACACACACACCTCTATTACCTTTCTTCAGGACTTTTAATTTATTAAAGAACAAGTCCCCATCTCTTTTAGATAGATTATCTCTCAGCACCCACAGCAGGGCACAGAATTCTTCTTAAACCAGGGGGTATAGAGCAGTTATGGAGAGACTAGTCCACCACAGACAGGGTTTTGGATCTCACTCCCAAAGGCCCAGGGTCTAACACAGTGGCACCATATTTGGTGGCTCACCCCTGTCTGGAGAACTTGAGTGGTTAATGATCCAAGCACAGGTTGGGAGTTAGGATCTTTTAGCTGTTAGCCCCAGCCTGTTCATTAATGTAGTATTAGGTCCCTGAGGCCAGTTGCTTAATCTGTGTCTATAAAATAGAGATGATGATACCTTCCTGGAAGCTTGCCCAGATTCATTAGCCTTTAGACACCATACATGGGCTTTATCTTTCATTGCTGAAATTCTTACCAAGTTTCAATAACGGCAGCAACTTCATGGCTTCTCACTGTCCATGCTTGGTTTTCCAAATGTTCTGCAGTTGTTTTCTGTGCGTATGTTTTGTTACTCTTCCCCTGTCCTTAGTAACCCTTTCTCTGCTTTGCTTGTGTATTCCCTTTGACCACCATGCTGTGTATATTTCCTGGTATTAGAAATCGTAGATTCAAAGGCTTTTAGCAAACACAAATGAAGACAATCCTCAGAGTTGACTGGGAAATGTGTAACCTGATAGTTTCTCTTCCTTGTTGGATGAACTGTGCTTTGAAATAGCAGGAAATGACTGGGTCTCTTGTTCCCACAGTAGCACTTGTACCATGGGTCTGGTCCTGCCTCTCTGGAGTGACACACTTATTCATCTGGATGGCGATGGGTAAGAGCTTCTCCTTTTCATTGTGCCCATGGGTGGGGCTCCATCTTACTGCACATTCATTCAGCTCAGTGGGAGGCCCACTGTACTGTCAGGCCAAAAGCTCAATGAGCCCTTTTAAAACATGCTTTGTAAAAGAGTGGAAAAAAATATGTAACTTTCCAGTTTCTCTAATTCCTGGGTTTCTAGGCCAGAGGTTAGGCATTATATCTGTGTAGTCCTTATAAGTCTCAAAGCAAGAAAAAGCCGCTCAAATGGCCAGACGTTAAATAAGAGCTTAAGTGCTTTGCAGTGGCCCAAAGGATAATGCATCCCTGTTCAAGCCAGCGTGTTGCTTCTCTGCCAGTTGTTGCCCTACTGTGTAACGTTCTTCCTGTGCCAGTCACAATACGCTCAACAGGGACCCCAGGGTTACTAGAGGCTGCCCTAATGACAGAGGCAAGAGACCAAGCTATTTGCAGCAGCTCCCAGGGCCTGAGTTCACTTGCTGCATCTTAGAGGTCTTCCAAATTGTAATGCACACCAGGACGGTTTGTCCCCCCCTCCAGCTGGAAATCTCTGTTGATCGAATGCCCTGCCCTGACTTGACTCTGAGATTCCAGTTGTTGCTCATAACATATAAAAACCAGCCACAATCATTCTTGTGATAAGCTTTTTGCTCCAGCGCTAGACTGTGGTGGGTTTCCATGCAAGTGCTGGCATCCCTTCTGCCATACCAGTTGTGCCAGGGTAGGAAAGAGCCTTTTGGAAAAAGGTGAAAAACGCCGCAGCAGTAACCCCCTCTGACTGGTGGCATTTGTTTTATTCTCTTTTCTCCTCAGTGGGTTCAGCGTTTCAACAGATAACCGAGTTCACATATTCAAACCCGTGTCCGTGCAGGCAATGTGGTAAGATGTCTTTTTAAATAGCTGTTCTTGAGGGACAGGCTTCAAGGGAGGGGCATTTGATGCGGCGGCAGGGACCATGTAAATGCTCAGCTTCCAGTGATGTTGTGTGTGATCTGCTGGTCTGGCTGGTATGTGGAAGGGCGAACCACTGACCACCACTGCAGTGTCAAAATCAGAGGCCCAGGTAGTGGTGAAGAATGAGAGGGAGTGGTCATCCTAGAAGCATAGGCTTACCAGGTGGGAAGAAACTTTGTTTTCCAGATGAGCAACTGAAGCCCAAAGAGGTTGTAACTTCCCCAGGGTAGCACAGTGACTCAGGGACAGGGCCATGCTGGACCCCAGGTCTCCCAACCTCCTGGTCTACTGCTCTTGCCATAGTACCATTCCTGCTAGTCAATTAGCCTTCAGGTTTCAGGGCAATGAGAAAAGATCTGGCAGTGCATTTTCCTGAAGTATATATCATAGACAGGGTAGGCCCTTTGAGCCACCCATTCACTTCACCTTTGCCTGAGAGGCAGCTGGTGGTACAGTGGATAGAGCGCCAGGCCTGGAGTCAGGGATATCTGAGTTCAGATCTGGCCTCAGGCATTTACTAGCTATGTGACCCCGGACAAGTCACTTCACCTCTGATTATCTCCAATTCCCCAGCTGTGAAATGAGGGTAGTTATTGCCTTCTAGGGTTGTTGTGGGGATTAAATGAGTTAATATTTGTTAAAAAAAAAAAAAAAAGCAAAACACTTGGCACAGTGCCTGGCACAAAGTAGGCACCAAATGCTTATTCCCTTCCCCTTCTAAATTATAAGTATCTACTGACATAAGCAAGTCTAGATTTATACAACTGAAAACTTTGTAGTTGTTGAAAATTAGACCATCCCTGGCGAGCATGCTAAAGGAACTCCTTTCTTGTTGTTCCATGTTTTTGAAAAAATAAGAGTGGTGGCTTGGTTGTGTAAGCCTCAGGAGTTGATGCCAGAGTGGAAGGACGTGCCTTTCACTTCCTGTCCAGGGCCCTGCCTGCCCTCTGGTGGAAGCATGAATGACCAAGGGGCTGGGGGGAAGGCGAGCCAAAGCGAGAAATAAGAGCCTCCAAAACAGGCCCGGGAGAGATAATCTCCCCCGGATGCCCCAGTTGGCCGTTATCAGGTGATTAGGAGAAAGGGCTGATCTGAACCATTCGCAGTCTTATCACTTCATGCAGGACACAGTTTCAGGGCCTGTGTTCATAGCTGATTCTCCAGTTCAAAGGGATTCATGAGGATGCGTCTCCTGGAGTACACATAACCTGCTCTGACCAGTGCTGGTGGTGCCTGATCCACCCTTGGGTACTGAACTCTGCTGGGAGAAATCCCCAGGAACAACTGTATGTTCAGCCCAATTGTTGGAGTGCACAAAGCTGTGTTCTTTTTCAAGACCCTGTGGATTCAATTAGCAACCTGGGGTCAGGCTTTGATGTCCTGGAGTGGACTGGCTGGCCCGAGCCCTTTTGGCTTTTTGGAGAGAGGTCTTTCTTGGTTTGCTATGTAAACTGATTTCCAAATCAAAGTGTCGTGTTCACCACGTGTTCCTCTAAGGGGAAGGTAGCTCTTTCAGCTTCTCAGAAGTCAGGTCCCTCTCAGCTGATGTGTCCTGAAAGTAGCCAGCACCTGGAGGGGCCTCAGAGGAGATGTGGAACCAGAGTTAGTGGTTTAGGCTCTAAGTACATGATGAGGTTCAAGAAACGTGCCTCATGGAACCTGCAATTATCCTGTTACAGGGAGCAAGAACTCAGTTGGGAGTCAGGGCAACTGACGTGGCTTTACTGAAACTCTCTGATACTTGAGCTTTGCCTTTTGTCACTAAAATGGGCTTCCTAGCTCTGTTTGTTTGTGAAAATCGGCTTCCCCTCTGCAAATGGATTGGCCACAAAAGTCCAAAATACAGTTCTTGGTATTGTGCTCCCCCTCTTGAGGGAGAGACATGGCTATCTGACCAGGAAGGGATTGCTGAGCTGCAGAGTTCCGGGGCCAGTTGTTTAACTGACTGGAGTGCTCCTCTCTCTGTCAGAGTTGACTTTCTGGGTCCTGAGTCAGCAAGTTTAATGGTCGTTCAGAAGAACCAGAGCTGTTCTTCAGAAGTAGCTCAAACACGTGTAGGTAGTTTAAAGAAGGTAGCAACCATGAGAACCCTCTTGTGGGCCAATACTTCCTGGTAGTGCCCAGGGTAATACTCATGACTCGAAGCCTTGGGTGGGAGCCCTTTGGGACACAACATGTCAGTATCCCAGGAATCAAGGGGACACTATTTTGGGGCAAGATTCTGAGTCAGTGGAAAATATCCATTGCCCCCAAGTCATTAAATCATCAAGTATCTTTAGTTCGATGATGGCTCAGCTGTGAAATTGGACCCCACTAAGATACCAGATGCCTTGTGGGTACTCAGGCTAGATTCATCAAGGATGAGTAATGCATCAGTCCCTTCCACAAGAAAAATAAAACTGAATAGATAAGGGATTGGGGTAGCAAAATTCGTAATGGAGGCTGTAGAGTCAGAATCCAGAATATCGAATGAACTTTATAATGAGATGGTATTTTTAAGTAACAGTTTCTCCAAGGTTTAAAAATTGATCTTGGGGGCAGCTAGGTGGCACAGTAGAGAGAGCACCGGCCCTGAAGTCAGGAGGACCTGAGTTCAAATCTGCTCTCAGACCAAACACTTGACACTTACTAGCTGTGTGACCCTGGGCAAGTCACTTAACCCCAATTGCCTAAATTTTTTTTAAAAAAAAATTGATCTTTTAGGATATTGGGCAGATGATATAGAAATCATGCCTGCAAAAAGTCAGTTGAAGGAACTGAGAATGTTTAAACTGGGGAAGAGAAGCCTTAGGGTGAATGTGATCTCTGTGAATATTGCTGCTGTTGTCTTGTCATATGGAAGTGGGATTAGCTTCTGCTGCTTGGCTCCAGAGAGCAGAAGTAAGCTCATTGGGTTGAAGTTATAGAGATACAGATGATTTGGGCTTAACATGAGGAGGAGCTTCCTCACCCATGAGAGCTGTCTGCAAATAGAAGATGCTACATGAGTAGGTAAGGCATTCTCTGTCACTGGAAGAGTTTAAGAGGGAAGCTGAATGAGCCCTTGTCAGGAGTGGTGAAGGAGGTGTCCTTCAAATAGGAGTTGCATAGGCAGTCACTCAAGGCTCTTCAGTTCTAGGATTTGGTGAAATAAAGTTGACTATATGATGGTTTGTGTGAATTATCTCTCCCTCCTTCCATCGACCTCAGGCCCATGAGTGCTCGTGTTCCAATATGTCTTTCAGGTCTGCATTACAAAGTTTACATAAGGCATGCGAAGTGGCCAGAAGTCATAACTATTACCCAGGCAGCCTGTTCCTAACCTGGGTGAGTTACTATGAGAGTCATATAAACTCCGACCAGTCATCAGTGAACGAATGGAACGCCATGCGAGACGTGCAGTCCCACCGGCCAGATTCACCGGCTCTCTTTACAGACATGTGAGTTCCCTTGTTGCTGGTTAGTGACCAAATACCCAGCTGCCATATTCTCAGCCTCCTTTGTGTCACGGACCTCTTGGGCAGTCAGCAGGAGCCTGTGCACCAACCCCTTCTCAAAATAACATATTTAAATGCATAAAATAAAATACACAGGGTTGCAAATATTGAAATGCCATGATAAAAATATTTTTTAAAACCCACAAAGATCCCTGGTTAATAACCCCTATGCTCCAGAGTATCATCATAAACCACTCAGTCTGTGCTTTAGAAAAACTGACAGTGTAAGGCAGAAGGCATGCATAACACCTATTCTGTATCTCTGTCACATAGAGAGATCTCACCTCAAGAGATTTGACGTGTTTTCCCTCCCCTGCAGTAATACTAATGAACTATCTTAATGTGCAGCATCGATTCTCAGCAACCTAGAAACTCACTCCGTAAACTCCGTACCGAAAATTTCATTCTTTGATGTACTGCTAATGTGGGATTTGTGATTATTCAGAAAGGGATGAGGCTTAAATATACCTGTATGCTTATATGTGCAGTGGGAGTTGATAGCAATGATTGTGGAAAAATATTTGCATTACTTGGTTTTCAAGAGATTCTGAGACATATTTACATA
This sequence comes from Phascolarctos cinereus, assembly GCF_003287225.1. Lineage (NCBI taxonomy): Eukaryota > Metazoa > Chordata > Mammalia > Diprotodontia > Phascolarctidae > Phascolarctos > Phascolarctos cinereus. Next base: position 33,214,939 of record NW_027555958.1, read on the forward strand.
AAATATCGTTATTTTCATTATAAATCATTCTCTTTATTCATTGTTACTAGGCCCCCTAAAGATGCCTGTCCATAGCTAACCCTTAGCCTATTTTAAGTTACTGTAAGCATTTGAAAGAAAATAAATTTCATTAAATTCTATAATTTAAACTTATCACTTAACTCAGACTGGACTTTCTCCCATTAAGTGCAAATCAGAAATTATAATTGATTGTAGGAAGAGATAGGCAAGTTAAAATGTCTCTCTGATGCACCCTGGGTTGGATCAAGGTCCAAGGTGGAGCTGATGTTTATTTCCTTTATGGATCAGTGTGTTGTTTTGTATTAATATTTTGGGAGCTTTTTCACTTAGTTCCTGATAAGAAAATTAATCAGGATGTTTACTTACTCTAAACTGATCTTTGTGGATTTGTGAAGTGCTCTATGGATGAGGGTTAGTGGCTTTTTGGCCTTGTGGACAGGATTCACCCTTGAGTTCCTGTAATTATACCAAAATAGCTCACCACTAAAGAAGACCTGATTAGAGTAAAAAACTTCTGCTTGATCTTCACAGGAAGAAACATAGGAAATGCTTAAGAATTCTAGAAGAGTAGTAGAGGGATAAGATTGCATGTAGGAGTCATGTTCTTGGCTGGCGAGTTGGGGACCAGTAAGCAGTTAGTGTGTGTGTGGGGGGGTGTTTCTGAGAGTCACTGAAATTCTAGAGTGGTCTGCGGCCAGGGCTCTGTTCACCTCGAGCTAGTCATGAACCAGGCAGAGCACCCCTGCACGACTACAGACTTGGAGTCAAAGACTGGGGAAGTGGGAATAGGGAGGCAGTTCTAGAACCCCAGCAATGGCTAGAGCCGTCGCTGAGGAAATTGCTTAAAAAGCCAAATGGAGTGTCAAGAGCAGACCCAAGGATAAAAAGAAACTCTTCACCCTCAAGTTTAAAGGCCTCCACAATGGGACTCACACCTACCTTTCCCATCTTTTTTCCTATTAGTCTCCTTCATATATTCTCCATTACAGTCCTGTTTCTATATCTTTTTACAGATGGTCTTCCCTGTCTTGGAAGACACCCTCTCCTCACCATTATCTCTTAGAATCCCTCTCTTCCTACAAAGCACTGCTCAGGTGCCTCCTTACCTATCTATCCCCTTTCTTCCTCCACCCCAATGTCTTTCTCTCTCTCTCTGTCTCTCTCTCCCTCTCTCCCCTCTCTCCCTCTCCCTCCCCTCTTCTCCCCTTTCCTCCCTCCCTCCCCACCCGGTCTGTCTATCTCTTTCTCTCTCCATCCCCTTGAGCCCTCCCCGGTATGTAGCCTGTGTTTGACATCACTTTGGTCTCACAGTTCTCATTTAGGGTCTTCAAGGTCCCCACCTGACTTGAGTTGCAGCTTGTATTTCCTTGCTAGTAAGAACATGTTTCGAAAACTAAAATAACTCCCATTTGCCTTCCCTAAAACCCCAAGTTAAATGGAAAAGCCTATCACTAGTGTCGCATTTTAGCTACCTCTGAACCCTAAATCCTCCTGGGAAAGTGTTCGTAGGAAACAAGGGTCATGGATGTCAGAGCTGATGTGAGCGCTTCAGTCACATACACCTGAGCTTGCCTCATCCTCAGTGAGAGCCAAGAAGCATAAAGCAGGAGGTCACTGAGTCTGGACATCCAGCTAGCCCATTCACACCAAACCCCAAGACGTCAATAAGTTAAAGAAATGACTGGCTGGTTTGTGCTATTTTCTCCTGTGTGTCCTCATCAACTTCATCTGGAGAAAAATCAGAAAGGGAGGTTCAGAATTTTATTTATGAACTACTCTGTAGAGACACTGTGACTGAGTGTCAGAAAAAGAGCCTGGGTGTGAGCCGTCAGCCTGCAGGTTTCATGGGAAACTTAAGAGCTGGAGCAGGAGGAAGCCCATGGTTGTGGGCTGAGAGCGTCCATCTTCAGAGATTACTAAAGCTATTTTTACAGCCAGTGATAAGGCTGTCAGCAGCAGGAATGGGCAGCATGCCTAAGCCCTTAGTCCTTTTCCATTTCCATGTAAGGATGAACCCAGCTGACACCTTTCTTGGGTAGGTGGGGAGGAAAGACAAAACAGATCGAGCCACTGTGTCTGGGTTCCTCACGTGCAACAGTGTAAAAGAGCATGGCTGGGTTATGGCGCAGGGTGCAGTCAGGTTGAGCCAGTTATCTTGTAATTGGAGACCCAATTCCCTAGTCAGAGTTCCAAGAGTAATTTTATTTAATAATAATAATAATAATAATAATAGTGATTTTCCCAAAGTACAGGCCTAACCCTGTCATTTCTCCCTTCTTAAGAAACTCCAATGGCTCCCTGTTGCCTCCAGGAGCAAATACAAAAAGCTCTGTTGACTTTCAAAGCCCTTCATAACATGGCTTCTCCTACCTTTCCAGTCTTCTTATACCTTACTCCCACCACGGGCTCTTCGATCCAGTGACCCTGGCCTCCTGGCTTTTCCATAAACAACATCCTCTTCTCTCAGCTCTAGGCGTTTTCTCTGGCTGTCCCCCATTCCTGGAATGCTCTCCTTCATCTCTGCCTGCCTGCTTCCCTATCTTCCTTTAAGTTCTAGCTAAAATCCCATCTCTTACAGGAAGTCTTTCCCAACCCCTCTTAATTCTAGTGCCTTCCTTCTCATTTCCTATTTATCCTGAATATAACTTGATTGTATATGGTTGTTTCTTTGTCTCCCTCATCAGATTGTGAGCTTCTTGAGGGCAGGGAGTGTCTGTTGCCTCTTTTTGTATCCCCAGTTCTTAGCATGATGCATGGCACGTAGTAAGCACTTAATAAATGTTTATTGACTTTTTAAGTGGGCAAGAAACCCAAAGGAAGCCCAATAATTTTGTTCATGTCTGGGCTAAACTGGATTGAAAATCCGCCATATTCTTCTGGGAACTGAGAAGAACTGGGTTCAGGGCCCAATTCTGATAGATTGGCAGTGGGAGGGTGGGCAAGTCAGAGAACCTCTCAGAGCCTCTGTGTCTTCATCCATAAGATGGAAACAATAGTGTTTTTAGTCTCTGCCTCTAAGCTTTGTTGCCAGGAAAAAGCTTTGTAAAATATGACGGGCTGAGTGTCCATCATTCTTGCACTTATCTCAAATCCTTATGTAAACATTTGGGGCACATCTTAATGACCTGGTGCCTGAATTTCATTCCTAGAAAGAGAATGGATCCTAAGGCTGTAGATTTAGCATTGGAGAAAAACGTAGAAATTATCTAGTCCAAATTGTCTAATCTGGTTCCTTGTCTGGAGAAAGTGAGGCCAGAAAGGTGAAGCAGCTTCCTAAGTCATGCCAGCAGTGGACCACAAAGGCAGAATCTGAACCTAGGAGGTGTCATGGTGTTCCTACCTGGGGAGGGCACCAAGGCCTTCCCATCTTCCCCAGAACTCAACCTCTGCGAGGAACACAAGACATCACACGGTAGATCAGACTCAGGATCTGGCCACGAGAGATTTGGGGCAAACTAGAACAGTGGGAGCCCATGATGTCTTCCATTTAATCCCCCAGTGTCCAGATGATAAGATGTTAAGATGTTTTCTCTCTTGGTTTTTCGTGCCTCTGCCCTCCCTTGCTTCTCTTCCTCTCTGACCACTCCTGAGTCTCCTTTGCTGCACCTTCATCCAGCACATTCCCCTACTCTGGGGGGGACGCTGAAGACTCTGTCTTGAGCCATCTTCTCTTTTCTTTCTATACTTGGTGATCTCATCACCCTCGTGGTTCTATTATTATCTCCCTACAGATGACTCCCAGCTGAATCTCTCTCCTGCACTCTCATTCCTCAACAACAAATGCCTATGAGACATTTGGAATTGAGATTCCCCTCGGTCTCTCCGATTCAGCATGTCCAAAACAGAGCTCATTGTCTTTCCTCCCAAACTTCCCTGTTATTCTCCAGCCTTTCTGGTTCCCAGTTTGGGTATAATTTCATTTCTTCACTCTCACTCACCCCATGTATTAAGTCAGCTGCCAGACCTTGTTATTTCTGTCTCTACCACACATCTCATCTACTTTGCCTTCTCTCTTTACACAGTCCCTTGTGCCACCACTCCTCCCCTAGGGTGGGCCCTCCCCCTGCCTCACCTGGGTCTCCCTGTCTGGTCCCTTCTTTCTCCAAACCACCCTGATACTGTAGACATGGTGTGCTTTATGCTTCTTAGCTTTCACTGAGGAGGAGCCAAGCTCAGGTGTGTGTGACTGAAGTGCTCACATGGGCTCTGACCCTTGTTTCCTATAAACTCTTTTCCAGGAGGATTTAGGGTTCAGAGGTAACTAAAATGTGACTCTAGTTATAGGCACTCCAGTGCGGCCTATTGCCTCTAGGATCAAATAGCCATCTGCTGAAATCCTACCTTTCCTTCAAGTCCTAACTCAGATTTACTTCCTTTGTAAAGTCTTCCCTATTTTTACCTTGCCCTTCCTGCCCCTCAAGGATAAGTTTTCTCTCTCTTCTCTGGGACCCCCAGAGTACTTGGTATGTACTTTGCTCCCTCGCCATGTTCTTCCTTGTAGTATGGTCATTTACCCAATTGCACCAAAGCATGTTTATGCTCATACCATAGAACGTAGAGCTAGAAGAGACCTTGGAAGCAATTTCACCTCCTGATTTTGTGGAGGAGAGAACTGGGGCCTCAAGGTAGGACATCAGCTTTCCTAAGATCATGCAGGCAGTAATTAGAAGGCCAAGGATTGAGACTGTGATCCAGCATTTCCCCCAGTGCACTGTGCTCCCCTCTCCTCCTAGATCATAAATTCAGAAAAAGAAAAATATCATTTAAAACATTGATTCCTTGAAGGGAATGAGAACATTGTAAACAGTAACAGCACTATTGTGACGATGATCAATACAGTCATCCACAACACTTCCCAAAGACTCGTGATCAAAGTGCTCTCACCTCCAGGGAGAGAAGTGATGAATTCTCAGTACAGATTGAAGCATATTTTTTTTCACTTTATTTTTCTTGGCTTTTTTTTGGCAATATAGCTTATACGGAAATATGTTTTGCAGGACTTCACATGTATAATGGGTTATCATATTGCTTGCCTTGTCAATGGGTGGGCGAGGGGCTGGAAGGAGGGAGAGAATTTGCAACTCAGAATTTAAAAATTGATGTTAAAAAATCATTCATTTTTTGCCTCCTACCTCTGTAATCTAGTGCACTCCAACACCTTGTCAATTTTGTAGTGTTAACCCAGTTAGCCTTTGTTGATCCTCTTCTAAACAATCACCGTTTTCTCTTTTCAGCCCAACTGAACGAGAACGCACAGAAAGGTTAATCAAGACCAAACTAAGGGAAATTATGATGCAGAAGGATTTGGAAAATATTACGTCCAAAGAGGTGAGGGACTTCAGATCCATGTTATTCCTAGGTTTGTGCTTAAAGGATAGAGTGATAACAAGTGCGGGTTCAGGGTTGGGTGGTAATGGTGGTTGTGGGATGATTGATGTGGTGAAGAGTAAGTAAGGGGCTATATGGCATATATTAACACGGTGCAATACTGTGTAAATATGGAAATTTACATGTTTAGATCTCTGCCAATTCTTGCAAAGAGCTCTATAAAAGTATTAATAAAATACAGACAAAATAAAAATAAAAACGTGCTGGGTATAGATTGTAAATCAGATGTCTTTAGCTTGAGCTCGATTGTGGAGAAGCTAAATCCTCTTCTATCATTTTGCCGTTGAGTTATTGTGTTTTGCCCTGTTTGGTTCACTGCTGGCTCTGGAATGATTGGAAAGTCCTAAGAGAGAAAACCTAAGCCTCTAAGGACCCACCTCCATGAGAATAGAGGTTCTATTCTCTTGAAGCATTTCCTTAACAGACAAAGTTGGGGGGAGGAGAGTAGAAGGAGTTAAATTGATTGTTTGAAATGTAACTCCAGCTGGAATAATAGGGATGTGTAGGAGGCATAAAACCCTGGTGATTGGTGCTGTCCTGGGGCTCATGTCCCATCTCATGTGCCCCTGACCAAAGGAAGAAGGGCTGGTAGTAACTTGGTGTTCACCTTAACATACATACTTTCCCTCTACCTATAGGACTTAGCATCAAAGCCGGTAGTCATTTATTCAACAACCATTTATTATGTGCCTACTGTATTGAAAGCACCACAGTATTGCTTATGGGAATATAAAAACTTAACTGTGGGTTGGAGCTCACAGTCTAGTGGGCATATACCAATGACATGTCCAATCAGCCTATATAAACATGATCTAGTAAGCATATACAAATAACCATTATGCAAATATTGTGTAAACATTAATTGTAGCAGTGTAAAAGTTACCAAGTTGAAAGAGAAAATAGATTGATGTGTAAGTAGTTAATTAGTTTTGAGCTACAATTTTAATTAAAAATATAAGAATCTATGAACCCCGTTGTTTTCTCAGATACGAACAGAGTTAGAAATGCAGATGGCATGCAACCTTCGGGAGTTCAAAGAGTTCATAGATAATGAGATGATCGTGATCCTAGGACAGATGGACAGCCCCACACAAATCTTCGAGCACGTGTTTCTGGTAAGCGCTGTTCCCACATCCTTGATGCTTGTAGGGCTCTAGCCCCCTACAAGTCTCAGGCAGCAGGGTCAAGGAGGTGGATTCTCCTGCATCTCTTTTCCACATCCTGGACATGCCTGGGGCTGGACACGTGTGTGGGAATCTCCCTGGAAGGTGAAGATTGATGTGCTCTTTAAATCCCAGAAACCATGAGGTTCCTGGTACGATGCCTGAGCTTCAGGTGATGTGGGACCACATTATAGCCACCGTTAAGACAAGCTTGGTACGTGCCCCAGCACATTCTTTTCCCAAATGTTAAATATCTTCCACTGTGTTATCCGTGGCAAAAGGAACCACATGATGGAAGTCCATAGACAACCCAAAAAAATTATTTTAGATTTTATCTCCTGCCACAAAATCTACTAGAAATACTAACAAAGACCTAAATGGGCTGTTTTGAATTTTATTTCTTTTACAAGCATTGAAATGGCTAAGAAATGAAGAATGATAAGAACATAGCTCTAAAATTGGAAGAGACCACAGGGGACATCTGTTCTAATGGCCTCATTTTACAAATGGGGAAACTAAGGCCCAGGGACCTCATAGTGACCACCTGTGGCCACATCAGGAGAGCTTGTATCCTCTGACTCCACAGAGCTGGGGGGGGGGCAGTAGAAGAGAAAAAAGAGAGAAGGATAGGACTTACGTATTGTCCCCACCCTAAATAATTCCAGGGTGGTCCCATTCAGACTTGAGGATGTGGTACCCTGAGTTATGAGGCTGAGTCTCCTCTGAAAAGCACGTGTCTGCCCCATGGAGTGAGTTGCTGCTTTGTGCAGCCCTGGAACACTTTTGAAAAAGGAGTGCCCTGGAAGAGGGTGGGGGAGGGAGGTCCTCCACTCCTTCCTTTAGTGTTGTCCAATGTTTGTTGCCAACTGTGAATGCAGATCCCACTGCAAAACTTGCCATTGACCTTTCCATACATGAAGTGCCCGACTTTGTTGGCTACTGTGCCTACTTTCCTCAGGCGATCAAATTCCCTGCTCTTTTAAAAGGCCCCATACAGTTTGGAAAGAATCTGTGTGTTCTCTCTAGAAGGCTCTGAAAGGCCCTGCCCCCGTCATCTGCACACAGCCCTGCCACAGCTTCTACCCTGGATGTCCCATCTTCCAGAGAGGACCCAAGGCCAAGGACTAGAGGTCATCCCCATCCAAATCTGGGATTATGGCGGCCTCACAGCTGACCTGGGAAAGAATGGTTACCAGATATGGTCAGATCCTGCTTCACAGCAGCCACCCAGGACCCTCCGGGGCCACCTGCTATCCCAGTGTGGATTAGGCAACTGGGATCAAGACTTCAAACAAAGCTCTTTCCAAGCCAGATACAAAAGATGCTTAATAAGAGTCCATGTTGCCCCAGAACTGTCCAGGTTACAGAACTCTTCCCTTAGGATAGCCCTGGAGGTTCAGTAGTGCAGGTTTTATATCTTTGTTTTCATTAACCGCAACTGAAATTTAGTGTTTCCCTCAATTACGAGTGTTGTCAACAGACCGTAGTAGTGTTACCAGGTGCTGCCCAAGAGGTCTGGGACACAAACAAAGGAAGAACCCTTACTCTGGCTTAAAAGGAAGTAAAACCAAAAAAAAATTCCACGTCATAACATTTTCCTACAGGGTGGACAACTTGGAATATTTTGAATGTATGCCTTTCTTGGGAAATAATACTGGCAGATCTTGAAGCTTAACCATTTCCAAAGCAGTAGTGTGATCAGATTGCTTTGTCTTCTGTGATGGGCTCATTCATTTCTTCATCTCACAAATGTGTGTTGATCTCTGTTCCAAGCACTGAAGGATGGAGTATAGTAGAAATAGCAGAGGATCTGGCTGAAAGCCTGTTTACTGTCTGTTGGTGGGCCTTGGGCAAGTCACTGGTGCCCTCTGGGTCTTAGCTTCCTACTCTCTGGCTTAGGTAACCACCTGACTCCCTTAGAGCTCGAAATCCTCTTCTATTTCAGCTGCTTTTCCTTGGCAGCTCCCTCCCTTTTGGGATGCCTCGTCATCTGTCCAGAGGGCTCTCCTTCAGAGCATCTGTGCTCCCCTAGGTTTCCCAGAAATCGACAGGGAAAAGACGTCTTATTCCAGCTGCAAGTTGGAGTGTTAATTTTCTTTAGGGCAGCTCATCTTGTGCACAGCTGCTGTGCGGGGAACACACCCAGCCTGGTACAAGTGAGGTGGCAGCATCTCCCCCTCCCCACCCCTGTTGGAAGAGTATCTGTTTGCGTGGATTTGTGCAGAAAGGGTTTAACTGGTATGGAGTGACCTTAAAGGAAATGTGCCGGTGGGTGAGATTGAGGGGAAGCCTGGTCAGTTTCTGGACAAGGTAGGCAAGGTCTAGGAAGGTTGGATGCAGTGAAAAAACAGAGACAAAGTCCCTAAGGCAAGATACTCTCTGTGTGAAGGTCAACAACGGCATCCTCATAGAAGGCCCTTCACTGCAGAGAGGGCGAGATGGCAGATGAGTTAGTAGATGGAAAGCTCACAAGATAAACCCTGGAGTGGAATGTGGCCCCTTTGCCCCTTAACTTGGAAACAAAGAGGCACAAACCTCCCTCCAAAGGGGCAGCTGCTGGGCAGCCGAAGCTCATGCCTCGATTCCTGGAGCTTCCCATGCGGAGAGAAGGAAAAGAGCAAAGAAAGGACTTTTCCCAGCCAGCTCCCTTACAAAATCGCTGCCTTGGCCTTGTGCATGAGTTCTGAACCTGGTTCGTGTCTTGGGCAGCAGCCTGGAGAAGCCCAGGGACCCTTTCTCAGAAGCAGGTGATTGAACACATAATGGGGTTACAAAGAAAACCAGTTCTATTGCATTACAATTCATAGACAGGAAGACCCTGGTTAAGTGTGTTGATAACTACAGAAGTAGTAAGTGTGAATGATGTTTTGAGATACCTGCAATGACAGTCATTTTATATGAACATGTCTGTGATTTCTGTTGGAGATCAAAGTCATAGGTTCTGCTGAAACTATGGTAGTTTGTTGCCTACATTTGTAATTGGAAGAAACACTGCATTTCTGTTGGAGAGAGAAATAAAGATGGCATTTTTTTCCCTATCCAAGGTCCCTAATCCCCTGAAACCTCTCCACATGACTGTTGGTGGGGGTGAGAGGGGAATGTGGTCTGAAGACCCTAGGTCAAAAACTCTTCATGGATCTCCCAGCAATGGGATATTTAGTATGACTGGTCCTGACTGTCAGGGACTTCTTCAGGCTCCAGTTGGGATGTCCTTCTTGGATTGGCTAGAAAGGTTGAATTTCTGGAAAAGATAATTCCTACAGCTGATGTTTTAAGAGAGTTTTCTCATTAAGGGATTTAGGCCAGGGCATGATGAAAGGAAAGAGAGAGAAAAGATGGAAATTGCACATTTCAGAATTGAAAATGTCCCAAGATTTTCTGCATGGCATGTTGTGAAGAAGATAAAAAAAACTCCTCGCATCACTCTGGTGAGTGATGCGAGCCTCGCAGCAGAAGTGTGTCCACACACGTCAGGCTGGGGCTGTGGGAGGGCCCTGGGATTTGATCTTCGTGGTGTTTAGGTTGCCTTCTCCCACTGGAGCCGACCCCAAGGTAGCCCTCCACCCTGGACAGTGCAACTTTGGCCTGGCTTCACTTAGTCAGCAGCTCAGAACACGGGGACGTCTTCTTATTGTCTATACTATTGTTTTCCTAATGAACTCACAAGCCATTTCCAGTGAATTCTCTCAGGCAGCTGAGTAGTGCTGGCTTCCCTATTATGAATTCCATCCTGCACACTCTCCTTTTTAGGAGCTTGGTTTCTGAACCTAGTGAGGACTGGGCTGTCATATCTCCCTGTCCCCCATTTCCTGTGACTTAGTTATTTTACTTTCTGGTGCCCTTTGCTGTTCTTGCTTTCTTTTTAAGTTAGTTACAATTCCATTGTAAGACTGAACACACACACACACACACACACAGAGAGCCAGCAAGACCATTGCCATCTTTCTGTGTACAAGTCAGTGAACCCGAACCTGATAGGAAAGGTGGAGTTCCATCTCCCACTGGCCTCTTCCCAAAATGGAAACTTGAGTATGGAGTGGATGTTGTTTCCTAGCAAACCTCCCCCACCCTCAGTAATCTGACTCTCTTCTAGGTTGCAGCACTTCTTATTGCAGCACTTAGACCTACATCTGATTCAGTCTCTGTGTTTTGAAATATTCACTGTTTCCTTTCACTTTCCCCACTAGAACTGTCCTTTTTTGTTCTCTGGAAGGATCATGGTAATTTCCCCTCTGTAGCGTGTGAGATTGCTTAAGTCCAGCCAATATCATCCACCATCTTTACCGTCAGGACTCTAGTGCTGCCCTTCTGTTTCTTTGGGGGCTAACTTTACCTAATTTTGTCATTTTGATTGTGCAGGGCTCAGAATGGAACGCCTCCAATTTGGAAGACTTGCAGAACCGAGGGTAAGCCCCAATCAGACACAGCCCTGTGCAAACACTGGCTCCCATCTACTGCTGCTCCCAGCTCGTGCTCAGCACAAGTGTCTGTGAAGCTTAACAAAGAGAGGCTACAAGCCTCTTACAAAAGGCAAAACTACATGGGGTGGACATTAGATTTCAGAAAGTAAAATGCTAACTCTTTGATGTCATTTAAAATTAAATAGTACCATCAGATTCCATCCTTATTTAGGATTATAAGAACAAATTTGTTATTTAAATAATAAGTTTTCTTAATGACCAATAAGTGTCTGAAATAGGGCACATACATCTACCCTGTGTTGAGATATGTCATTCTAAGTGGTAAGGAGATTTGTGTTTTACAAAAAAAAAAAAACCAGGACCAGATTAAGTAGACAAGAAGCAAATGGCTAACCATCTTCCCTTGTTATTTTCCTGGCTGATGCCTACTGGGCATTAGTGGAGGAATTGCCTGCTTCAGGATTGGATTTGGGATCGCTGACCACCAGGGTCCCTTCCAATTCTAAAATTCTCTTATTTCTCCCTGACTATAGGGGTCAGATCAGTCCAGTCAGAGAAGATAAAATAGTGTAGCACTCTTGAGGGTAGTCCTCCTAAACAGGGATGTGAAAGCTAGCTAGCCAGTCTCACAGTAGGCTTCATCAGTCACTGCTGTCTTCATCATCAGGAAACCCACAAGAAAAAGTCACTCCCCCCCAGTTTTTCCTCCCAAGGAATGATTTCCTAAGCACCCAGGTGCACTGAGAGTCACTAATCCCACCAAGCAAGGAAATGTCAGGAAAACACCCGACTGAGCGATTGTGAGAAAAGAGAGGTTTTGAAGGATTTGGTATAGACCACTAAGAGATCCTGCAGTAATGATCAGACCTCAGTTCTGTGTCTTGCCCAGTGACAGATGGAAAGAAGATGGAGGCAGCTGGGAGGCACTGGGACACCAAACACTGCATGACCTTGAGCAGGTCTCTGGCCTCGGTTTCTTTCTTTAGAAGAGAGGACTAGGTTATCTCTAAGTTCCCTCTTGATCCTATAAACACCTACCCATAGATCAATCAGCTGATAAGCATTTTTTACATAGTGTCTGCTATGTCCTCGACTCTAAAAATGCAAAAATGAGACAGCCCTTGCTCTCCCAGAGCTGACATCCCGTCAACAGAGACAACACGGATGTAGTCTGAGTGTCCCAACGCAGGGAGGGCAGGAGCTGTTGGGAAGAATCAGGTCCCTCCCCCTCTAAAGGAGAAATTCTAAATGTAGGGTTTTGTTTTTGTAACAGATGAAAATAATATAAAGCCTTCTTAACTTCCTCTCCATTTTAAAACTTTTTCTGGCTTCTCCCAGACCCTTAAATCAGTCCTAAAACATTAGTACTGATGACCTGAAAAGATGAATTGAGGTCATCAAAGCTAGGGACAATTTTAAATCAGGCAGAGTTGCTAATACCTTGGAAAATGAGAATGCCATTCAAGATTACCATGACCAATTAGACGGAGTTGATCTTACCCAAACAGGATGCACTTCCGGGAGGCTCAGGGGTACTCTAGGGGAAGAAAGAAACAAAATAAACAAAGGCTCAGAAGAGGAAAAGTCTGGCTGGGCCCCTCACAAGCTGAGTGGGAGTCAATAACAGTGTCATTAGGGAAAAAAATGGACAGGATACTTTTATGTATTAAAAACCATGACTTGAAAAGGTCATAAGCCCATTGCAGTGTTACAGAAGGTCGGGGTCACAGTTTGAAAAGGAGGTTTGAATCTCAGCTCTGATGTTTCCTACTTCTGTGTCCTTGGGCAAATAGATCACTTACCTTTTCTGGGCCCGAAGTCTCCCCTGTTTTAAAATGGCAGAGTTAGGCTGTTAGTTTTACATGTAGAAGCTGAAGCAGGGCTAAGCCAGCCTTCAAGGGTTGAATAACAGCTGGTTAAAGGAGTTAGAATTATGAAGCCTAGAAAAGGGAAGGCTCAATCAGGTGCCGAATTCTTCTCCAAGTCTGTGAAAGGTTTGGATGAAAAGGATGTAGAGCGGTTGTGTTTTGTGTCCATAGAGGTGTGGGGGAGAAAAAGAGAATGGGCTTATATGAAAGCAGGACAAAGATTGTTTGCACAGCTGGACATTAAGAAAACAAGGCGATAAGATGCTGTAATGGATAATTGAGGTGGGTTGTGTGGTCTCCATCCCTGGAGAAACTCGGAAAGGAAGTAACCAGCCCTCCACTTGGGATGGTTTTAGTCCTTCCTAAAAAAACTTCCTGAAGGCCATAGCCTGGACCAAGTGCCTTCTTGGGTTCCTGCTCCAGCTTCTGTTCAATAAGGAGCAGTATGGTGTAGTGGAGAGAACCTTGAGCTGTGATGTAATCCTGGGGCTACCACTGTGTGACCTTAGGTAACCCAGCCAACCTCTGTGGCCTTGTCACCTGTTACATAGAGGATGATTGGAGCACCCACCCAGGTCAAACAGTGCTTGGGTTCCATAGTGCTTCCAAATATGCATCTATGTTTTGGACCTCCAGAAGTGAAACCTGAAGTTTGGTGAAGTAAGCCCAACCATCAGATCTCCCTCAGAAGAAGAAAAATTCAAACCTCTGGCCTGGAAGTACTTCTCCCACAGCTTTCTTTAGAGTTGAGTTGGTGGTGGCTTTTGTAAGAGGACTTTCTTTAAAGATCTTAGGGATTTTAGTGAACTTTGAAGCTCATGATGTGATATGACAACCAAGAAAGGGACAGTGTGATCTGGGGCTGTGTTGATAGAAGGATATTATCATAACAGGAGGGATGAGCAAAACTTACTTTAGAAAACACTGACTGTATTGTCAAGAAGGATCTTTTTCAGTTCTATATTGCAACCACCTCTCTGCACCACATTAGGAAAACTATTGAGAAATTGCATTGTGACTAGAGAAGGGGAGCCAAAGATGGTCAAGGGAGGAGCCATTGCAAGAACTGGGAATGTTGGAATGTTAGCTACTCATGGATAGGGGCCGTTTCTCTTCTCTCTTTATATCCCAGACGTTTAGCTCAGTGCCCAGCACGTTAGGTGCTTAATTAATGTTCATTTATTGGAAATGTTTAACCTTGAAAAGACTTGGAGGAAGACATGATCATTGCCTTCAAAAATTTGAAAGATTGTCATGTAAAAGAGTCAGTCAGCAAACATTTATTAAACACCTACTGTGTGCCAAGCACTATGCTAAAGCACTGGGCATACCAAAAACGGTCCAAAGATGAGTCTGCCCTCAGAGAGCTTACAATCTAATGGACTAGACAGCAAGCAAACAAATCTGTATCAACAACCAATGTATGAAGGAAAATAGGAAGTAAATAGGATGGGGTAGACAGTCAGGGGACTGAGAAGGAAGAGTCAGATACATAGGAGGAAAACCAGAAGAGAGAGTTGTGTCCTGAAAGCCTAGAGAAGAATTGACCTTGTCAGTATACCTCGGCCCATTGGTGAGAGCTACAGGGAGGCTCAGTCTGGCTCAAGATAAGGAAAATACTTCTAATAATTTTAATAATATTTAGGACTGTCTCATGATAGCATAGACATATAGTAGCATAAGATGTTGACTGATTTAATGACATTTGCTAAGTGCCTACTAAGCGCCAGGAAATCAAAGACAGAAGGGAAACCTTCCCTGCTTTCAAGGAGCTTCTTTTTGAGAATGTACACCAAATGACCACAAGCACTTTGGGGAGAGAGGGCTCTGGTGGCTGGGAGAGTTAGGAAAGACCTACCAGTTATTGGGGGGAACGGGAAGAGGCAGGGCAGGGTTCTAGAGGGGACACATTCTTCAACTAAGGGTCAGATGGTTGACCTCTGTGGTCTCTTCCAAATGTGAGATTCTATGGCAGGTGCATGGTGGGGGATGGGGACAGGGGACCTTTGTTTCTAGGAATGGATCTGAGAGTGTTTGCCACGTGAAAATAAATTGAGTGGTCCAAAGCATAGATTTGGTATGATATAGTTGAATTATTGCTTTTAACTTTCTGATATTAACAAATCTATAGAATTCCAGTGTTCTTTAAGCACCGTGCTAACTGTTGGAGAGATCCGACATTTAAATAAAATGGATTCCTTACCGTCTAGTAGAGAGAGAACTTGAAGCAGTGACTTCACATATATACATAGCTGTTCTTCATTCTTCCTGCCTTACCATGTAGGCCTTTTGACAAATTAAGCCCAGGATTTCGTTGATATTTTCCTGGATCTACTCTGTCCTGAGTGTGAGGTATCATCCCAGGATGGATTTCTGTTCCTTCCCAGCATTTTGTCCCAAGAATCCTCTTTTTTTTTTTTAATAATATAAGAACTACTTTCTGCAAGCCCCTCAGCTTGAGGGAGTACCTGGAACCCATCTAAGAATTGTTGCTTTGCCGCATGAAAAACACAACACATTGAACTGAGATATGCTTTAGAACAGAGAAGGGGGAGCAAAGGATCTAGTTTCTAGATCTCTCTTGAAAGGGGGCGGATTTAGGTCCTCACAGGGGTCCTTTTTGGGGGGAGGGGGAGTATCTGCTGGTCTGGTTTTGTGCACGTGACTTATAGAGGCAGATTATATTAGTCGTAATTTTAATGAGAATGGCCATAAAGCAAATAAAATGGGAAACTGCTCCATAGCCTCGTGGTATTTTTTCTAGTATGCAATAAAACATAAAGCTCATTCCCTAGAGCCTGCCTAGAGAAGGTTGCCTGACCCTCTATAAAATGAAAGTGAGGATTGGGTGCTGGATTTGTCAAGAAGGCTCTCAGGAAGCAAGTTCACCTTTTAGGCTAAATTCCCACTTCCAATATGCTCAATTCCCTTTTCAGACAAGCCTTGTTTGAATTAGATGACTAAATCCTTTTATTGGATTCTTTCTCCTCTGGGCAGCTCCTTGTTCATTTCAATTCAGCACTGGAGAAAAGGATCACTTTTAACTAAGGAAAATGGAAACTAGAGGATGCTTATTTCTGGATTTGGATTGGGTTTTTGTAACCTGTCACAATAACCACCAATCAGATCTCTCTTTGCGTTCCTTATAGGGTACGGTACATCTTAAATGTAACTCGGGAAATAGATAACTTCTTCCCAGGGGTCTTTGAGTATCATAATATCCGGGTGTATGACGAGGAAGCCACAGACCTGCTGGCCTACTGGAATGATACTTACAAATTCATCTCCAAAGCCAAGTAAGCACGACCCACAGAAATGCATTTTCTTTTCTCTTTTTTCTCTTGCTCTCACCCACCTTGAGATAGGGATTGGGACATCTGAATGCCCTTGAGATGAGCTAGAAAAAAAGGTAAGAAAATGGCTAAAGGAACTGAGATTATTGCGCCTAAAGAGTAACGTTAATCTTCAGAAATGTGAAGGCTTTATAGGAAGCAGATGTTAGCCATCTCTGCTGTGTACAAAACCAGAGAAAACTGCCTTAAGCTACAGCAGGAGGAATTTAGATCAGCCAGAAGGAAGAACTTTCAGGGTGGGATTCTTCAGGTGGCAGACAGGTTCTAGAGCCTACCTCCTCAAAGAGCTCTTTCTATCCTGTATCAAAGAGATGACTTACATATGGTCTTCTCTGGATATAATTGTTGGACTAAAAATTCTTTGGAAATCCTTCCCCACCCTTGTTTTATTAAGATGACATTCTATATCAGAGGTCAGCAAACCATAGTCTGTAGGCCTACCACCTATACAAAAATACAGCCCATGATCGAGGAACAGCTTTTACATTTTGGAATACAACTTTATTATCCTGTGCTCTAAATGGTATGATTTTTATCCCTCAGTCTTTTTTTGTTGTTCCTTAATTTAAGTAGCTTTTATATATACAGTATATCTTTTATGCCTATAGATTTACTTTCATTTTCTTTAATACTATATAATAATAATGTATACATAATAATCCATTTTCTTTAATCATAGAACTTATATTGGAAAGGGCATTAAAAAGCAGTCTTGTCCATGCCCTAGCCATCCCAACCTGACCCATCCTTTCAGGCAAGATCACGTTCAAATCATCCCTAGGAAACAGCAATCTTTTACTTTTAATGGCTCTCCAGCAAGGAGTCTGTGATTTCTCAATACCTCCAAGTTCAGGATATCTATTTTTTAGCTACCCTGAATCCTTTTTACTCTAAGTTAGCCCTTTCTAAGAAACTGACCCAGACTGGGACCCCACTCGACTTCCTTGAGGATCAGAGTGTTTGGAAATGTATCCCAGAAGAGTATCATCCCTCTTCGTCTTGGCACTCCTCTTTTCATTATTTACCCTCTAAATCCTGGCCCAAGGATCAGAGACCCTAAACTTGATGGACATTCTCTAGCCTCAGAGACTTACCATGCCTACATTTGTTGGGTTTCTAATTCAGAGCTTACACTCAGCCAATCAAGATGCTTTCTGACCAAAGGCGAGGGGTGGATGGGGACGTTCAGGTGCTTCCCTCCCACACTGTCACTAAGTCTCATCACTGCCTGTCCCTCTGCAACCGGGGAGAGCAAGAGGAAAGGAAGATCTCACAAATTATGGCTTTTCCCAAAACCCGAAAAAGAATGACTCAAACCACGACTTCCAAAGTTCACAGAAATCACTCTTTTCTTCAAAATCTTTCATAGGCTCTGAATTAGAAAATCATCAAGTTCTGGAGCCAGAAGGAACCTCAGGGACGAGTCCAACATTCTCATTTTATAAGTGTAGAATTGGAGGCAAGAGCAAATAAGTGGCCCCGCCCAGCACTGCTGAGATCCCACTGTCGAGGGGAGCCTCTTGGTCTGTCCCCCTGCTTGAACAATAGCCATCCTTTTCATCTTTCCTGCTGGGTTTTACGTTGCCACCCTTGGTAACAGCAGAGGCTCCCATATGTTGTCCCCAAGCCCATGCTGAATATTTGAGGCTACATTTTATGGGTCAGGAACCCAAGAATGTTCTCAATATTAATTTTGAAGTAATAGCCTGATGGACTCCTTAAAAAACTGAATGGGAGGGAGGGTTTGCTACGCAAGGAAAAAACAGCTTCAAATGAATCAGATTTCACATGCGTTCATGTGCTTTGGGAGAATCGCATGTCCTTCATTGATAGGAGTTAAAAAACATCCACTGGGCAGTCTAGCTCAAGTGGTATCAAAGGTACATCCCCTCCATAGTAGCTTTTATAATTACCTTTGGCTCATGATTTGTATAAAAGTTCAGAGCTTCTCTGAGGACTTTGGGCATAGACTGGGAACTTGACCCATTACAGGAACCCAGGCTTGATGGGAGATGAGTACAGAGCTGCACTTCCATCCCAGTTACTTGGCATTAGCCTCCTTACCAGAAATGAAAATCTCCTGGTGAGAAATGAGGTAAATATCATTCAGTAATTTGGAGAAAACCCTGCAGTGCCACTGGCTGGAGTCAGTGCAATCGGCATTCATTTAAGCACCTGCCATATCCAGCCCTGGGTGCTGAGGAAGGCCTTGCCTTCAGGGGCCTTACAGTCTCATTGGGAAGCTAGGACTAGTGCATGGTACGAATGAGAGCAGGCATTCATCAGAGAGGCACCAGCGTCTGTGGGGATTGTGGTGTTGATCAGGTGAGGGCTTCATACCTCCTCTCATCAGAGGCTCCAGATCTCCCAGCCAACATCCTCTGAATTCCTAGAACATTTACTTATCTAGAATACTCTCTTATTTTAGCACATAATTAAAGAACTGCTTTGTAGTATTATTTTGGTATTTTATGTGGTGCCTATAGACTCCCTAACTAGACCGTAAGCTCCAGATAGATGTCCATTCTTCCTGAATGAGTGACTCCTTGTACAGAAGTCTGACACCACACACACACACCCAGAGCATTTTTTGAGTTGGTAGTTTGGCTCAGCGTATGTCCAGTGAAACAAAGCTATGTAGGTCACAATTCATTTTAAGTCATGCCACTTCTTCCTGAAGAATTGAACATAGTAGATGTTACTGATGCACCCATAAGTTATAATAGCCCAACTGAACGATGTTTTGGTCCAGCCTGTTCTGCCATGGGATCATCACGTAGTTCTGATTTTGGTTTTTTTTTTCCTCCTCCCCAAAACTAGATGGATGGGTCACAATGTGAACAATGATATTTAAGAACATGTTTGGATGAGGGAGAGGAGTTAGTTTCATGTGGCTCGTGTTTTCCTCCCAAGGACAAAACACCTGCTGGAACTTACCAAGAGGCTGTTCAGGACATTTTTAGGTACAATGAATCACTGTGGTTCTCAAGACAGTGATTGGCAGAGGTTAAAAAATATCTCTGAGGCAGTTGGGGGTGTTGACCTACACCACACCCGAACGGAGCCGGGCTTCTACGTAGAAATTCCCTTCTAGTAGTCGCCAGGTTTCACCAATCTTACCAGGACTGTGGGCCCTGCCCCCCAATGTGATTGAAGAGATATGTGTGTGTACGTAGAAGTATTTGCAAGAAAGGGACAGCAGAGGTTTGGGATGCAGCTTTCAAAATATCTTCTCCCATCTCTTTCCCCCCAAATTCGTGACACCAGGAAACATGGCTCTAAATGCCTTGTGCACTGCAAGATGGGGGTGAGCCGGTCCGCCTCTACCGTGATTGCTTATGCTATGAAGGAGTACGGCTGGAACTTGGACCGCGCCTACGACTATGTGAAAGAAAGGCGTACCGTCACCAAGCCCAACCCCAGCTTCATGAGGCAGCTGGAGGAGTACCAAGGGATCCTGCTGGCCAGGTGAGTGTGAAGCCACTTTGGAATGGAGACTGCCCCCAGCTTACCAAGGAGAATGTAGCTGGGGTGCTGCCTGTGTTTTGGGGTTGGTCCAAACCGGTGGAAACTCCCTCACCTGGGGCAGCTCAGAAGCTTTGTTAGGTGCTAGGGCCCTGTGATGTCCAGTGAGCAGTCCGTGTCCCGTCAGCCAGTCAGTCAGCAAACACTGCAGTGTTTTCTCCATGTTTCACATCGTGCTCACACAGTCAGCATCTGTCTTGTGTAGGACCTGATCTAGGTCTTCCTGACTTCTCGAGTGGCTGCTCTGTACACCACATTGCCTCTCCTTATGCACGTAGTAGTTGCTTAAGAAGCGTTTGTTGAATTGAGTGTAACCATCTTTGAGTTGAAGTGGGAAGGTTCCTTCAGGAGAGCCAGCTGCTTCTG
Organism: Phascolarctos cinereus; assembly: GCF_003287225.1. Lineage (NCBI taxonomy): Eukaryota > Metazoa > Chordata > Mammalia > Diprotodontia > Phascolarctidae > Phascolarctos > Phascolarctos cinereus. Next base: position 33,235,044 of record NW_027555958.1, read on the forward strand.
ACCATCGTTTGGCAGCTGGCTCCAAACTTGAGGCAGAAATGTGTTCGGTGATGAACTGCCCTTGCCTTGATGAACCCAATCCCCTTTGTGGGGACATGGGTCTCCTGCACTTCTCCCCAAAAAGCTTTTGTGGTTGTGCTGAAGGGCTCAGATCCTGGACGCCGGTTTGTTTGAACTCTCCGCTTAGGCGCCGGCCCTAGGTTGTTATTGGATGGTATAAGCAGAGCTGACTGAAAGCACTTGGGCCTGGAGCCAGGTTCTCACTCCGCCGAGTCTCATGACCTGAAGTCTCTTCTCCAGATTCTGGGCAGTGTTTCCCTTGAGAAAAGTCACTTAAGCAGCTTTTCCAGACCTTCCCGGGCAAAGGGACCACCCTCTCACCCCCTACAGCGTTGTGAAAATAAGTCCGCAGCGCAGCATCATGCTTTCCACCAAAAACCAGCCTTTCGCCTGTACTCGGAATTTGGCACGACGTCACCTGAGCTGGGAGGACGCCCCGGCCTCCTCAGCGCCAAGTGAGCGCGCAGGGTCTGGGAAGCTTGCTGACACTTTCAAATTTAGCTTGGAAAGCGGTTCTCAGAAGCCCTTTTTTTTTTTAAGTATCTGAGGGTTTAGGAAGAGACATAAACATTCTATATTCTTAGACACCCGAAAGAAGGCTGTCTGGCAGTGTCCTCACATGACCCAGGGAGAGGAAGGCCATTGTGTGCGCTGCCAGCCTCAGTGTGTGTTCTCTCATCTCAGCTACTGCAGGCATTGAGGCACACACGGAGGCCTTCCAGAGCTGGGGCATCCCAACGCGACAGAAGACTCCCTGATTGCCTCCCCTGTGACTCCTGGCCATCGTGGGACTGGTATGTGACAGCCAGGAGGAGAGGCAGAGAGGCGCACGCACACACACACACACACACACACACACACTGTCACACCCCTGCCCCTTTGCTTCTTCAGTGCTGTCCATCAGTCGATCAGCAAGCATCTATTATTAAACTTTAATTAGTTCACACTCTAAAGAACCGAGCTCTCCTTTTGGGCCCACCCTGTGGTTTCCCTGTCACACAGGGAGGACGCTCTCGGGAAACTGGCAGCTTCTCTACACCCCATGGTCCACGAGAGGACTCCTGAGGGCTTTGCTGGGCCACCCAGCCAGGACGTACTGGGAGCAGCGCTCAGGCCCCAGTCTTCCTAATGCTGATGCCAATCCTCCATCGCAGAGTGCTGCCTCTTTCTCCATAGAAAGTACTTTAAGAAGTAATGCAGTGAATGCAATGTGATTTAGGGGGAAGAAGTGATTAGGAAAGGCCTTGTGCAGGAAATAGTGCTCGAGCTGAGCTTTGAAGGAAACTAGAGACCCCCTTCAAGTCTCTGGAGATATCGAGAGGGGAGGCATGTTCCAGGCAAGGGGTGGCTGATGCAAAGACTAGAGACTGATTGTGTCACGTGTGAGAAACAGTGAGCAGGCTGGCTTGCCGGAAGCAAAGACAGAGTGCATGGTAGGTCTGGAAAGGTAGATTGGAGCCAGCTGATGAAGGGCTCTGGATTTGATTGAGGTGCGAAGAACTCTACACTCTGGCTGTGTGAAGTCTGTATTGCAGAGGGGAGGAAATGGAAATGGGGTGACCGTGAGCAAACTCTTGGGGTCCTCCAGGTCATGGGTGAGAAGCTGCACTTGGGCAGCAGCCCTGGGAGTAAAGAGAAGGGTGTGGACGCTAGAGGTGTTGGCACCCCTCCCCCAGCCCCAGCCGCTGTCCCCTAGCTCCAATGGGGATTCCACAGGGCCCTGCTGGTGGGCAGCCCTTGAGCTGAAGAGCCAAAATCTGGAGGCGCTGCGTGGCTTCAGCATGAAGAGAGTGTAGCTAAATTTATTCCTCCCCACCAGAGCAAACCAAGAGCTTGCCTCTGTACCTGCCCACCCACCTGCCCACGGCCTGTAAGAGGAGAGAATGTGGGTATAGTGAGTAGCCAGGTGGTGCCAAGGCCAGCTCCTGCTTTAAATCACAGCAAGCTCTATAACGAAACCTTTGTAAGTAGTAGAGGAAAGTCCTTAGAAATTCTCAAATATTTCTGGAAAATAATAGTCTCAAATAGTCTGTTTTCACAGAAGTTCCATTTGCTGCCCAGTGCCTCCAATGTCTTTTTTCATGCCTGTCCTCCAGACTCCCAGGGGCTGACCCAGTGCTTTTACCGAAGCTTGGTCTTGGCCCATTGGTGCCTGTGATTAGCCTGTGATGGGGATGCAGTGTCAGAGACCCGAGACCTTAGCTGGCATCCCAACCACTCCCTCGTGTGACAGAAGAGACAGCTTGGGCCCAGAGGAGAAGGGACTTGCCCAGCAAGCTTCCAGCCAGGTCTCTGATGGTGTGTTCGGAGCTGCTGGCTCCTCCTGGGCCTAGAGTCCTAACCCTTGACCAGTCAGTGCCCCAATAGTTGGCCATTTCTACAACAGCTCCGACAATGGCCACCACTTGAAGACGTCCAGTGAGGAGAAACCCGTTTGTTCACTTTGGAGGCAGCAGCCACCCCTCCGGATAATTCTGATTGTTAAGGAAGCTTTTCTGTCATCTCTGCAATTCTTTGCAGGCGGTTCTGCCCTCAGGCCAAGCAGAACAGAGCCCTTCTCCATGAAGATAGCCACCACATGCCCCTCACTCTCTCTTCTCCAAGAGTCCAGTCCCCAGCTTTTCAGTCCATTCGTGCAAGAAGCCCCAAGTGAGTTCCTGCTGTGTACACGATCTACAAAGTCGACAAAGACAGACACTCCTCGGGGTGTTTGTGATCTGCTAGATGACAGCAACAGCTGCCCAGATAAAGAGGTCGTACCCGTGGCTAGGTTGGGGCAGTCAGAGGAGGCCTCTCAGAGGAGGGGACACGAGCTGAGACCTGAAGTGAGCCAGGGATGCTGAGGGCTGCCGGGGCAAAGAGCTGCAGGGACAGATGGACGGAAGGCTGCTGGAGAACAGCAAGGAATCTATTTGGGGGGAAGTCACGGGCACTGAGTGCGGAGTGCAGCCAGATCCCAGTGGTGAAGGGCTTTCTGAGCCAAACAGAGTCGTTTTTATGTTATCTTAGAAGCAAGAGGGGCCCCTAGAACTTCTTGAGCAAGACAGTGAGTGACATGGCCAGATGTGGGATTTGAGGAGCCTCTCTCTGGCAGCTGAGTGAGGGTAGAGTAGACAGGGCCAGGGTCTTGTATGGCCTCTCAGCCTACTTGGGCATGTCATAGTGTGGCCATACACCTTTTCATTGCACTAGCTGGCTTCAAGATTCCTCCTGCTTCTAAAAGGTGGTGACCCCATGCTGGGCTCCCTCCTCTGATCCTGTGTCAGAGAGCTTGTCTGTGTCAAAGCTAAACTCAGTGGTCTTGATGCGGTCTCACTAAGAAAAGGCAGGCAGACCGTGGCCTCCCTCCTTCTGGATGCTGGCCTCTTCTAACGCAGCCCATGTTGGGTTAACTTTGGAGCTGCCATGGGAATGGCAGCGTAGGAGCTTCCTGAGATCAGGGAATAGTCCAGCTCTTTATCTGCATTCCCTGCACTTAGCACAGTGCATGGCACAAAGTTAGGGCTTCACAAATGCTTTTCATTCATTCATTCACCCCCTTCTCCCAGGTAACTAGCTTTGAGCCTGACACCCTCTAAAATTCCTGTTTTCATGCCTAGCCACTCTTCCTCACCCAGGACTGGTGAAGCTGATCTTTTGAACCTAAGGGAAGGACCTCTCTCCCTCCCCCTCCCCCTCTCCCCCTCCCCCTCCCTCCCCTCTCCTTCTCCCTCTCTCCCTCTCCCTCTCCTCCTCTCCCTCCCTCCCTCTCTCCCTCTCCCTCTCCCCCTCCCCCTCTCCCTCTCTCCCTCTCCTCCTCTCCCTCACTCCCTCTCTCCCTCTCCCTCTCTTCCTCTCCCTCACTCCCTCTCTCCCTCTCCCCTTCCCCCTCTCCTTCTCCCTCTCCCTCTCTCCCTCTCTCCTGTTGTACAGCTCTGTATCCAAGAAGTTGAGCTGAAGTGACACTAGGCAGGCTTCCTGTTGTTCTGGACCAATTTGTGGCTGTCACTTCCCCCAGAAGATGTGTGTGATTGTCAGGGTGGAGTCCAGGGTGCTGATGGCATCTCAGAAATACTAAGAATTGTGGTATGAACAAGAGGCTGCAGCAGGCAGATCTTCCTGGTCAGACCCCCCAAAGGAGGGCATGTCCGAGAGCCATTGGTTTCTCTGATGTGCTCTCGTTTGCCGGTTCTCACAGGTGTAAGGTTTGGTTTGGGTGTGCACGTGCACACTTGCACTCTGGTGCTCCAGGGCCCACTCCAGCAGGCTGCCAGCAGCCCTGTTTGTTGTTCTGTGTGCCAGCCAGCCAGGTACCTCGAAGATTTATGTTCTGCCAGACAGGCTCAGATGTCAGGCCACCATTTGCAAACTGGACCATGTGTTTAGTATATCAGGTTCTAGTTTATGGGGGGGTAAGGAAAGGAAACTGCACCGTGACCAGGTTGGTTTTCTCCACGTGTCCTCCTCAGATAAGCACTGGGTAACTTTTTGGACTTCCCCTGTCACCAGGAAGGCAGGAAACAAAGACTCATTGCCCAACCCACGAACTGGTACCTCCTCCATCCACCTCCTCCCCTTTAGAACAGGCATACTTTTGAGAGGCAGAGCGAGGTTTGCCTGGTACATGCTCAGGCATGTGTTTTCTTAAAGCCGAGTGAAACCCAGGAGCCCTTAAAGGGCACCCCCGCCCTGTTGTGGGGAGCCCAGGCTGTTGTTAGGGACTAGATTGGATTTCTGAAATATGATCATACCCACACTGGCTTCTAGCACCTTTCTTTTTCAGAGCCTGAAGCAATTGCCCTTCAGTGATGTGATCACATCCCTACAAAGTATGGAGGGATTGGGATTTGTTTTTAAATCCCAGTTTTACTGCTTGGGTCAGTGAAACCCTAAATGACTTTCTCCTGTGAATCTCCAGTGAATCAGTGGGTGGCCAATATAGGCGTAAGTGATAAAAGGAGAGAAGTCACTATTCGTTTGATAGCTGAGCTCAACCAAGGCTTAAAGTTTTTATAGCTTTTCACAGGGTCTTTGAAGCCCTAGGAAGGGAAAAAGCAGTAACAGTTTTGCTCTCTGTATTTACAAGAGCCTAGAGGTGAGACAGATTCTCCTTTCCTTGGGGGGGGCTCCTCCCCATTCCTGAGTAGTTGGCAGCCTGAGAAGTAGGGTGTGTACACCAGCCGGGCCATGCAGTCACCCACAGTGCAGGGGATGCCACTGCATTCAATAAATGGTCACTGCGTATCATCTGCATGCACAAACCTAGAGAGGGTGGAGCTGCTTCCAGGTGAAGGTCAGATGTTAACCAAGGCAGAACAGAGCCCAGGGCTGCTGCTCTCAAGCGTCCACGCCATGCTGCCCGCTCTTGGCAACCTGCTTCCTGTCACCTGCCAGATACAGGTGGGGGAGCCAGACAGAGTTAAAAATTAAACAGGTTAAAAGGTACATATGAGCAAATGTCTCACTTTCAGCAGGACCAGCAGGAAGGCTTCAGAAATTCTCGGCACATCTCTAGGTGGACACAGAGAAACACATTCATACTCACAGGCGCGTGCACGCACGCGTACACACACACATTCTCACACTCACACTCTCCAGCACTGCAGGAGAGTCAGGTCAGTGGGCCATTTGTGTGGAATTTGGGAGTGTTCCTGAGGGTCCCCATCACAGAATGGGAAGTGAGGCATCCCCAGACTTGTGCCTAGACTTGGGGCCGTGCCTCCTGGAGTTGTGTAACAGTAATAGGGTGTACAGGAGAGGAGGACAGCCCAACTGGGAGATCAGTGGCTTTTCTGAAACCTCCGCTATCTGATTTATCTTGCTAATGGACCTGCAGCCTCCATTTCATCAACCAGGCCCTAATTTACCAGAAATCTGCAGGAGGCTTCAAATATGAAAAAAAAAAATATTTGCCTCCTTAAGACACTCCACCTGGAATAGGGTAATTTTGAGATCATTTGTCTTAAAGCGGGGGTCCGAGCGAGACTGAGGTAGCCATGAAGGCAGTCATTCATTTGCCCACTACTGGTGGAGCAGCCTGCACTCTGACCCCCTTGGATGTAGTAGGGACCTTGAGTGGCTCCTCATTCCTGGGAATGCTGCCTGAATGATCTGATGGAACAGGAATTTGCCTGAGGAGTCTAGAGATTGCCCCACCCTAGGTTTGGGGTCAATCTTTGCTCCTCTAGAAATCTTCCCAATCAATAGGTGCTACAGGAATGAGACAGAGAGCCTAGAGAGCGAAGGAGACAAGATTCAAGATAGATGGTTACTCAGGAAAGGGGGGTCCTTAGCCCCGGACCCTGGCAGAAACCCCCCTGAGAGGCCCTGCTCCCCGCGGTCAGTATCGCCTATGGGTTCTGCCCCATGTGGGTTAGGTGGCACGTTGTCGCCGCCTAGGGGTGCCTAGTGATCCTGCAGCTAAAAACTAGTGTGTCTACAGCCCCAACTTGTCCTTTGTTGGGGTCAGGCCCGCCCTCCAGTGTGGGTCAGATGCCACTGCCCAGCCATGAGCAAGCAGGGCAGGGGCCTGAGAACAGCACTGGCCACTCGTAGTGCAGACACACAACTTGGCTGGAGCCCACCAGAAAGAGCCATTCAGCTCATCCTAGGACAGTGTCTGCCTGGTGCCTCCCTCCTAAGGCATCTGTCCTTTGCTCACCTGTGCTTGCTGGGGTCTCGCTCTGCTCTGGCTGGAGCTGCGGTGTTTCCCTCTGAGAGCACAGACCAGCCGAATAGAGGAGCCCACCTCATCCTGTCTCTGCAAGAAACAATGAAACAGTGGCTACAGCAGCTCAGTTGAGGAGAAGCCTCCTGGCTCATCTCCACACACCCTCTGGGCCCTAACTGCCCATTCTCCTAATCCGTTTGTGCTTAATATGATGCTCAGTTCTTTTCATCCAGAAGCCTCTTTGAAAAAGGCCCACACTCGAAGTGTGCACTCCTCTAATCTGATAGCATAGCTTCCCCTGTAAGCTCTCATGACCTCCTTGTTCCAAAGCCTCCCCTGCTCAGCCCCTTCTGGGGGCCTTAGCCAGCCAGTCTGTGGCCCCACTAGGCACAGAGCAAGAAGACTTTCTGGGCTTGTGCTTGGGCTTGGCTGTTTTCCAGCACTAACCAAAGCTGTTTCCCTGTTTACCTCAACAGCAAACAGCGGCACAATAAGCTGTGGCGCTCTCACTCAGACAGCGACCTCTCGGACCACCACGAGCCAATCTGCCAATCAGGGATGGAGTTAAACAGGAAGGAGATCACCACTTCAGCAGACCAGATCACCGAGGCAAAGACTGTGGAGAGCCACGCCCCGATGGCCCCTGTCTTTGTGGAGCGCAGGCTCCCCCAAGATGGGAACACGCACGAGCTGTGCACCAAAGAGAGAGTGATCTGCCTAGAGTTTACGTCTAGAGAGTTTCATACGGGACAAATAGAGGACGAATTAAATCTCAATAACATTAATGGGTGTTCAGCAGGTTGTTGCCTGAGTGAATCCAAATTTCCTCTTGACAACTGCCACGCATCTGAAGCCTTAACCCAGCCTGAAAACTCCTTGGAGATCCCCACACAGTTCCCGGACTTAACGGTGGAAGATCTGGAGACGGATGCTCTAAAGACAGACATCAGCGTCCACTTACTCCCCATGGAAGAGCTGACGTCGCGGTTGAGAGACCTGCCTGTGTCTCCAGAGCCTGACTCGCCTGGTCCCCAGCCCAGTTCCCAGGCTGAGGCACCAGACTTCAGTACCGACCGCATTGATTTTTTCAGTGCCCTAGAGAAGTTTGTGGAGCTCTCCCAGGAGACTCGACCCCGCTCCTGCTCCCACTCCAGGATCGAGGAAGCAGGTGGGGGGAGAAATGGCGGAGTCCGACTATCAGTGTTGGAAACGGCCGCATCCGAGGCGACCCCCGAGGGGCAGAGAAGCAGCAGCTCGAGCAACACCCCACACGTGTCAGGAGAGTCTTCCATGGATGAAGACCAGCCAAAGGTAAGCCTCAGTGGCATGCTGGCTCTCACAGGCTGAGGGCCTAAATGCTCTAGAGGTTCTCTTTGACCCAGGTGCAGCTGGGCAGGAGCTGGGTGGAGCCCCAGAGCTGAGGCAGGCTTCCCAAGTGTGTGACTGCTCTTTGTTAGGTTCTTGTGTGGGCCTTCAGGCCTGTTGGAAACTCTTCTGGCCAGGGCAGGTGAGCACAGCTGAGCAGACCCGGGAAGGAGGTTTGCCTGCCTGTGCAGGGCAGGGCACACGTCTCTGCCGTCCGAATACCACATTCAGACGCTCTCCCTAAGTTAAGTTAAGAGCCTGCCCCTCAGTGAGAAAGTCCCCGTCAGCCAAGAGCAGACTCAGTGTCCGAGGTTATTGACGTGCACGGAAAGTGAAGGCAGTGTCTGGTGCCACATGCCAAAGGCCTCCTTTGGCTGAATTGGTCTCACTGTGGACCCTCAGAGGATGGGCAGGCAGTTGGCTTGGAGGAAATTTCTCAAAGAGCAACCTGGAGTCCAAGATCACTGCTCAGTGCCCTCTGGGAACCCTCTGCAGCCAATCTGGGATCCTGAAAGGGGAATGGGAGAAGAGAGGACATAACAGGGGGATGCACAGAGATCTCACTGCACGCCTTGCGGTCCTGGTGGTACTGGGTGTCTAGCTACCCCCTCCCACTCACCCGGGGCACAATGGATAGGAAACTGGACGTGGAGTCAGGAAAACCTGAGTTCAAATCCAGCATCAAACACTTACTAGTTTTGTGAGCCCGACAAAGCCACTTAACTTCTGTTTGCCTCTGTTTCCTCGGCTACAAAATGGGCATAGCGGCCCTCACCTCCCAGGGTTCTTGGGACATCAAATGAAATGCTGTTTGTAAAGTGCTTTGCAAACCTTAAAGCCCTATATAAATGCTAGATAACGATTTTTATTAAGTATCTTGGGGGTTTCTTCAGAGTGGAAGAGTGGGCACCTCCACTTGTGTCCAGCCACTCCTCCATGTGTTATGTCTCTTTCCCTTTTCTGTTAAGAGGTCAGAATGTTGTAACTGGTCTTTAGACCACTTGGCTCACAGCTCTTCCCATGATCATAGTCACAGAACCACAAAGTTTCAGACCAGAAGGGCAGTTTGGGGGCTGTCTGGTCCAGCCCCTACCCAATATGACCCCCTTCAACCCTGACCAAAATCTCCTTTCTGCAAAGACATCTCCTTCCGAATTCTGTCTGTGCAGGCCAGTGTGGCGCCAGGCTTGTGATGCACCGTGCTGCTTGGCACGTTTGATTCCACCTGACATTCCAAGCAGATGCCCCCACAGGCCTGGCTAGCCCTCGTTAGTTGGTGCTCTTGGTTTCTGTCTTGTGAAGAAGGCCCAGGCTAGTTCTTAGGAAGACGGCTTGTCCTAAAGGCTTCTCCAGCTTTTCCCAAAGCTCTCATCATAGCAGTGCTCCGTCAGAGTCCTCCAAGCCCAGGGCCCTTCGGGCGATTCCCATCACTTGAAATGAGCGTGTCTGACTAGAGTAGGGGCTGACTGGGCATTTGCCAGAGAAGCCGCTTGAGAATACATTGCTAGTAAAGTGGTAAAGGGTATGAATTGGTTGTTTAAGTTTACTAATACACATAGTCAAGATTCCCAAAAATGTAGAAACTCACCGGGTAAGCCTCATGTAAAAGCAGCCACATGAAGCTTAGTGGTAATTTATTGGTCAGCTCTCCCTGCATCCCCTCTCCAGACTTGCAGGTTGGTGAGATTGGGAATGAAAAGACTCCTAAGAAGTTCAGTGGCTGAAGGACACCTCCACCTGTCTGGATTGTCCCCAACCCTGAACCGCTGAGAATAGAGTCCAGTCCTCAAATGGAACTGGCTGACAGCTTCACCGAAGCTGGGAGAGGTGGAGATGAATGTTGTCATTTGCCCCGGCTATTCACTGCCTGAGGGGGCCAGGGGTGCAGGAAGCTCAGAGGCAGTGCCGACCCTGAAGGTGGTTCTGACATGCATGCTGTAGGAGCAGGCCAGGGCAGGGGATAGGGGGCGTACTGCACGAAAAGTTTAGCAGATAGTAGGAGCCTGACCACTGTCATTTTAATGACCAAGCATCTTCCTTGGCCCCAAAGCAAATAATTGTGGAAGCCTCACACGATTTCTTACTACGTATTTATGGTTAAGTAGATTATCTTTCTAGAATCAGGAAACTGGAAAATGTACACTTTCAACCAAACTGTAAGTTACTGTAAATATTTCTCTTTTTTTCTCTTAGGATATCTCCGAAATGGTTAGCCCAGAGGACGTGATGCAATTCCACTCAGAAAATGCAATTTCAGTGAAAGAAATTATCACCGAAATTGAATCCATCAATCAAGGAATCGGGCAGTGTCAACAGAAGGTGGATGTCCTGTCCAACCCATGCCAAACGCCAAAGAGAAACACCATCCATGAACTGCCATTCTTTGAGGCAGCCTGTGCCTCCGAGAGTAAACCTGCCCACCTGGACCACAAGGAGGGAATACGTATAGCACAGCCTGAGCTGGCAAAGGCAGAGCAGGAGGCCGTGCTGATGGCACCGACCCCTCTGGAAGACTCAGAAGAAGGGGATCCAGCTGAGGAAGACCCAGAGTCACAAGGCCCAGGTCTGAACCCAGCGCCCAAATGGTGCCCGGGGTCTGTGAGGCGGGCAACGTTGGAGTTTGAAGAGCGATTGAGACAGGAACAAGAACACCTTGGGGCTGCCCCCCTCGGCACTCTGCCGACTCGCAAGAACTCCAGGAATGATTCTGCTGTGCCTGATGTAACACCAAGAGGCAAGAATGAAGAGCTCGCTCCAGAACCTGCCTTGGGGCCTGAGGAACGGGAGTTGAGCAGGGCCAAGACAAAAGACAACGTGGCGGAGGCCTTCCCTCCCCAGCCTGACCAGGTGCCTGACACACAGGCATCTGTGCTGCTAGGATTCCAGCCCAGCCCAGCTTCTCAAGAGCGTCCACTGGCAGATGTTGGAGAAGAGCAGGGAGAGGTGTCCAAGGAGCCCCTGGAGTCCATGAAAAAGCCTGTTCCGGACCATCTTCCCAAAAGGTTTGAAATCATCGAGTACACTCCCATGGTGACATCCCCTGACCTAACATTTGACATGGCTGCAGCAGAAAAGAATGGGGAACCAGAGCTGAAGACAGTCATGGTGGAGAAATCCATCACCGTGATGTGTACCGTGGATGAAAATCTCAACACCACCCTGTGCCCAGAACTAGCTTCTCTGCGCCCTCAAACGCTACCTCTGCTTAACCCTGCATCTCTTAAGCGTGATGGAGCTCCCCATGCTGCCTTCACTCTGGGCAGTCCCGAGGAAGAGGAGTCCAGTCCTCCTTCTCCTCCAGGGACGACGGCTCCTTTTGTGAGTCGTGCAGGCCGCTTACCGTCAGCCGGCTTGGATTACACACATCCCCAAGCCGTCCTTCGCCTAGAAGGGGTGACTGAGGAGAGCAGCACCACGGACAGTGAGCCCTCGTCAGAGCAGAGCTGCTGTACTGAGCGTGCCTCCGGCAGTATCCCAGTGCTCCCCAGGGAAGCTGAGGGCACTCTGGGCCACTGGGGCAGTGAAGACCTCAGAGCGGTCAGCCACCTCGCTGGGAACATGGAGGAGATCCATGAGATGTTGGGCCCGTGTGCACCCTGCGGTCTCCCACATAGTTCCAGTAACGACAGCATAAAGAACCTCAGCCAAAGTGTCAGGGTGGTGAAAAGGCATTCGAAAGAAATGGAGTCCCGAGTCCTTCGGCAGGCAGGGCTCACCAGACCGTCCCAGATGAAGCGTTCAGCTTCTCTCGCGAGGCTGGGGCACCTGAATCTGCATAAAAGTGCTTTGTCTGAGGTAGAGTTGGTGTCTCCAGAAGCCCCTCATCCTGACCTCCTCCAGTCCTTCATCAGGACGGGCCCAGGTGGGCCCACCCTGGAAGAGCCCTCAACAAGGCTCAGACCCATTTCCCAGCACCCAGAGCCCACCACATATTTTGTAGAGCAACTGAAAATGGCGGAGTGTATGGCCCAGAGCAAGCCGGTTGAGAGGCCTCTGGTGCAGTATGCCAAAGAGCTGGGGTCAGCTCAGCAGTGTTTGCTTCCCAGTGCAGAACATGAATTGACTAGTTCTGGTGGGGGCCTTCCCTTGCCCCAGAGACAGCAGGAATTCGATTCTCCGAGCCCAAGCCCGGGGCTGACTGTAGCTGAGCTGCTGCAGCATGGGAGAACTCAGCCTCTTGGGAAACTCAGAAAGTCCAGTGGCAAAAGGCGGACGCCCAGTCCCTTCTATAACACCATGTGATCCGGAGCCCAGCCAGGCCTCCTCAAGGGAGATATGTGTTTGTCAAAGGGGCAGGTGTAATATGTAAGGAACATGCACTTTATTGGTTAATTTTCTATGTTTTGGTCATTTTACTATTGCTGGCGCATGCAGGGTTTAGGTTTTCTGTGTGTGACATGGACTGCGAGACTATTTTATCTTTGGGGGTTTTTTGGTTTTTGTTTTTTAAAGAAACTCAGACAACCTCAAAAAAAGAAGAAACACCTCATTTTCAAAGAACACCATCAAAAGCAAATTGCTGTTTTTCAGTCAGCTACCCCTGTTTCTCATCTCTCAGTCTGAGATGTGCATGCCTACAAGGCCAGGGAGGGGAAGGTGATTGATGAATAGAGAGGCAGGGGGAAGTGGAGGAAGAGGAGGGGGAAATTGGCAAAGCCCAACCTAAGGGCCTTTCTGACCATGCTCTGACCCTCAGGCCTGGCCACATGGGTCATGTGGAGAGGCAGCAGAACTCGCAGACACCAGGCCCTGGGCTGGTAGAGACTGTTCGGTGAATGGGTGGCTTCTGCTTTGACTTAAAAGGGAGCATTCACATAAAGCTCTAGCTGTACCGTGTATTGCTGAAGGACATAGTTAATGACAGGATTTATTGATTTATTAAACAGCTTCTTGGGGCTCCAGAACAAAATCAGAAAAAGGCCTCCCTTGGTGAAGAGGGCCTCCCAAGGTGCGCAGGTCGGGAGACAGCCCTAGCAGTCCCATCTAGTGAACCCGGCCTGTCCTTTCTGTGAGATGAGTCTGTGTCCCACCCCCTTCTTAATCCATAGAAAAGATAATACAAACAGCAATGGAAAGATGAAGTGTTCTTTTAAAATGAACTGTCTGTAGGGTTTTAACCCTTTCATTACTTGAATACTGCTGTGGGCCTTCTGAGTTTAATGGCCGTATGTTTCCCCTACAATTTATTTTTCTTCCCCACACCATGTTTCCTCCAATGCTGCCTATGTTTTGTGGGTATTTTTTTATCATTTCATAGGAAACATTTGAATTGTTACATTACAGGTGTATAGCCTCCTTCAGATGCAAAGCTTTCTTTTCTATATTGTCACTGTTAACACTTGACGAAAGGTTTTTTCCTTTCCTAGAAGTTTTGTCATTTTCCTAAATTGTATATACAATATTTATGTAGATAATTTTTGTTATTTTCTTACAGTTTTTTTTTGGTGTGTGCATATGTGTTTTTGGTTTTGTTTTGTTTTGCTTATAATGGAGCAAGACTGTGGTCTGTAACTGGAAAATGTCCACAAAGATGTCATCTCAGAGCAGCTCTGTGGGTGTTGGGGGCCTTCCCGCCCCGCTTCATGACTTGGTGACGGTGGTTTTAATTGTATAAGTAAGACCTTGAGCCACCACCAGAACTCTCCCAAATGGTATAGCATTTCCTTTCTCTCAGAGAAGCCCCTAGAGGCCTTAAGCACAAAGTTGATTTCTCTTGGGCCTGAGATTCCAGAAGGCTGAGTTTGCCAGTAATTGAACCATGGCCAGAGAGAATTTGGAGAGTAGTACCACCCAGTGTTTAAAATCCTAGTGGAGGCTGGGAGCTGAGGGCAGTGGGAGAGGACCCACAGCCTGGCCAGCCATCAGGACAGCTGCCTGTGGGCATCATGAATAGGTACCCTTGCCTCCCTTCAGCAGCTTCACGTGAAATCCCTGTCTTAGCTCCTTGTAAACCTCTTTTGCCCAGCAGGATAAATCCAAACCGAAGGGACTCACAGTTCGTCTTCCTGCCTTTCATCTTGATTGAAATCCCCATTGTAGAAGCATTGACTGAATCCAGCCCTTGAGAGTGAAGCCTTCCAGTGGAACTCAAACTGCTTAGGTGACCCTGAGGTCGGCGGGAGGGTGGGACCAGGGAGGTCACTTGACCCTGTGGCAGAGCCTTAATCCACTTGTCTCTTGGAAGCCACGTCAGTGGCTTACAGTCACTGCCAGTGGCCATGGCTAAAAAGAAACCTCCTCCTAAGGAGGTCTCTGTGGTCTGTGAGTGGGTTGTCGCTGCATTCCTCCACTTCCTTTAAATGTTCAGACAGGTGACATGCACGCAGGACTTTGTGATTCATCTCATGTGATTCCTGGATGTTGACTGGGCTGCAGAATGTTCTTGAATGGAGCCTGTCTGTGTGCGGGGGCCAGGGAGGAGAGGGCTCGTATTTGCAGCCCTCGCACAGTGCCAGATGTACGATGATTCCATGAAAACTATGCAGTCTTATCATTCAGGCCCTACCCACCACCGATGTGATTACAGGAAAAGAGCCAGGCAGGTAATAAGTGACGAGAAACAGAGAAACAGAGAGACAGAGAGGGAGAGAGAGAGAAACGTGACAGATGGAGAGGAGCTGCTTCTCATTAACTCCTTGATGGCCCAGATCCTAAGGAGCAGGATTGTGAGTCTTTTTAACTCTCCTCCCTTTATAGACAAGGAGCTTCTTGCTGTAGAAATACAGAAGGAAGACTGTCACAGGTGAAGCCACTCTTTGGGTGGAGGAGTACAGGACAGGGCCTCTGCCTTCGGTTTGCTGGCTGAATTCTTGTTTGTGGTTTGGTTTCCTTGTTCAGCTGAGTGTCCCTGGTTAGGTTTCTCATTCAGACGTGCCATGCGGTTTTCCCAGAGGTCCATCTGTCCCATTAGAGGATTCTCATCTCATGACATGATTGAGCAGGAGCCCTCCCCCAGGGTTGTTCTAGAGCAGCCCCACGGAGGTCCATGAACAGTTGTATGTCAAGTGGGACTTGTCACGCCTTTATCTCTTCCAATCTACAGTAACCCTGTTTTACCTCGGCCCGCTGTCTTTCTTATTCATGGAAAACCCAGCGCTGAGATTTCTGCATCTGGGCAGATTGGCAGAGCTGGGCCGGAAAGTCTTTGTGGCCTCTCTGGCCCCATTCTTCCACAATGGCTTTCCTTTTTGTGTGTGAATATCTAAAAGTTAATCAGATTCACCTTTAAAAATAATCACTGGAATCATCTCTTCTACACTGGATGACATTTATCTGGTATCCAGGGGGTCTCCCAAGTGCAACCAGAAGCTTTGAGCTGTCCCTGAAATCTTTTGAGTTTTAGAAAGACTTATAAATGGTCTCGGCAGAAGAGAACCATCACAACTTTGTAGTTGTTTTGTTAAACTAAAATACTACAGTGTAGTAATGCTCAGTTGTCTGAGTCCTCTCTTAATACTGTTGCCCTTAGGGTTCGGAAAGGAAGCATTGCTGGCATCCCAGGTGCTTCAGCCCTGCCTCATTCTGTCTTTCTTCCCAGCTGATGTCTCTTGGGCTTGTGGACATCCTGTGTGGATACAGTTAGAGTGAGCTGAAGTTTCCTTGGGGATTTCTCTGAGAAAAGATATTTATTTCCTGGAATGTAGCAGAATTTGAGAAACCCTCGCCTGCTCTATTTGGAGTTTCAGGTCCAGAGTAACACCGAGTCAGTGTTACATGAGAGAACCCACAAGGAGTAACCCACGAAGCAAAAAGAGGTCATGTTCTGAAGGTCATTTTCTTTTTGTACAAAGCTGGTTTTCAGCTGTTTAAGGAACCTGCTGGAGGACCCTTGATTGTTTACATTGTGAATATTAAAATGTGTATTCTGTCTCACTGTGCTGTTCCCCTTGACCCCGAGTCACCCAGCAGTGGCTATACTGGAAGTCACAGCATGCCCTGAGCCCTTGCACAAAAACCACACCGCTGCCATGATGGTCAGGCCTCACAGATTAGCGTGCGAAGCCTGGAACTGATTTTTTTTCCCCATGATGCCCTGCTGCACTCCAGTCTCACTGTGCTGTATAGGAAGTAGTCCATCAGTAGTCCCTCAGTGGCAGTGTGTGATTTTAGTGATGGTTGTGATGGTGGATGGCTGTTGTCTTTTCTTCCTTTAATTTGGTCATTCTCTGGTGTGGTGGACAAAGTGAGATTCCTAGCTTTTTGTTTCAGACCAATCCAGCTTAAAGGCAATTTGGGCTTTAGTGTTTCTTCCAAATTGCAGCTGTGATCAGCCCTGCTCTGAGGCCAAGTGTGGCTAACTGGCAAACACAATACCCCTTTGAGGGAGTTTTGGATGGCCCTGCCAGTGAAGAGGAAGCTGCACACTTACCCCCACCTCATGCCCCCCACCCCTGCCATGTCTTGGGGAGGGAGCAATTTAAAGGTGCTTTTGTATTTTCCCAGCCTGAAAGAGGAGGATGGAGTCCACCTCTGACTTTGGAAAGAGAGCCAACCTTATTTTCTCAGAGATCGAGGACAGGATGCCCACACTGGGTCTCTCTTTCAGCTGAAAGAACCCCCAAAAGGCATCTCTTCTGCTTCACCCAGCTTTATGGTGATAGAAAACAGCAGCTTGAGGCCTGTACGTGATGAAGACCCAATGCCTGCCTTTTTCTCCACATTTCCAGGGCACCAAACAGAACTGGGCAGTGTGACTCAGAAATGGTCCCCAACCAATATGCACCCAGAGTGATTCTGCTTTCTGTCTTTCTCATTGACTTTTGGTTTCCTTGGCAAAGTCCGTGATGGCTGGGCCTTTTCTCCTTTCTTCAGATGTGACAGAATTGTAGGAATTGTTGTGAATGTGGAAATTCAGCCCCCGAAGACCCTCTTCCTCCATCCTCCCCTAACACCTAGCCCTCCACACTTGTGTGTGTGTGTGTGTGTGTGTGTGTGTGTGTGTGTGTGTGTGTGTGTGTGCTTTTCAATAAAGCAGGTGCTCCCTGCAATCTCGGGGACCTTTCCAAGTCGGTTAAAGCAGAGCATAAAAGCCACTGGCCTTGTTTCTCTCCTTGATCTCCCCTGGTGGTTGGGACGTCCCACCTGTACCATAGATTTTTATTACCAGTGTGCTCCGCTGTTTTTAAATGTGAACTTGTGCACTGATGTGCAGATTCAATGTTCTTGTTACAGATTGAATAAATTTTTATTTTGAAGATGAAACTTGTATTTGTGTAAATTGTGCAGTAGGTGTTGGCTGCATTTGGAGACGCAGAACCCACTGTATCTGCCCTTGGAAGGGGGGTGGGCGGCCTAGGACAGAGGGAGAGCGCTTGGAACTTGGATTCCCAATATACTTTTAATAGGAGGCTGTGGGTCAGGAGAGATATAACTATAGTCCTTATATCCAGAAAAGATGTTAGGTCAGGAAATGGTGTCTTAAAAGAAGCAAGGCAGCTGCACCTTTTCAATCAGCCTGTCTGGTCAGGTGACTGACTACCTTTGACTCCCAAGGCTGGTAACTTGGCTTTGGCCAAGTCAAAGATTTGAATATACAAGCCAGAATTCCTGTTGCCAGGATACCTGTTACCTGTGGGTTTAACGCACCCCAGAAGTGGCTGAACTCTAGGGCCGAGTGTAACCTCTCAGTCCGGTGGAGAGCTGCTGTGGCCCATAAGTGCTGGACAGGAAGGAGGTATACAGAGTAGGAAATTATGGGAGGCATACATTCACTCCATGTATCCATGGAGTGAATACTCACATCTGAGTCACAATCCCATTGGGAACCTTGGTCCTGTGATGTCCCACAAAGAAATGAGATGTGGCCACCAGAGACGCAAAAGCTTCCCAGCTCCCTCCGTGAAGAGAGAAAGGTGTGGGAAGATGATGCGGCAGACAAGGGAATATGACTTCTGAGGGTGGAGCTGTGCTGGGTGGGGTGGGTGTCCTGTCCTAGAAAAACACATCAGCAGCATCTCTTTTCCAGCTTTCTGCCTCATGTGCTACCGAATTTTTTGTGGGTACCATTGCCCCACGTGCAAGGGAGGCACGCCCTACTTAGAAGTGAGAGGCAACAAGATGGGATGAAAAGAAAACTGGACTGGGAGTCAGGACAGCTGGTCTTAAATCCCTGCTCTTCCATTTACTGGTCTGTGTGACCAAGGCAAACCACTTCAGTCAGCCACACTTTTACATGCCAGGCACTGCTGGGGATGCAAATACCAATGAAAATGAGTCCCTACCCTCAAGGAGTTTACAGTCTAATCGGGAGATTTTTCCACCAAAGAATGCTGAAAAGGTAAGGGCACGTTGGAGTGTCAAAGAAGTCCGAAAGCAGGGGGCTGGTGGGAAAGAGGGAGAAAAAGGTGTCAAACCCCAGAGCCCAGAGCCTGGCCCTCCAGTCATAGAGGATCCTAGGCAGATTCGAGCTCAAAGCAGAATGCTGAGTTTCCTGGGAGGGAAGGCATGTTGGAGACATCCAAAAGCAATGTGGCAGGTGGGAAGTGAAGAGCCCTCTCTGCCCTCAGTTCCCTCTTCTGTCTGTCACAAGACAATACCACCTGAAGTATTTAGCTCGAGAGAATGTGAGGAACAGATAACACATTGCAAATCTTAATAAAGCACATTATAAATCTCAGTTATTACTAAGTTCAAGGCAAGGACAGGTTAGTGTGAGATGATAAGCTAGTTTCTAAAGAAAGTGGAAGCTAACCAGTTTTCTCTAAAACATCCCCATTGCATAATAGAAGCTGGGCCTTGGGCAGGAAATAGGAGGTGCAGGCTGAACACATGCCAAGATGGCTTGAGGGATGTGCCTCTGTCCTGTGGGCGGTGCCTTATCATTTGGGGAGGTGGTAAAGTTGGGTATCCCCAGCAAACCCCCAGGGGTCCTCCTGAGGCCTCCTGGCAAGCTCACATGAGATCAGCCTCAGCTTTCTAGCCTAGACAAAATGACCTAGATCCCCACTGTCTGAGTGGCTTTAAACAAAAGAAAGATAAAATGAATGTGCCTCTTCCCCAGTGCTGACCAGGTCCAAGCTGCCTCTGCAGGCAGGAGTAGAAGAGGATGGAGTCTCTGGCCAGCCTCCTGCTCAGCCCTGATTGGCTCTGCCTGTCTTGGCTTTGCCTACCCAGTGCAGGGAGAGTCCTGCAGTGAGCATGCAGGGCCTTTGGGTGGAGGAGCTGGAACTGGACCACTTGGCAAAGTTGGTTTGTTCCTGCCTCTTTGGGCCCAGGGACTGAGTCATTTCTCTTGTGCCTGAACTACTCCACTCCAGCACAAGGGTGAAGCTGGAGACAGCCCCAGACCCCCTTCCTGGGATGGAGCACCTGGCTCTTTACATTAAAAAAAAAGAAAAAAGAATAAGGAAGCAAGCTTTATACTCTAAGGAGCACTAGTGATGTGGACAGTGTTGCAGTCGGAGGCTGCAGATTGAATCTCCAAGGCAGAACAGCGCAACGGTTCCGCGGACCTTAGAATTTAGTTAGAAGAGACCATTTGGTCCAAGGGTTCTTAACCTGGGGGTCAGTGCATAGAGTTGAGGGATTCCATGAACTTGGATGGGAGAACAAATTACATCTTTATTTTCACTAACCTCTAACTGGAATTTACCATTTCCTTCAATTATTTAAAAACATGATTTGGAGAAAGAATCCACAGGCATCACCAAACACTGCCAGAGGCATCCAGGACACACTGAAAAAGCTTAAGAACCTCATTTTGCAGATGAAGAAACAGAATCAGAGACAGAAAGTGATTTGCCCCAGGCCTCTGGAAATAAAATTCAGATTGTTTGACTCCAACTCCCTGTTTTCTTCACTCCCCACCACTACCCTCTCCCATTCCTACTGCTCAGAGCAGTTGGTCAACCAGTCCTTTCTTCCCTAAATTACCTTCCTTGAAGATCTTTAAATATAGAAAAGAAACTCCTCTCATACCCATCCACCCATGTCCTCTCCGTTTAGGTCAACTGTGCATCGGGTCTATAATCACTGATCTGACTGGCCAACTACAACTCATGAGCTTGGACAGACCTCAGGAAATGGCATAGAAGGTCCTGGTGTGTTGGGGTTCACAGGGTCACAAAGAGCTGGACATGACTGAACAAATGAATAACAACAAGGAACAGGGACAGGCTAGGGTCCCATTTAGAGCACTGAGAAGAGGCAGTGGAATGGGGGAGAAACTAGCCCGGTATGATTTCACCTCTAGGTCTGAAGGTTCCCACAGGACCTCAGGCTTTAGGACACAAAGATGTGATCATGGTTCACTGGCCCTTCCCATAAGCAGGAAAGAAAAGACCTGCAGCAGATAACTGGACCTCTAGCAGGTGCCGGTTTTCTGGTCTCCCCACCCTTGGGAAGGGTTTTTTCCACACAATGTACTCTGAGAGAAACAATCGGCCCTCCAGGGGTTTACAATCCATTTTGAAAAGAAAGATGCAGGCAGTGGACCCCAGCCAGCAGACCAGGTATTGGGAATTTTATTTTCTGTGGACTCTGAGAGAGAGAGATGTACATTCACAGAATCATAGAATTCAGAGTTGGAAAGAATCGTAAAGAACATTGTAGCCCAGGGGTTCTTTTGTGTGTCTGAACCTCTCTGGCAGGCAGTCTGGTGAAGCTTATGGAGCCTTTCTCAGAATCATGGTTTTAAACACAAAATACACAGGATTATCAAGGGAACCAGTTATGTTAAAATACAGTTACCAAGTTCAACGACCTTATTAAGATTCCCTATTCTAACCCAATCTTTCATTCAGCAAATGAAGCAAAGCCTTCCCTTCCCTTGCCCAAAGGCTGTATATGGCTCCCCGCATCTTGTGAACCCCCTGAAGGTTTCCCCAGCACTGGAAGGGTCACCAGACACTCCTTAATCTTCCCCCTTCCCCTCCAAAATAATCCGACCGATGACCTCTAGTTTACGCCCTCTGCCCCTTAAGCTCCCCATTATCTTCCTTGATTACAGAAGAGAAAGTAAGGGAGATTGGTTCAAGGTTGCCTGTTTTTCTCTCTGCCTTCGTTCAACAGTTGTTACTCGCCTGTTAAGTACCGCTGCCAGTGGGAGCTGGGGGGTACCGACAGAGCCCGCTAGGATTCGGGCCAAGGGCCTACCCAACCCAACGTATTGCCGGTGTCATTGCCTGGAACTGAAACAACAAACGCGCCCCACCCCCGCCCCATAAAGCCTACGCCCAAGGTTTTGTCCCCCCGGCTCGTGTTCCCAAAGCCTTAGGTCCTGTGGGAAACACGGACATCCAGAATGATGTGAAATCACAGGGGGCCAGTTTTGCGCTCGCCTGCCTCTTCTCAGGGCGCCTTAAAATCTGCAGTCCTAGTATCGTAGCCTTCTATTTAAACCTTCCCTCCTCTGCTGTCTACCAGCCTCCGCGCTGGAGCACTGGGGAGGAGCTGAAGAGTAAGGCATGTACTGAATTTGGGGGCTGGGGTGCCTAACAGTGTGCTGCCACAGAGCGCCGGGAGGCTCTGGCCTTCCTGTAACTGCCCACCTCTACTTCGTGGCGGGATGAGTATTAGGACTGGGGAGAAGTGTGAGGAGGGATTAGGGTGAACGTTCTCTCTCGCCTTTAGGAAGGGCCCCGCCCTCACTGCAGCCTGCCCCTCCCCCTCCCCTGGCCGCTCGATGTTCCTCCTTCCTGCCCCAGTCCCGCCCCGCAGAGCTAAATCGGGAGCGCAATTGTGGCTGGAATGCGGCGGCTGCGGATGCCCTTGATCTCTGTCTGCCCCTGCGGCCAGGCCAGCAATGGAGGAGGCCCCTGGGGCGCTGTGCGGGCGCCCCTAGCTGATAGAGACCTACCCGGGGCTCCTCGCCTTCCCTTATCGAGGAGTCCCAGACCACTGCGGGAGGCAGAAGGTCTGGAGAAATCCGTTCCTCAGTTTCCCTTTCTGATCAAGGAAAAAGTTGAGCTAGTTGGAAGCAGGAGGGGTGCCCTGCTTTCCCCCCCCCCCAGGAGCCCTTGGACGGATCAAGGTTTGGGGAGGCAGCTAAGGTTTGGACTAAGAGGGAAGGGTGAGGTGCCCGGCCCCGCCCCTCCCTGCCCTGTCCCGCCCCGCTCTGGAGCCCCGGCTCCGCCCTCGCAGGTTGATGGCAGCGGCAGCTGACACTGCAGCGAAGGATCCCTGCCCGGCTTGGGAGAGAGCGAGGGGTCACCGAAGCTTGGACCCCTCTAAGCCCGTGCCGGAGGTAAGCCTCGCCAGAGTACCAACGCCCGGACGCCCTGAGCCTTGAGCCCGCTGCTCCGGCCAAATTCCGTCTGCAGAAGAGCCACAGGAGGGAGGGGACCCCCCCCCAACACCCCGACCACCCGGCCCGGCAGCCCACACCCCTCCCTCCCCGGCCTTGCTGCCGGCTCTGCACCAGGTACCGCAGCCCCGCTCCCAGTCACTACGGAGAACCAGGACCGGGGACGTTGTCTGTGCCACCCCCCGCAATATTCCTTAGCCCCCAGAACCCCCTCCCCCACCCACAACGGCGCAGGAGGGTGGGTCACAGGACCGGCCGGGGTGGAACAGAGGGGAGCCCGTGGCTATATTAGGACCGTGGCCCAGTCCCTGGGCCCGCAGGACCCCACCCCACCCCTGCCCGTACGAGGAGCTGGGGCAGGTGGGGGGACAGGCCGACCGGTCGACCAGGAGCTGGTAACTCCAGAGCAGGGAGTCCCCACATGGGCCATCCGTGCATGTCCCTGGAGGGAATGGCACCTAGGTGTGTGGCCTCTTTTCCCTGCTCCTCCTCTCTCAAATCTGGATTGGGGGGAGGCCCAGGGTCCCAAAAGCCAAGGACCACCGCCCCACCCCCCACCCCAGTCCTCTCTCCCTTTATCAGTAGCCTGGAGATGCTTAATAAAAGAGATGGAGTTAAGTGGGGCCTGAGGCTCAGAGGGTAGACAGCTTGTGTGGCAAGGGCAGCGGGACTGGACCCAAGAAAGGTGGCAGCAGGGGAGAGCAGAGAACCCTGGCTCTAGAGTCAAAGACCCTGAGATGGAAATCCACTTTTGTTGCCCACTTTAACACCTTATGTGACCTTGGGCAGGTCACTTCCCATCCTTGGGCATCAGTTTCCTCAAATGTAAAAGGAAGGGGTTGATCAAGATGATTCCTGTGATCCTAAGAAAGAGTGGGGTTGGGATTTGGGAGCCACAGGGAGAGATTCTTCCTCCTGAAGGAGGTTTTGGGACTTTGGAAAGAGCCAGGGGAGAAATGAAGAGAAAGAGAGGTAGATGAGGCTCATCAAAGAAGGTCAGACAGTCGTAGGCTCTGAGAACTAGACATGTCCAGGACCTCAGAGCCCATCCAGGCTAACCCTTTCATTTTACAGATGAAGAAACTGAGGTGCAGACAAGTTAAGTGACTTGCCCAAGGTCGCACCACTAGTAAGTGGCTTTTAAGAGGTGATATTTTTAGTGTGAGAGAAAGAAGAGTTTGGAAGGGTAGGAAGATATAGGAATATGGAGTGGCATAGGGAAAAGAAGACTGACTCCAGATTCAGATCTTTATGACCTTGGGTAAGTCACTTATCCCTTATCTGGGCCTTATAATCCTCATCTGTAAAACGAAAGGATTGGACTGACTAGGCGTCTCTTCCAGCTATTCACGTCGTGCTGCAGGAGAGTCATAATTCCTAATCTGCACCCAGTCACTACTTCCTTGAGAGAACAAGGTGAAGCAGGAAGGATTTAGGTTAGATATCAGAAATAACATCCTGTCCTGTAGGAAAAGGACAGTTCCCTATCTTCCAGGACTAGGCTGATGACCCGAGGGAAGCCAGATCCTTAGGTGGGACAGCTCCAAGCTTGAGTCCTGAGCCGAGGTCTGGAAAGGGAAACTGGTGCCTCTTCCCTCCCTCCTCAGGCCAGCTGAATGTATGGCCTTCCACGTGCAACCTCCCTCGGACCTGGGAGAGGGAGATGGAGTGGGAGGGAAGGAAGTCTCCACACGTGCACACACACCCCTTTCCAGGGAATTCCCAACCTCTTCCCCTTTTTATAGTTGGTGAGCTTCCCGAATATATCACTGAGGGGAAACTGAGGTGGGGGAAAGAGCCCCCTAGTCATGGGACTGGAACCCAGACACCCTTCCTCCCACTCAAAAAAGGCCCCAGTTTGGATTAGTGGCTGGCTCTGTGGGCTGCAGTTCCTCTTTAAGCTCTGAGATCCTTTCTGGCACTGAAGCTACGATGCTTAGCCCCTGGGCACATACCCTTCCCCTCACAGAGTGTCAGGCCCTAGCCACCCTCCATGTGCTCACCTCAGTCCCTCTGCTCTACTGTCCTGCCTTTTCAGTACTTCCTGTTACAATGTTGCATCCTCCTCACTCCCCCAGACCCACTACAGATCCACCCAGCATCGGGAGGGTAGAGGAAGTGGGAAGGGTGTACTGAGGTGGGGGAAGCCGGGGACCTTGCCAGGTGCTAAGGCCCACCCCCCATCTTCTGTCCCAAGCCCACCTCCCCCACCCGTCTCAGCCATGAGCCGGCGAGTCGTCCGGCAAAGCAAGTTCCGGCACGTGTTTGGCCAGGCCGGGAAAGCGGAGCAGACCTACGAGGACATCCGAGTGTCCAAGGTCACATGGGACAGCTCCTTCTGCGCTGTCAACCCCAAATTTCTGGCCATCATCGTAGAGGCTGGAGGGGGCGGAGCCTTCATCGTGCTGCCCTTGGCTAAGGTGAGGGGGTCCAAGTTGGCCCGAGCGGGAGGGGAATCGGACTGGGGATAGATTGGGAAGGCCAAAGATGAGGAGATGCTCAGGGGCCAGGATATCTCCGTTGGGATAGGACCAGACTACTAGCGATTGCTTTATCCCCTAGAACCTTTTTCCCTCCCCCACACCCCAAAGAGAAAGGATGTGGTAGAAGGAGCACTCCACTTCAGAGCTGGGGACACCAAAGTCCGAATCCCAGCTCTGTCACTGCCTGTGTGACGTTAAGTAGCAATTCCAATGCTAGGAGAGAGACTGGATTTCATTGGTGTCAGGAACTCCTAGAAAAGGAAACTCCCTATCCCACCAAAGACTGGTACCTGCTCATGCCCTGGGCGCGGAGGCTAAGTGACTTGTCCAGGTTCACACAGTCAGTGTACCAGCAGAGGCAGGTGCTGAAGCCTGTGTTTTCTTGGCTCCAGGACTGACTCTATCCAGTGCCCTGGCACATATAACTATGTTCGATTGGATGGCTTGGCTGGTTCCCTATTCTGCCTAAGATGCCTCAATGCTCCTCTCACTTGGCGGCAGATCCATACTAGAACATAACCTTCCTCCTCATCCTTCATCCCACAGACTCCCAGAGGGAATAAGAAACATTCCTCTCGGTGGCATTAATTTCAAGGGGTTGGACTTGATGCCAAACAAAATTCAACTCTTTGGATAACTCTGACATCCCACCCCTGCTGGGATCTCAGGGGCTGGAGGGAACGCTCCTATTAACATGGAGAAGTATTAAGCACTCATTCACAGCTCTGGGAGTCAGACAGAGCCTTAGGAAGCTTTCCCCTTCACTGCAAGAATCACTCTCCCTCAGGCAGCTCTAGGAAGCAGAGAGAAGGCAGCGTGTTCTTGACATCATCTGTCTATCTCTTGTCTTCCTCTTTTCTCTGAGAGATTCAACGGAAAGAGGCAGGACCATGGACATACTGGGCTCTGGGACCAGTGGAGGGCCTCAGTGGGGAGTTTCCTTTTCCCAGATGAAGTTGTGCTATGAAGTAGAGCCCAAGGCAACCACCGAGGCTGGGGAACCTGTTTTTCAGGGGACCAATGGAGACCTAAGGCTGTGCATATCACCCAGCAGACACAAAGGAATTGTCATCCTAGGGGTTCAGGGTGGAGGGGAAGGTACAGAAATACCTCTAGTTCCTTCATGGTAAGAGTGTGAGAAGGCAGCCCCTGATGATGACCAGGACTGGAATCCCAAATCCCTCCCCACTTGCCAGGGCAAGTCCCTAAGCCCAAACCATAGCATCTTAGTGCCCTAGGGGTAAGTGGTAGGCTCTCTCTGCTCAGAGAAGCCCTCATCACTTTTTCCTTTGTGTGAAAGGAAAGTCACTTCCCTGACTCAGAATTCTACTTTCTCTAAGTAGCCCCTGGGCCTTGGGGAATGGCTGTGTCCAGTCCTAGCCCCCCACCCCCACCCTGCTAATTGAAATTCAGCTCCCCAAGGACATGCCCTTGACCGGGATTCCAGACCCGTCAACTTGGGGGAAGAAGGGAGAGGAGGAGTGCAGTTGCTGAGGGGAGGTGGAGAAGGGGAAGATGCAAAGACCTTACAATAGCCACTGATTCACGTGTGGACAATGGAGTCACTGGCTACACACGGCCAGAGCTCAGGTTTCCACCCGGCAATTCACAGTATGTCCCTTGTCCCTTCTCCTCCTCCCCCCCCCACCCCACGTACTGCCCAGGCAAGACAGCTGCCTCTCTGTGCTCCTCCCCGACGCCCACAGGGCACCTGTGACCTCCCCTTCCTCCCCCTTGGCTGAGTCACAGCCAGGGATGAGTACCGCCCCCTTAGTACTGTGGCCAGGCATAGGACCTCTACACAAACGCTTGTGTTTTGAAAGTGATATAACTGGTGAACCGTGGGTAAGGTTCCTTCAAGCCCCAAATTCTATGATCACTTTAAGGGACTTCTACAGCCTGGCCACTTCTTATCAATGGAGCTCCAGAACCCTTCCCACTCCCTCCAGATCACTTTGGGTGGTTGGATGTTAGAAGGAGTATCTGGAAAGAGACATGAATTCTACCCCGGCTGACATTAATTAGATGGCATAGTGGATAGAGAGCTTGACTTGGAGTCAGACAGTCCAAGTCTTACCTACATTAGCTATATAAACCCAACCTGTCTCAGCCTCAGTTTCCTCATTCATAAAATGGGCCTAATAATAATACCTACAACCCAGGATTGTTTTGAAAAACAAATGATAAAGCATTTTGAAACCCTTCAAGTGCTATATAAATGCTATTATCAATTAGCTATGTGACCCCAGGCAAGACAACTCAAGATTCTTCTTCTGCTCTATAAAATGAATTAGACAAGATGACCCTTAAAGGTCCCTCACAGCTCTAACCTTCTGTCTGACTGTGATTTCTTTTTTTTTTTTCTGTGATGGAAAGGGTCCCTCATCCCACACCAGGATGAGACCCCTGAGGGAGGAAGGTGAGACACAGAAAGGGAGCTAGGGGAAACTGAGGAAAGGAAGCTGGTTGTAATCTGAAAATCCCATTTCTGAAAGTGAGATGGAGGAAGGTGGGGTCCTGTGGAGTCCTTGGAGTCAGTCCCCTAAAGAAGCGAGGGGAGAGGAAGAATTGAAATAGATACTGTCTCACCCTATTAATGAATCAAAAGGAATTTGTTAAGTGACTACTCTATGCCGGGTACTGTTTGCTAAGTGCTGGGGGTATATAGACAAACGTAAAACAGACCCTGCCCTCAAGAAACTTATATTCTAAAGGTGGAGCCAATCTGTACATTTTTAAGTAGACAGAGAATTATACAAAATTAATGCAAGTTTTGTTAGTCTCAGGGGCATCAGGAAAGTCTTTCTCAAGAAGGGTAGCAATTGAGCGGTCCCGCAGTGGGAACTTCTGGAGGAAGGGCAGGAGGTGGGCATGGACCATCTCCCAATTGGTTTTTTGGCCTCCACAGACAGGACGCGTGGACAAAAACCACCCAACAGTCAATGGGCACACAGCGCCTGTGCTGGACATAGACTGGTGTCCCCACAATGACAGCGTGATTGCCAGTGCCTCTGAGGACACCACTATCATGGTATGGGTCGGGGGTGGGGGGGGAGTGCCTCGATCTCATGGGAGCATGGGTGGGACAGAGGTGGGTGGGACATCTTAAGCAGGGAAGGCAAGTGAGGTGCTGGGTCCAGGAGCCCCCAACAAGGCTTAGGAGCTATTTTGAGCCCTGTTACCTTGTGTTGGGGCTGGAGCTCTCCTCCTCCCAGAGTGCACCAGTCAGCACTAATTATATCTACAGCCATGGGGGTGGGGGTGGGGAAGGATGTGCAAGGGGGAGACGGAGATCCGGGTAACTGGAGCCAAGCGCAAGAATTGGGAGGGAGGTGACTCAGGGGAAGGCACCTGCCCCCACTAGGAGCCAAACCGTTCTCCTCCCACTCCTGGCTCGCACTGAGGGCCCTTACCCAGAGTTCTGTCCATCCCCTCCTGGGCCGGGAGTCGAAAGGGACAGAGAGAATCCGGAGGTAAACAGCCTCAAGGAGCCGTGAATAGTTGAGAGAAGGGTCTGTCCTTCTGTCCTGTCCTTTCTTTGTCACATCCCCAGTAGAGGTAGTGGGGTACAGCAGAAAGACATGGGGGGAGGGGGATAAAGTCATCAGAGTTGGGCTCAAATCCTCGGCACCACTGAGGAAAAGGGAAATTCAAATCCTGCCTCAGACACCAGCCTGACTCAGAGTCAGTGTCCTCATCTGCAAAATGGGCTAACATTGCCTGCCTCCCAAGAATGTTGTGAGGAACACACGTGTTAATGTGTATAAAGTCCTTGACCCCCAAAAGAGCTGCATAAATGTCACCTGATTTATTATTATTCAATTTTAGTGATATGGAATTTGTTTTGTTATTAAGTAGTTATTACATGTGTGCTTGGGAAATGAGGGGGATGGACTTACAGGGCATCTTCCAGTTCTCAATCCTCTGATCCTTTGACGCCTGCCTGCTACCCTTCTGTGTCTAGAGGCTCTTGGGGTGCTCACATTCTCTCTTCTCTCGCCAGGTATGGCAGATCCCAGACTATACCCCCGTCCGGAACATCACAGAGCCCATCGTCACGCTGGAAGGCCACTCCAAACGTGTGGGCATCCTCTCCTGGCACCCCACAGCCCGGAACGTCCTGCTCAGTGCAGGTATGATCCCGTGGGAGCAACAGCCCACATCCTGCTGCCTTTGCCCTGGTGTAGCTCTCCAAAGGTGTATGGGGATCACTACCCGTGCCAGGTAGGGCCCAAGGGAGTGGGGAGGAGAGAGCTCCGGATCACTGTGCCCCAGACTTCTGGGGGAAGGAAAGCCAGCTAGCCATCTCCCTCTGACTCCAGTGCCTACTAACCCTGCTGCCCCCACTGCCCCAGTGGGTTCCCTCCCCTGCCCCCACACTACCCCACCTCAGCCTTGTGTTGGTGACAGCTGTGGCTCCTCTTGGGCAGGAGGGGACAATGTTATCATCATCTGGAATGTGGGAACAGGGGAGATGTTGTTAAGCCTGGATGACATGCACCCTGACGTCATCCACAGCGTCTGCTGGAATGCCAACGGAAGCCTACTCAGTACCACCTGCAAGGACAAGGCGCTGAGAGTCATCGACCCCCGAAAGGGCCAGGTGGTGGCGGTGAGTGAGACAATGCCCTTCCTCTAGGACCATCTGACCCCCGCCCACCCAGTTCCCTGAACCCCAATCTTTTCACCCACCTCCCCAGGTCACTGAGCCCCTGAGACCCAGTACCTCCTAGCCCCATGATCCCTTGCACACAATGCCCTGACTCCTGGTCCTCTATATCCCCAGCACCCTGACACCCAGGCCTCTTCTCCTATAGCATCCAGCTCCCCAGCCTCTGACCCCCCACAGAAGCCTAGCCTCCAGAGTCTGACCCCCAACCTTCTCTGACACTCAGCTCCCAGTCGTCTGACCTCTTCAGCACCCCCAGATACCTAACAACCCCAGTCATTTATGCTCCTGACTCTTTTGTCACCCCAGCCCTCATCTCTGAACTTCAGTCTTCTCTAACAGTCAGTCCCAAAGCTTCTGATACCCCCAGCACTCATCACTCTGACCCCTAGCACCTTGGCACCGAGCCCTCTTACTCCCCTCAAATTCAGCTCCCTGACCCACCAGTCCTCCTCTAACACATGACCCTTCCCTCCTCTAGCACTCCACACCTCAAACTCACTCCCCTTAAGCCTTTGACCTGTCCCAGCCCTCTGTTCCACTGGCATTCAGCCCCCTAGCTCTCAGCTGTCTGACTCACATGATGCCCAACCTCTGATGCCTAGTTTGCCACCCTGACTTCTCATTCCTCTGACCCTCCCAGCCTTCTATTTCCCTAGACCCCAATCTCTCCATCCAGCTGACTCTGCAATCATCTTACTACCCCTGACACCTAGCTCTTTCTCCTACCCATACCCATGCCTGTATATGAGGAAGATTTCTGGACCTGGAGTCCAAAAGGCCTGGGTGCCCCAATACTGGCCCCACATCCCACTGATTGTGCTCCCTTAAACAATCACCATTCCAAGCCCGTCTTTCTTCATCTGTAAAGTGAGGGTGATGACTGTGCTCCCACACTCTGCACAGTAGGGCGGCTGTGAAGATCAGAGGAGACCTTGAAACATTCCATAAGCGTCAGGAGCTCCCAGCACCTGCCTCCACTAGTCCCCAGCCCCGTGACTCCCTGATGATCTTACCCTGTGACCCCCTTAGCACCCAGCCTAAAGACCTTCCTTGGACCCAATCCCTCTGCCCCCTGGCACTGAGCCTCCTGACTTTTTATCTCCCTGAGACCCCTAAAACCCAACCTGTCCATGCCTCTAACAGCCCCCGAGTCTCTAGCAGTCTGCCCTCCCAACCTTGTACCCAGTTCCCTGGCCCCTCCAGTGCCCAGGCCCCTGACCCTCCAGCCCTCTAATGTCCTTAGGAGCTAGATCCTAAGTCTTCTGTTTCCTTAGCAGCCAACCTCTGACCCTCTGACCTACCTGGCATCGAACCCTTGACCCCCAGTTCTCTGCCAGCCCACTTGGCACCCAGCCCCTGACCCTTCCTCTGCTCCCTACCCTAATAGGGGATTCTAGGTTAGATGCTGGGACAAGAGAAGCAGGAAGGGAGGTCAGGAGTGGGAGTGGGAAGCTTCATCCTACCGGCAGCATTCAAGTGAGGCCAGCAGCCCAGGAGAAACCTCCTCTCTGACCTGACAACCTCCCAGCAACTCCAAGGGGCGGGAAAGGGCCATCGAAGCATGCTCAGAGCTCTGCACTGGTAAGGGGGGTGCAGAAGGGACTTCTCCACTCCTGTGAGAGCTACTTCCTTCTTGGCTCCAGCACCCCCCAAACCTGGTCCCCACCAGCCTTAATAATCAAGGCTGTTGCTTTGGGGCTCTGTCCCTCCTTCCCCAGGCCTTTGGGGGTGAGATAATTAGGGACAGAGCAGCTAGCTTGACCTAGAGTCAGGAGAGACCTGGGCTCAAATCTTACCTTTGTGTAATTGTGGGCCAGTCACTTAACTGCTCTGTTTCCTCATCTATAAAGTGGAGGTGATAATATATGCAGTCCCTACCTCACAGAGTTTTTGTAAGGCTCAAATGAGGTACTGTATGTGAAGGGCTTAGCACGCTATAAAGTGCTGTGTAAACACTTACCAATTAATTAATTAATTAATTCCTGCCCCAGCTCCCAGCCTGCTTTTGCCTCCTGAGAGGTGCCTGGGTCACTGGCCTCATGCATTAATCCTTACCATCAGTGTGCATATGTGTTTGTCCATGCACACATGTGTGGCATGGTATGGCACGTGTTGTGTTTTGGTAGAACATGTCTTCATGCTTCCTCATATGTGTGGTGTCCATACCTAGGGGTCCTCAGGCCTATGTGCCTGGGCATGTGTGTGTGTGTGTGTGTGTGTGTGTGTGTGTGTGTGTGTGTGTGTGTGTCTGGGGCAGATGTGGATACTGGGGGGTGAGAGGGAGGCAGGGAAGGCGGGCTGCTCTAACCCCCTAACCCTGCGAGCAGGAGCGAGCCCGGCCTCACGAGGGTGCCCGTCCGATGCGGGCCATCTTCACCGCCGATGGGAAGCTGCTTAGCACCGGCTTCAGCAGGATGAGTGAACGGCAGCTTGCACTGTGGGACCTGGTAGGATAAGGAGGAGAGGTTTGCTATCTCTGGCCCCTGGAACCGTGCCAGGCCACCCTGGCTTCAGGGGGAACCTGGGAGACCATGCTGGGAGATAGCGGGGCAGAAAGGACAGTGCCAAGGCAGAGGGAGCCCCAGGGCACAAGGGAAGTGTCTTTTGCCGCCCCGTGCCCTCAGATGAGCAGGAGGGGCATTGGGCCAGAAGGCCCCCCTCTGGATCCTGAGGGATCTCCTGGCAGACAGACACAGAGTCTGCTGGAATTAGGAGCTGCTGCCGGGGACTCTCTCCCCCACCCCCTCATCCTTCAAGGCCTCAGGGTCCTCCCTCCCCTCCAGGGTGGTAAGCTGGATAACACTGTGCTCCTGTCTCCCTCCCCCTTCCCTGCCCCCACCCCCGTTTTGCTCCCCTCCCCCAGGAAAGGTTTGCTGCCCATGAAGGGATGAGGCCCATGCGGGCCGTCTTCACACGCCAAGGTCACATCTTCACCACGGGATTTACCCGCATGAGCCAGCGTGAGCTGGGCCTGTGGGACCCGGTAACGCAGCTGGTGGCATGGGCTGTGTGCCCCAGGGACTGGGCATCTTGGGTGGGCAGGCACACCTCCCCCTCCTGGGGCTCTGGGGGCCCCAGATACGCACGCTTAGATCCCTGCTGGATTCCGAGTCAAAGGATCTGGGTGCAAATGCTGACTGTGCCACTCAGTGGCCTCTGAAGCCCTTTCTAGTCCTCAAACAAGGATCCTATAAGTCACTTAACCTCTCTGGGCCTCCATTTCCCCTCTGTAAAATGGGAGAATTGGACCAGATGGCCTCTGAGCTCTCCTCATCTCTACTCTGACTGGCTCTGGCTCAGGCCTGGCCCTGCCTTCATGTCCTGGGGGACTATGGGAGCTGCCGCCCTCTTGACTCCCCCCTGCCCCCACCTCAACCCCCAGGTCCTCTGAGGGCTCTGTGTGGCTCAGCCCTCGTCAGGCTCCGCCTGCCTGGTGATGCCAAGTCCCCAGGGGATGGCGTGATGCTGTCTGCATGGAGTGGTGGGGAGTGCAATGCTGAGAGTTGGTGGGAGATGGACGACAGTAAGGGGAATGCCCCTGTGCCCTCGGCTCCCCTCTGGGAAGGCGGGAGAGGGGACAGAATGGGGAGCTGATGAATCCCAGCTTCACCCTCCTGCGTAAGCTTGGACAGGGCCTGTCTCTCTCTTGGCCTTAGTTTCCTCTTCTGTAAAATGGAAGCCATCCAGTTGTGGTCCCTATCCATCAGCCCGCATGCTCTGGGTGCAGGTTTGGGGGTGGAGAGCCGTGTGTCGGTGGTAAGAAGGGCGCTGTGTGCTGACCTCTGGTGGTCATTGGGAGCCTTGCAGCTGAGATACTCGCCAACTCCCACGGGGCAGGGGTTCGGATGCCGAAGCATGGGCAGGTGGTGCAGGGGGGTAGGGCGGGGCTGGTTACAACCCCTGTGCTCCACCCAGAACAACTTTGAGGAACCCATGGCACTCCAGGAGATGGACACCAGCAATGGGGTCCTGCTTCCCTTCTATGACCCCGATTCCAGCATAGTCTACCTGTGTGGCAAGGTGAGCACCCGGTGGGCAAGGAGACGGGCACTGGGGGGGACCTGGAGAGAGGACAGGCTGGGCTGTTACGCCATGAATGAGAATTTAGTAAGTGTGCCAGGCAGTGTGCTGAGCCTGGAGATGCGAAAGCAAAAACATCACCATCCCTGCCTTCAGCGAGCTTGCATTCTCTTGGGGGGAGGCATAGTGGTGGAGTGGGCTTGGGCAAGTCACTCACTACCTATCTCTGTGTCTTGGTGTCTTCCTTTGTAAAACAGGTTAGATTCACTGGACACATGATCCTAGGACCCTACAACCAGACCCCTCCAGGGCTTCCAGTCTTATGAACCACCCCCTCCCCACCCCCGAGTCCTCCAAAGGGGACAAAGCCCTTCCCTTCAGACCCCTCTCTGGAGCCATAGTGTAGGGGAGAGAGCAGGGGATTTAGACCCAAAGGGCTTGAGTTTGGGTCCTGACCCTGCTACTTGCTACAAGTTACCATACTTCCCTGGGCCTTCGTAAAATGAGAGGGTGGGGCTGATGAGGGAGCGCTGAGGTCCCTTTTAGCCCTAGACTTAAGACCTTACAGACCAGCAGATAAAGAATGGGAGGGGGACAGCCTGGGACTTCTGGTCATGGAAGTGAGGAAAGTCACGCTCCTGGGGAGGGAGCAGCTTGGAGGGAGGAGCCCAAGCCCTGATCTGAAGTGGGCTTTGCAGGGGGACAGCAGTATCCGGTACTTTGAGATCACCGACGAACCCCCCTTTGTCCACTACCTGAACACCTTCAGCAGCAAGGAGCCCCAGCGAGGCATGGGCTTCATGCCCAAGAGGGGCCTGGATGTCAGCAAGTGTGAAATTGCCAGGTCAGACCTTCCCTTCCCCCACCCCACCCGCAGGATGCCCAGCCTGAGAGAGGCCCAGTCACACAGACACGCACATGCATGCAAATGCACAGACACACGCACAGGCACATACACCCATATGTATGCACATAGATATGCATGTGTGCATATGTACACCAGCGTGCACACAGACATGCAAATGCACGCACATACACGCACACAGACACATACTCACGCATGTACTACATACATGTAATGCACATCCACACATGCAGAAACATACATGCATGTGCATGCGTGCATGTACACACATGAACATCGCACACATCATGGTACAATAAAGTCTTGGATGTGGACTCAAAGGCCCTGGGTTCAAATCCTACCTGTTGGCCTTAGACAAGTGATTTAACCTCCCTGGGTCTCAGTTTCCTTCTTTGTAAAATGAAGGGTTGGAACTAGATGCTCTCTGAGGTTCCTTCCAGTTTTAAAGCTATGACCCCATGAGTTCTCTGGACCTTGGATTGTTCTTCTGTAAAGACGGGGGTGAAGTGTTGGACTGCGGGATTTGACTTAGGTCACTCCCCATTCTAAGTATGTGGTCCAGTTGGATCAATCAGCAAACACTTATTAAGCCTCCACTCTATTTCGGGCACTGCCCTAGGGGCTGGCGATATGAAGACACGAAAATGAGACAATGCCTGCTCTTGAGGTGTTGAGAGTCTATGGGGAGAAGGATCCTCTCCTGGGGAATGGCTTTCTCTCTCCTCTGGGAGGTGGGGGGAGGAGGGTGCCCGCCCCCTTCCTGGGCTAACTCTAGCTGAAGCTAAGCTGGAAGAAGGGCAGCTGGGGGGGAAGGGAGAGAGAAGGCTTTCTTGAGCCGGTGAGACCTCAGCCTTCCTCATCCTCCAGATTCTACAAGCTGCATGAAAGGAAGTGTGAGCCCATCATCATGACTGTACCCCGAAAGGTGAGGGATCTGGGGGTTCCCTTGGACTGGGGGGGAGATTCAGACACTTGCCTCTCTGAGCCTCAGTTTCTCCACCTGAAATAAAAATCTTCAATAGGATCATTGGGAAGAAATGCTCTGTAAATATGTTTGTGATGTATGATGTAAATATTACCAGAGAGAACTAGCCCTGTCACCTTGGGAGAGTCTCTTGAAGACTGAGGCAGCTCTCTGACACCAGGCTCTTTGGATTCCTTGGGAGAGATTTAAGGAAACTGTGAACTTGAATGGCACCAAAAAGCCTAGATCTTTGTTTTCCACTAACATCTCATTGAAATTTACCATTCCCTTTAATTAGGGGTTTTAAGAAACCTCTTTTTTAAACCATGATTCTGTGAAAGGATCCACAGGCTTCAGCAGGCTGCCCAAGGGGTCTGTGATAAAAAAGGGGAAGCGCCCCCGATCTAAGACAATATATGGTGCTCTTCTGATTGGGATGAATAGGGGAAGGGGGTGCCTTGTGGGTGGCTCCTTAGAGACAGCTTGACCTTGGCCACCTTGAAGCTCATAAGACCAGGGTCCTAGCCCCACTTCTGATGCATATGGATGGCTGTGTGATCCTGCTCAAAGCACTTAACCTCTTATCACCCTGGGCACCTCTCAGAGACTCATTGTAGAGAAAGGTGGCAACCTGCATTGGTGGAGAGAGTTCTTCGTTTGGGAGTTCCCTCTGTCACTGAAATCAGATGCCCATTCCCCATCCCTGTACTGAGTACCATAACTCAGGCGGGCATTGCCTAGGGCTGTAGGACACAGCTATGGAGCAGGCAGGTGAAGATTTGTTCAGGGGGAGGGCACCCCCAAGGGCATGGTCAGATTCAGGAGGCTCACCTCCTCCTTCCACATTCCTCTCCCATCCTGTGTAGTCAGACCTGTTCCAGGATGACCTGTACCCTGACACGCCAGGCCCTGAGCCAGCCCTGGAGGCAGATGAATGGCTAGCAGGCCAGGATGCAGACCCCGTGCTGATCTCCCTACGGGACGGCTATGTGCCCCCCAAGAGCCGAGAACTTCGGGTCACCAAACGCAACATCCTGGATGTCCGGCCACCCACTGGCCCGAGACGCAGCCAGTCTGCCAGTGATACCTCCTTCTCGGTGAGCATGGACGCTAACTTCTCCCCTAACCCTCAGCCCCTGGCTGAGCCTTAGATCTCTCTCTATTAAAAAAGGGGGGTTAGCCTAGATACCTCAGGAGGCAGCATGGGACAGTAGTAAGAGCATTGGTTTTGGTATCAGAGGCCCTGGGTTCAAATCCTGCTTCTGACCTAAATCATGGTATTCCTTCATTTAAATCCCACTTCTGACACTTTACCAGACACGTCTATGGCTCTCAGGATCTTCCTCTGCAAAAGGGGTTGGGGTGGGAGCAGGGACCCTTACAGGGGGAGATCTCAGATCCTAAGAGCCACTTGGGGAACTTCCTGCCAGACCTCACCTTCAATGGTCCCCCAGATTACTTCCTTCTTGGACCCTCACCTCAGTGGGGAGCAGAGGCCTTTCTGACACCCCATACCCTTCTCACCTTCCCTTCAGCAGCAGCAACAGCAGCAGACCCTGGAAACATTGCTTGAGGAAATTAAGTCCCTCCGGGAGAGGGTCCAGGCTCAGGAAGAGAGAATCACAGCCTTGGAGAACATGCTTTGCGAATTTGTCGATGGCACTGATTAGCCTTGCCCCCCACCGCAGTCCCCATCTCCTGCTCCCACCTCCCTTCCTCTAACCCCAGGATGGGAGGGGAGAGCTTAGGTAGGGTTGGGGGGGGGGCTGTGAACTCAATCTAGGGGACTCTGCCCCATAGAGGGGAGGCTGAGAAGAGTAGAATGCTTTCCCCAACTTTCAAATGGGGAATGGGGTGTGAATCATGGCCTTTTCCTTGAGGGGTTCACCTCTGAGAGAGGAGCTCAGCCCCTCTCAATGGAACACTCACCCCAACCTTGTGTGTCTAGAGAGGGAGGGAGTTGGAAGGCAACACTCTATACCCCCTCACGGGTAGGGTTGAGGGACATTGCTAGCAATCGATCAAGAAGCATTTAATAAGCTCTTACTGTGTGTGAATCAGAAAAGACAAAAATGAAACTATCCCTGTCCTCAAAGAGCTTACATTTTGGGGGGGGGAGACTTGGGATTTGACCTGAGGACAGAGGAAGGACTGTGGGGGCCAGTAGTGTTGACAGTGGAATTTTTAGGCAAACCCTGTGGTAGAGGCAGGGGAGGGGAGACAAGAGAACAGGAAAACACTTTTGAGGAATGTGGTGGTTAGTGGGGAATGGCCTCTTCTGCCCTCGTTTTTTCCTTCCCTTCCCCTTTCTCTCCCCAGCCACCATAGGGGTTAGAGGAGACCTGAGGAGAGAGAGGTTTCACATTAGCCAGGCTCTAGAAGTAGGAGCTTCGCTGCAGTGTGGGAGATCAAAGAAGGCAGAGACTTCTACTTCATCACGGAAGGGGGGAAGGGGGGTGGGGTTTCTCCCTGGGATGGGCAGGTGGAAAAAACCCCACAGGAAAGGACAGATGCCTGGAGGGGCCTTCCAGGCCCCTCACCCATGGCTGGGTGCCATCCCCTCCTCCACCTCAGATCTCACCACCCATCTTCCCAATAGCACGTGGGCTCCTATCCTGGTGTGTGAAGGCTGCCCCCCAACACACACACACACACACACACACACACACACACACACACACACACACACACACACCCTCACTTCACTAGGCTAGGTGTGAAGGTATGGCTTGGAATGGAGCATATTGTCCACACCCTCCCTTGCCCCTGTCTGTCCCTCCCCCCCATCATGGGCTCTGCTCTTTGAAAAGGAAATTGTGGAGGATTGAAAAATTAAATATTTTATTAAATACT
Source organism: Phascolarctos cinereus (assembly GCF_003287225.1). NCBI lineage: Eukaryota > Metazoa > Chordata > Mammalia > Diprotodontia > Phascolarctidae > Phascolarctos > Phascolarctos cinereus. The sequence continues at coordinate 33,273,217 of NW_027555958.1, forward strand.
CAGCCTAAGTGTAGTGTGTATGTATACGTCTGTCTGTGGACCAGAATTGAATGAGACAGAGGGTTCCGGCCGGCCTGGGGCTGAAGGCTGAAAAGGATGGAACTTCCATCTCGGGGAGCACGGGGGTGGGGGGTGGGGTCAGAGGACCCCTGCCGCTTTGCCCACAGCTGCTGAATCTCCTAGGGAGGGATGTGGAAGGAGCCAGCATGACTGCTTCCCCTCACCAACCCCTGGTGCTTATGAAATGTTACTATGCATCTGCGGCTTGTCTCCCTCCTCATCCCACATCTAAGGCATTCGGTCCGTTTTAGGGATGACAAACTGTAACCACACCAGATAAGTGACAGCATTCGAAATCATGGGATAGAAGGTCCCCTTGAGGGAACAGACATTTAGCCTGAAGAAGAGGCTTGGAAGGGAAGGAAAGACATTTATCTTTAAATCTTCTCAAGGCTTTCGTTCTGCTGAGCCCTAGAAAGGATCAGCTGGGCAAAGATAGAGCGAAGCATTTTTTAAGTGGCTCAACATAATCAATCCTGGCCCAGGATTCCCAAGGGGAATGCGGACTCCTCGTGTGCCTGGGTGGCGGCTGGAGAACCAGCTGTTCACGCCACCGGCGCCACACCTTGGGTTTATTGCCTCGTTAGGGTAGTTGGGCAGGAGGGTGTCTAAGGGCCCTCCCAAGAATGGCCCCTTTCCCTCCCTCCTTGGGGAAGAGGGCCCTGAGTGAGGCCAGACCTTCAACAACCCCCACACCTGTGGGGAGTGTGCCCAGCCTCCTCCCCCACCTCCCCGTGGGCTTTTCCCAATAAAATCAGTCTCAGTAGGAGAACTGCCAGTTTTAAAGCCTTTTTGTTTTGTTTTATTTGTGTCTCTTCTGCTGGAGTGTCCCTGGCCCAGGGTGGGGAAATGACAGGGAGAGGTGGGTGGGACAGGAAGGTTCAATCTTGTGGCTTTTTTGTCGTGTGTGTGTGTGTGTGTGTGTGTGTGTGTGTGTATTTGGAGTTGTCTGGCTGGGCAGGCCCTTCTCACAGTGTGAGCCAGTCCTTTGGGGATGGGGGTGGGGGGTTGTGTGCATCGGGACCCTTGCCCGGGGGTCTGTGCTTCTTGGGGCTGGGTGGGGAAGGGGAGAGCAGGGAGGAGTTAGCACCATTGGGTGGAAGGTTTCTGTGGTTGCACCCTCAGCAGGGGTGGAGTGGGATAGCAGCAGCTGGTGGGAGTGGGGGGCTGGGGAGGGGGCATGTGGTGCCAGAGGGCATCAGGAGAGCTGGGTGTAACCCCCTCACACACCACACCTCCACCACTACCATCTCAACCCCAGATCTCATGACCTGGGCTCCTGGAGTCCCGATGCCGAGTATACCCCCTCCCGCCCATCCTCTCAGACACCAGAGGGCAGCCTGGGCCCTCCCCGGCATTGAGGAGGGGGCACCACGTACGGTGGGGGTGACATTTTGCCCTCCTCCCTGCTCTTGCAGCCCATGATGGAGGGGGCAGCACTGGTCCCTAGGCATGGGTTCCAGCGTTGTGCTCCGCCACCTGGGAGAGGTCAGGGCCACCCTGAGAACCAGGAGGGGTGGGGAAGGGGGAGCTGGCTGCAGCGCCCAAGGCGCCCAGGCCCAGCTAAGTGCACTTGACTCAGGGAGGGGTCGAGGGGGGCCAGGCCCCTCCGAGGTGCTGGTTTGTGTTGGGGTGGAGCACACGGCGTGGAGCTGAGCACCCCTCCCCCCAAGGGGGTTGGGCCAGATATGGAAAGGGGGTCTAAGAACGTTTCCCCAGGGCAGAGTAAGCAGGCAAGGAGTCAGTATTGGGGCAAAGGGGCCAGGGCTCAGACAGCGTCCTGCTCGCCTATCCCTCCACCTATCCAGGGTCCGAGCTGCGCCCCTCCCCCTGCCCGCCCCAGTGCTGCTCTGGGAAGGGTACTTGAATCATGAGTGGAAGTGTGACAATGAAAGGCTCATCCTGCCCACCAAAGGAAGGGCTGGGGGAGAAGCTGCTGGGGTCGGTTGCCGGGGAGGAGGCCAGGGCACAGCTAGCAAAGAACCGGTCAGAGCCACACGTGCCCCGGGACCGAAGTGGCTCCCTTGACCCCTCCCCCTCCCCCTCCCCAGGTGCGCTCGAGGCCCTTCTGCTCTGGACCTCCTTGGTTTGCCTGGCCCTTCCCTCACTCCAGCGCCTCCCCTCACCCATCCCCCCGTCCATCCCCCCGCTCCAGTCACCACCTCTGGTCACCCTACTCTGTCCACAATCCCCAACTTGTGACCCCAGTGCTCATGCAGCACTACCAGGGGCTCGGTTCTGAACCTCTCCCATTCCCCTTCCTCCCAGTGGCTCAATCTGAGTATAGGGATGGGGATAGGGGTTGAGGTGGGGGGAATGTCCTTCCCCTCCCCTTCAGTCACGTCCGGGCCCCACCCTCCACCAAGCCAGTGGGGAGGGCTTGTCCTGGGCTCTGACCCACAGTGGGCATCCCCAGCCTTAGCACCCTGCGGAGCGGTCCCCATGAGGCTGGAGGCGGAGGTCCCTTGCCTGGGGAGTGGAGAGAGGGGAGGGGTAGAGGGGGGGCCACGGGGGCTACTGCTCAGTCAGTGACAACTGAAGGATTCTTTTGAATTCTTCCTCCTCCTGGCGCTCCCGCCGTTCAGCCTCCTCCTGTTCCTGGGCCGACAACTCCATGGCCAGACGAAGCTGTTCATCGTAGCTAGGGAAGACGTGGCCGGGGCCGCCAGGGCTGGGCGCGGAGGCTGGGGGGGCCGGGGGCCCGGGCTGCCGCTGGGGAGTGTGCTGGGGGGGCCTGTGGGGAGAGGAGAATGGTGATACATTCCAACTGACCCTGCCCTTTCGGCTCTTTCTGTGGGGGAGGCCAGAGGAACAATGACTAAGATCCCATGTGGGTCACCGCTAGGAACTGCACAGGTCGCTTAAGTCAACCCACTCATTTTACTGAGGAGGAAACTGAGGCCCAGTGAGGTTTAGAGATAAAGCTAGCCGGGACCTCACAGACCAGCTAGTCCAACTCCCTGATTTTACACTTGAGGAAGCTGAGGCCTGGAGAGAAGTGATTTGCCCAAAGTTCAGTAGCTGGGAAGCAGGAGAAGGAGAATGTAAACCCAGGTCCTGGGACTGGAATCCCATCCAGAACTCTTTCCCTTACACTAAATTGGTCCAGGGACATTCTGACCTTTGCCTAGGCTTGGGGGACTTGTCTGGCTTGCTTCTGAGAGGCTGCCCCAACCTGAAAAGGTATTTCCACCAAAAGCCTTGGGAAGGGGGACCCTCCTCCCCCAGCACCTGGGCTTCAATGGAGCGAAGCCTGCCTAGGGTATGGGAGGGGGGTGCCCTGGGGCTCTAACCCCTTTGCCCTGCTCACTATGGGCAGGGAGTCAGGCGCCCTGAAGGGTCTGGGAGAGAAATCCCCAATCCCTCTCCCCTACCTTGGGCCCACCCAGGGCTTTGGCTGGAAGCCCAGAACTCGAGCTCGGCCCCACCTGGTGCCCTCTGTCCCTCTGTCACTGACCTGTCTGGCCTTCGGCCTTCCTGGGACATGGGGTAGGTGCCAGGCTTGGTATTGGTCAGCGCTTCCCAGATGGTGACCTGGGAGAGGGGGCACCGGGCATGTTAACCTGACCCTGAAGTCACCCGCCCCCCCCCCAAAAAAATCACTACTCCTTTCCCATCCCCAGCATAAGGCCTTCTGGACTTTTCCCCTGGTGGAAGGGAGAGGGCAAGGATTGAGGAAGGACTGACCCACTCAGTCCCTGGGTCTTGCTGATGGATGGTGTGGCCCCATAGGGTGCCCTGCCTCCACCCCAGGCCCAGGAAGAGGCTAAGCCAGAAGCGGGCACTGCCAGCTGGGCACACCTGGTCATATTCACTGCCTGCCTCTAACAGGCTCTGCTGGATTGCGAACTGCAACAAATCGTCCTCTTCCTCTCGGCCTGGCTCCCTCTGGCTGCCTAGGACACTGTACCCCCGGGGTGCCTCGAACAGGGAGGGCGCGATCTCACAGCCTCGGCATGATGCTAGGCAGGGGCAGAATCGGGTGGTGGGGACAGAGAGAGAGAGTCAGGAGTAGAAGGACCAGGATTCACAGGGCGTGGACCTAGGAAGGGCCTTAGGGATCATCTAGCCCCACACCCTCATTTTATGGAAGAAGAAAAAGGCTCAAATGTTAGTCAGGATTTGAACCCAGTTCCAGGCATCAGCCTGTTACTCATTTGACTATATCACTGGGGGAGGCTCCACTTGTGAGGAGTTCTTTCTGTGGCTCAGCTCCCCTCATATCCACCCCACCTCAGAACCACACTGGGGCATCTCCAAGGCTTTGGGCAGTAAAGACCAAGGATCCTTAAGCTGCTAGGGAGGAGGGTGGGGAGTTCTGGGTGGGGTCAGGGAGAAGAGGAGAGTGTCTCACTCATGGAACTGGAGCTGCTGATGCTGGAGTTGTCACTGCTGGGGGATGGGGCTTCACTGCTGGGGCTGCCTCGGACAGAAGTTACGGGCTCATCACAACCATTGAGGTTCCCGAAGGTGATTCGGGCATTAAGGATGTGGAAGATGGGGATCTCTGGGGAGGAGAAGGAAGGGGGAGAATGGGCTGAAAATGTCTTCCCCACCTTCATTCATGGCCTACCTTGATACAGGCTTCTTCCATCCCCCCGTCCAACCAGTGCTATCCCACAATCTTGGCCTGACGCTGGGCAGAAAGGCATTTGGTCATTAATTTGGGAAGCACTCACGTAGTACCTACTCTATACTAGACACTGTGTTTGGTAATGAGGAGGCCAAGGCAAAGATCCAAAGAGCCCCTGCTCTCAAGCAACTTACGTTTTCCTAGGCTTCTGATTCATCTAGTTCGTAAGGTAAGATGGAAGGGACCTTGGAGGTCATGTACACCCTCATTACAGAGAGGAGAAGACTGAGGCACTGAGAGGGGGAGAGACTTGCCTAAAGTGAGAGAGGAAGAGGAAGGAGGGGGAGAAAAGAAGAAGAAGAAGAAGAAGAAGAAGAAGAAGAAGAAGAAGAAGAAGAAGAAGAAGAAGAAGAAGAAGAAGAAGAAGAAAGAAGAAAGAAGAAAACAGAGAGGGAAGGAGGGAAAGAGAGGAGAAGGAGAGAAAGGGGAGGAGAGATACAAAGATAGAAAGAGAGAGACAGAGATGGAGAGAAAGAAAAGAAAGAGGAAAAGAAAAGAGAAAAGAAGAAAACAGAAAAAGGGCAGAGGGAGAAAAACAGATGGAGAGACAGAGAAACAGGAGAGAGGAGATAAGAAAGAAAGGGGAGATGGGGAGAAGGGAGGGAGACAGAAAGATAGAAAGAGAGACAGAGAATGAGATGGAGAGAAAAAGGGGGGCAACAGAGAAAGGGGAGGGGAAGAGAGGCAGAGATAAAGAGACAGAAAAATAGGAGAAGAGGAAGACAGAGACGGGGAAGGGAGGCAGAGAAAGCCAGAGAGAGTGCCACGTTAAGATTCCCCAAGGTGCGCAAGTGGTCCTTTTGTGCTCAGCACTCCCCATAGCCTCTTGACCTCAGGCTGGGGTAGGGGGGCAGAACTGAAAGGACAGATTGGCAGGGGAGAGAGGGGAGGCGCACTCACCAATCTTGACAGGAAAACCAGGAGGCAGGCGCAAGGTGATGAAGTCTCGCAGCTTGGCAAAGAGGGCATTGCTGATGGCCATGAGGTCAATGATGGGAGCTACCTGCTCACACAGGGACAGGGGGTGCTCCTCACACAGCCACAGCTTGGCTTTGAACCTGGGGTACCAGACCCCCAAGGTGAGATGGAAGATGGAAATCTTAGGGAAAGAAGGACCCCCCACTCAACTTATCCTCTCCATTCCCCCAACCCCAGCCCTGCTCATCTCTAAACCCAAACCCCCTGCCCTCTTCCCCTGCCCCATGTCCCTTCTCAAGGAGCCAGCCCCTGCCTCCTGCCATGCTCAGAGCCTGGGAATCAAGGTGTCCTCACTTCTGGGTCTTGGTGGTGAGCTCCATGGGCCGCCCCATGTCCCGGTTACCAAGCTCGAAGCTGGGGTTGAAATATTCCTCTGCAGTGATGGCGGTGGGATTGGTATGGCTCAGCGTCTGAGTGATCAGGGTCTGTGCCAGGAAATCAGTTCGATTCATTCCAATTCAAACAGCACATGCATAGGACCCAAGGGTCCTGGTTCCAGGACTGGAAAGATGCTCCCAGGCCATCTCCTCCAGCCCCTTCATTTTACTGATGAGGAAACTGAGGCCCAGGGAGTTGAACTGACTTTCCCAAGGTCACACATATAATAAGTGTCAAAGGCAGAATTTGAACTCTGGTCTCTGATGCCAGAGTCAGCGCTCCCTGCATTTCAAGGCACCGTTTTCAGTTATGATATGAGAAGACCACAGTGAAATAATCTCAGCCCTCAAGGAGTTTATGAACTACTGTGGGGGGGGGGTGGGGGAGCACAGGGTAGAAGATGGAAGAACAGAGAAGCAAATATAGAACAAATATGGCATAATTTGTGGCAGGGATTGCGCCAACTAGGGGAATCAGGAATGGTTTCCAGTAGAAATTGGAGCTTGAGTTTGATGAGAGTTAGGGCTTCCATGATGGGCAGTTTAGGAGGAAGGGAATGCCACACATAGGGCAAAGGAGTGGCATGGTCAGACCTATTTTAGGAACATCAGTTTGGTGGCTCCGTGGAGGCTAGAGTGGTACATCAGGCAAAAATCCCACCTCCACCTGCCATGATCCCCAAGCTGGATTTCCCCTCAGCCTCCAAGCTCCTACCACATACCAGACGCTGTGCTCAGTGCCAGCATACAAAGAAAGACAAAATCAGCCCCTGCCCTCTCCAGCCTTCCAGGCCACCATCAGGCTCCCATAGCCCGTGGGTATCCAGGAGTTCTGGAGTTGAGGGGAGGGGAGAGTAGGATCTCAGCAGGCTGTCGGGGGATGAGGGGAGGCCCTAGAATGGAAAGTCTCCCTAATACTTCCCTTCTGCCCTGCCCCCACACTCACATGGTCAGTGTCACATGGTCACTTCCAGGCATGCCTCTCCCCAATATGGCACTCACCCCATTATTGGGCCCCCCATGCTGCTCAGCGATGCCCAGGAAGGACTGCAGTGGGGTCTTGCTCCCTGCAAGAGACAGAGGTCTCATCACATAGGCAGGTACCACTCATTCCTACCTACCTACTCCCCTTGGCACCCAGACCCTGCAAGGTCCATGGCAGGAAAGCAGAGACCAAGACCAGAATTATGTCCAAAACAGAAAGCAGAAGGGTTGCCAAGATCCCTCTCAACTCTGCTGTTCTCTGGTTCTATCCCATGCTGGTCAAGGAAGGCCTAGGAGCAGAGCAGGGTGTCCTGGGGCTGCCAAAGGGCCAAGAGAGAGCTGAAAACAGCTGCCTTTCACCTCCCTGGGACTAAGAGAAATGAAAAATTACCGTCATGATTTTTAATGATTGCTGGTCATAAACAGTGAAAATAGTAACTGGTGGGTATACTGCATTTGTCTTGGGGGCATCACGGTATAATGGATAGAGTGCTGGACACGAGAGTCAAAAAGACCTGGGTTTGAATCCTGCCTCAGACACATCCTAGCTATGTGACCTTGGGCAAGTCATTTAGGCAACTGAAGCAAAAGCCTCAGTTTCCTCATCTGTAAGACAGGGGTAACAATAGTCTACATCACAGGGTTGTTTTGAGGATATAATAAGGTAACAGGAAAGTCCTTTGAAACCTAAAAGTGCTATGTACATTTCATCTATTGTTGATTTTGTCATTCTCATCTTTAATTTTGATGGGACTTCAGAAAACAATGGTTCTTGCTATTGTTTCCTGTTTGTCAGTCTCTTGTGCAAGTGAATAAAATGAGCATTTTCTATGACTAAAGACAAATATTAAAACTTTTTCTTCCTCCGTTTCCTCCCAGAGTTGTTTTGAGGATCAAATAAGGCATATTTGTACAGTGCCTGGCTCATAGCAGCCACTTAATACATGTTTGTTTCCTCCCTTCATCTTCCATAGGTTCACTGAAAGCATCTTCAGGACAACTCCAATAGCAGACAGGAAGGGGACAATGGGTACTTCGCATTTCCACCATTTCGATCACTTCTGGGAGGTCTCTCTATTTTCAAAGATTTTCATTCTATGTAGTTTGGAGGTTATGAGTATTCAATGAGGTGAAAGCTACTGAAAATGTTGGTCTTGAATTTGTCAAAGTCAAGATTGTGTCTAGATGATTGTGGGCAATGCTCTTATCCAGGGTCGTCTTCTAGCTCCAGTACAGTTTATTTGGATCAAGAATATTTGGGGAGTTGTATTTGAAGAGCAGGCATTTGTAACTTGTTCAACTCTCTCGACCTCAGTTTCCTCATCTGTAAAATGAGGGCCTGAATTTCTACGGGGCAATATTGTGTCCCAGTGATTGTGGGTAATGCTGTTATCTAGATTTGGGTACAGTTTGTTTAGTTATACAGTTATACACCAGAGAGTTGCAGGTGTAGAATTCTTACAACTTGATGGTACCTAAGTATTCCATATGCACTAAATACCATTTCCTTGCAAAATCTGCATCTGTCTATATGGCTGAGCTCCTTTGGGTGACCTTTCTGTAATTTTTAGTGGCTCTGCCTGAGTCCCATATAATCATTGTAAACTCTGTTTCTGAGAAAAAAAAACCCAAAAGACTTAGCCACTTATTCATTGCTTCCTTTTTGATGGTATTTTGGATTGAGTTTATGCGGCTGTTACCCATGGAAGGTCTTTGGTTCCACACTTAGATCTTAGCCTTGAGAAGTTCCATCCAAAGGTAACCCAGTATTGGTCACATTCCAAAAGTATTTAAAGTTTTAATTGGATTAGCATGCAATCTGAGAACTTTTATCGATCCTCCTCTCCTTTTTTGACAAAGACCTCAACTTCCCCATCTCAGAACTAGATAAATGTAACCACAAAATAAATAAGAAAGAAGTTAAGGAGATGAATAGAATTTCACCTGTTCATCTTTCTGTGACTACCTTAGGGTGGTAAGCACTGTGTTTTCATTAACACTGTACAGGTTTTTGTTCAGATCATTTTTAAACCTGTTGTGCATTTTATTATACTAAACGTGTGCACTGACTTATATTGCAAAGGTGTTCATTGCTCTAAAGTTCTTTTTCCTATTGAGCTTCTGATTCAGGATAATAGGAATACTAGATTCAGAGCTAAAAGGAACCTCAAAGGTCCCTTGTCCACTACCCTCATTTTACAGATAAGGAAACTGAGGCCAAAAAAGGTGAAATTATTTTTTAGATCTTTATAGTTATTGCCTTCATCCACTGGTTCTGTTTGACCTCCATAATGAAGCTAAAAGCTTTGAGTCTCTATTTTTTCTCAACACACTTTAAGAATTTTTATACTCATTCACTCCAAAGATCTTTTTATATCACTGGAGAAAATTTCTGCACGACAAAGAGGCTGTGGAATGGGTTTTTTGATGGAGCCATATAATGGCTCCATGTATGTCATCCATGTATGTCAAGTGACTAATATTATTATCATTTCCCACTCTGATGTCTTGAAGTTTGAATCCCAGACTCTGCCACTTACTACCTGGGGTAACCTTAGGTAAGCCACTTCACTCCTCTAGGCCTCAGCCTGCTCATCTGTGAAATGAAAGGGTTATGAGAAGACATATGAGAAGACATTCCCACTCCACTCAATTGCAGAAGCCCATAAATGTTATATGCTGCACATTTTCAAACTTTTCCAATTTATTAATGAGTAATGCTAATTTTTCCTTTCTTCTCTTTGTTTTATTTGTAATGTGGAATTGTTCTCTGGAAGAGGAAGGAGGAAGGATATTGGGGGGAAATTTGGTGATCTTAAAAAATGAAAAAGGGACAACAATGAAAACCTTTTTTAAAAAAAAGAAAAGAATTTTTTAAAAAATGAAGGCATTGGATTCCAATGTCCCTTTTACCTTGATTTTATTATTCCTATGACTTCTCTAGGCCTCATATGTATAGGTAAAATGAGGGGGTTGAACTCAGTGACCACTAAGGTCCCTTCCAGCTCTGGTTCTAAGATGCTATGATAGTATCTGATTCTCACCACATCCCTGTGGTGTGAGAACAACAGACAACAATATTTTAAAACTTCGACTACAGCTCAAGTGTTAGGGTATAGGGGGAGTTTGGCAGGGAGGGAAGAGGGCAGAAAAAGGGTGACCCAGACCCCCCAGCCAAAACCCTTCTATGACTTGAGTAAATGGTCTCTGAGAACAGCCTGAAGTCAGACTACTGAGGAGCCTCTCCAGTCTCTGTGGGACTGAGCCATGGGCACACAATCCTGGCCGTGGCCAAGGCGCCACTCCAATCTGCAAGGATCTACCCACCCCTGCCCTCCACTGCACAGCATTTCAAACCAGGAGGTATTAGCTTTTCATTGTATCACATACCCCTTTGACAGTCTGGTAAAACTTGTGGACCCCTCCATAGAATAAGATTTTTAAATGCATAAAATAACACACATAAGATTACAAAAGAAACCAAGTATATCAAATTATAGTTATCAATTTAAAAAAAAAACAAGTTCATAGACCACCCCCCGCAAGATACCTTGTTGTAGAGCCATGATAATAAAGGGGACTTTCATGGAAGAATTTTTTAAAAAAACCTGATATCCCTTTGGCATTTTAAGATTACAAAGCATTTTATAATCACCTTTAATCCTTGACAAAGTCCTGCCTGTAGGTAGTGCAAGTATTATTATACCCATTTTACAGATGAGGCAGGAAACTGACACCCAGAGTTAAAGAGATTTGCCTAGGCTGACAGAGGCAGGACTGAAATCCAAGCCTTCTGACTCCAAATCCAGCACTCTGGGGTTTCCCTGGTTTCCTTTAAGGTTCAGCTCAAATCCCATCTTCCTTTTTTCAGGTCACTCTCCCAGCCCCAGCTACTAGTGCCTGCCCCTCTCAATTACCTCCTATTTCTTTTGTTGTGTCTTGTATACACCTAGCTATTTATGAGCCACCTTCCCCATTGGACTAAGCGCCTTGAGGGCAGGAACTGTTTTCTTCCCTTTCTTTGTATCTCCAGTGCTTAGCCTGGCACACAGTAAGCACTTAATAAATGCTTGCTGACTGGTTGACCATGCTGGGATGCCTCACAATTATCTTTCCTGTTTCAGACGGAATAACTGAGGCTCAGAAAGATCAGGTCATTTAATTAGTCAGTGGTGAGGTGGAAGCTGGATCAGTGCCTCCTGACTCCCTCACTCAGGGCCTTTTCCACTGGACCACAGTGAGCCCTTGCTGGGATGCTAGAAGACACTGCCAGAGGGAGCATAGGAATCTGCCCCGCCTCACCCAGGCCCCCATAGGCCTCCCACCCATACCTTTGATCTTTCCTTTGTGCTGTTCTGATAAATGCTCTGTCCGTGTTCGGGTGATGAGCTCCACGTTGGATGCACCATACACCTGGCATAAGTCAGAATGGAGGTTCAGACACAGATTCTCCTACTCCCTGTTTCTCCTCCCCACCCACCCACTCCCTCACCCACAAAGTGGACTTCCCACCCACTTCTCCCCACCCACTCTCTCCCTGTGGGCCTCCCACCCACTTCCTGAGGACAGCAAACAAGTGGCCTTGTTGCAAGGCTAGAAGGGACCTGGTGAGGTCATATGGTCCATTCCCTTGCCTTCACAAGATCATTGGCAAATGTGATTAGACTCTAAATTCCTGGAAGGCAGGGACCTTCTCTTGCCTTTGCACAACTTAGCACAATGCACCTGTGATTTCATCCATGTTGGGAACTCCCTGGTACCAACATGGCAGATGCTTAATTTTGCTGAATGAATAAATTAATGTCTCAGTAATGAATCCTCACATGTGTGGGTATAGAAGCAGCATTTCTAAAGTGCTGCATGGTGGACAATGCAAGCAGCATTGGGAAAGGGGCAAGATGTGGAGTCATATGGCTCGGATATTTCAATTGCTGCCTTCCTGACGCTCGACAAATCTCTGATTGTCTCTGGGGCTCTGGTTCTCCAACGGGGTTAGACTAGACATTCCCTGAGGTCCCTTCCGTTCTAAGATCTATTCTATGAACTGTTATCCCCACTTTATAGATGAGGAAACTGAGCCCAAGAATGGGGAAGTGACTTGCTGAAGGTCTCCAAGTTAGTCAGTGACAGAGGAAGAAGCATTCAAGTCCCCGACACCCTGCCTAGTGCCTTTTCCGTTAGCTCAGTGGGCCCCCTGCCCTCCATTCATTCAATTCAATCAACATTTATTAAGCACGTACCTTGTGCCAGGCACTGTGCTAGCACTGGGGACATAATGAGAAGCAAAAGACAGTCTCTGTCCTCAAGGAAGTCCCTCTCTTGCCCCTACTGAGGGCAGGCCCCAGGTGCCCCTTCTATGCCCAGCCACCTGTGTGCCCCTCACCTTGGCTTCATAGCCATTCACCATCTCGGTCTTCTCGCTGCGCCAGCCCAAGATGCCTGTCTTATTTCTGGAGAAGTAGAGGGTTGTAGAGACTGGCTAGAGCCCCCTGAGCAATGGGGACCCAAGGAGTCCCTCCTCCTCCCCCTCCCCATCCCCTCACCCTACCTCTCAAAGGAGATGTTCTTGGTGTCCAGCTGAGTGGTCACAACCGGCGCAGTGAGGCGGCTGAGCACCTGCTCTTCCGTAGGCTGGACAGCAGCCAGCAATACGTCACGGTCATGGGCAGCCAGCGCCAGGGTCTCTGTGTAGACCACTCGCCGGTCATGGTCAATCTCCATCACCACTGCACTTGTGTCTACCCCAGAGGATAGAAAGGATAAAACACCAAAATGAGGAGGGGAGGGCAAATAAGCTAGGAGTCTTCCCTCCCCGTGGCGGTCCCCTAGAGGACACAGATCACCCCCCTCTACTATGCCACCCCTCCTCCATCTAACACCCATGCATTATAAATTAATTTCATTCATTCATTCAGTGAACATCTATTATGTACCTACTATGTGCCAGGCACTATTAGATGCTGGGGAATCAGACAAAAATGAATCTTTTTGCCCTCAAGGAGCTTACATTCTATTGTTAAGAATGTCCTGGGAATGAGTTCCCATCCCAGGGGATGGGTTGCATACCTGGGACAGTTAGTCAATAAACACTTATTAATAAGTGCCTGCTATGTGCCAGGCACTGTGCTAAGTATAGATCCATGTAAAGTGCTGGCTGTTCTAGGACTTAACCCTGACCCTCTGCTCCTCCCCCATCTCTTTCCCTTCCTGGCCCATCCCTCTCTTCCTCCTGTCCTGATCTAGGACTGACCTTGGCCCCTGAAGACGAAGCTACGGTTTCCTCGCTGCCACGTCATATGGTCAAAACCAAGGAGCGTGGTGTCCACTCGAAGGTTCTGCCCGCTTTTCCAAACCTTGTACGTGTCGCTGGGGCAGATCTTAGACACGAGGGGCACTGGGGAGAGGAGACCTACCCATCAGGGGTCTGGGGCAACATTCCCCTCCCACCTCTGAGTACTCCTCAGTCCAGGGAGCAGTGGGCTCTTCCCAGAAGTCAGAGGAAAGCAGACCCTCACTCCTATGAACACGTCCCACACAACCTTAGCAATCTGTCCCAAGCCAAAGTGTGTGGGCAGTGAAATATTAGGAAGAGGTTAAGCAGCTGCTGAAAGAACATTCCCCCAAATACACCTACCACTGCCCTACCCAACCAGATAGTAACTAACGGAAAATACTACCCAGACAAAATGAGAGGGTTTCATCTTGTGATGCAGAAGTGGTGGACACAAGATGCAGAGTAAGACATACATTTCTGGACATGGCCAATGCAGGAATTTCTTTTTCTTGACTATGCATATCTGTTAAGAGGGTTTTGCTCTTCTTTCTTCAGTTTAATGAATTAATGAGGGTTTATTATTTAGACATTCAGTTATTCATTCAACAAATGCTCCATATCTACACCAGAGCATTCCTTACACTGCCGGAATCATAGGTCGCCTCCTTCCATTGGGGGAGGGGCAGAGAGAAAAATTAATGCTTTTTAATTGAAAGGGGGGGGGGACAAAAAAAATGATGGGATTGGGCCAGATGCTCTCTGAGACTCCTTCCAGCTCTTAATCTGTGATTCTACGAATGAACAATGAACGTGGGGGTCAGACCCAAGCGTGGGCTCATGACTCATTTCTGCTGCTCCCCAAACTGGGCAGGTTGTCTCTGCTTTCTGGGTGATTTTACTCCCCTCTAACAGTAGTGGAATGGCCTAAATGATTCTGAAAGGCCCTTTCAGCCCTGACCTTCCTCCAGGATCCTGTGGTTTGATGCCCTGGGCTGCCAGGAGCCCAGAAGAGGGCCTCGGAACAATGGCCTGTCCCTAACAGACAGGAATCAAGGGCAAGGAAGGCACAAGGGTCCGTCCCCCCACCACCACCCCAGTCCTGGACAGTGTGACTCACCCCAGCTGGTGAATTCCCATTTCATTTCCACGTAGAAATCCTGGGCCTGGGCCAGAGAAGACAGGAAGAAACAGCTGGGTTTGTTTAGGTAGGATTGGGTAGGAGGAAGGGGGAAGAGGAAGAAAGGAAGGATCCGGGGAAGGCTGGAGAACCAAGTGGGGAAGGCTGGGGTTACCTTTCGGAGTTTCTCCAAGAGTACAGGCACACCTGCCAGCCTCTTCACAGCCCGCTGGTAGTCCCGGTACCGTAACACGAGTTGTACCAGTTCTAGATCTCTGGTGCTCACAGCCTCCTGGAGCACTGGGACAAGGGCAAGCATGGGAGGGGGGATCACTGGAGGCTCCAGGATCTTAAGTCTAGAGCTGGAAAGGACCTCAGAAGCCACCTAATCTGACCCCCGACCCAGACCCTAACCACCACCACTTTGCGGAGGAGGAAATGAGGCCCACAGAGGGTAGGCAATTTTTTCAAGGTCTCACAGATAGTAAGCATGGAGGTAGGATTTGAACCCAGTCCTTGACTCCAGAGTCAGGGTCTTTCCACCACACTATGGTACTTCCAACTCAGATAGGAATAGAGCAGGGTCTGGGCCAGAAGGTGGGGGCTTCAAGGCAGAACAGCCAGACCTAGGAAAGGCCAGTGCCTTCTAGGAGTAGGCAGTGGAGAGACAGAGACCATCTTAGGGAAATGAGAGAGAAGGAAGGAAACCCACCTGTCCAGCCACTGCGGTTCTCTCTGCCCACGTCCGCTCCGTGCGCAAGCAGCACCCTGGCACACTCCAAATGCCCCAATGTGGTGGCCAGATGCAAGGGAGTCCGGCCGCGGGGGTCCAGCTGCTCAATGTCCACCTGAGAACAAACACAGGCTTGCTTACCTCATTTGGCCACTCGCCCCTGACTCCCAAGTCAAGACAGACACAATCCTTAGCGATGTGGGGAGCACAACTCAACTGCTCTCGATTTGGGTTCCAGTCCTGACCTTGCCATTCAATAGCTGTGCGACCTGGAGCAAGCCCCTCCCCGCAGCTGAATCTTGGTTTCCTCATCTGTAAAATGGGATAATAATTCCCACCAGGCTGCCCTCATAGGGTCAGCAGATACCTACGTGCTTTGAAGAGTTACTCAGAAAACTTGAGAGCGGTTAAGCATAAATTAGACACAGACCAACAGAAATCTCACACTATATACCAAAATAAACTCCAGATGGACCCATGACTTAGAAATAAAAGGTGACATCATAAGCCAATTAGAGGAGCAAGGGAAACATTACCTGTCAGATCTAGGGCTAAGGGAAGACTTGGAGACCAAACAACTGATAAAAGGAGCACAGAAAAGAAAATGTACAAAAGTTTTTGCACAAACTTAATACAGTTTAAATTAGAAGGGAAATTAGAAAACAGAATTAAGAAATTGGATTCCTTAATAAACATCTCTTGCTTAATATTTAAAAAATATATAAAACAATGCCATTTATGTCACTAGTTTTTTTCTATTTTGGAAAAGTTATTTTTCACGAACTATATTACTTATATCAATATTTAATAAGGTTATTATTATTTTAAATAAATAAATATTTTAAAATAAAATTAGAAAAGAGACAGGTAACTGGGGGGGGGATGTCTTTTCAGTCAGTTTCTCTGATAAAGATCTTATATCCAAGATAAATAAGAAACTGATTCCAATACATAAGACTAAGAGCCATTCCCCAATTGATAAATGGTGAATGGATATGAACAGATGGTTTTCAAAGGAAGAAGTCCAAGCCATCAACAACCATATAGAAAAAATGCTATTAATCATTAGAGAAATGCAAATCAAAGGAACACTAAGAAATAGAATGTGGAACCCCTCATCTAGTAGATTGGCAAAGATGACAAAAAAGGAAAATGACAAATGTTGGAGGGGCTGGGGGGGAAACAGGCACATTAATACATCATTAGTAGAGCTGTGATACAATTTGGAACTATTCCCCCAAAGTCATGACTCTGAGCCAGCTGCTCCCCTCTTAAACCTCTA